>NC_071355.1:70543448-71143448 GCF_943734655.1 Sabethes cyaneus | reverse complement strand
GACCATTCGCTTGCCAAAGCAGACTCGGTAACCTTGCGGCTACAGAGCCCCCCAAAAATATGTCATGTAACCGAGTGTAAGTTTCTGACTATTGTTTGAAGTTTTCCACTATCACTTAATTTAAAAATGGTTTTAAATTGGGCTTCAAACTTGACTTGAAATTGGATCGGAAATAGGACTTGAAATTTTACTTGAATTTGGACTTGAAGAGTCCATGGAATGGACATGAAATTAGACTTGAAATTGAACTTAGAACAGGAAATAAATTTGTTTTAACCTTCCTAGTGCATTGGGGTCGTTTTCGACCCATCGGCATACTTACAAAGCTTGATACTCAGTAACGGTACGAGCTAGAGACTTGAAATTTTCTGACTTTTCCTAACTTTGGAAAATTAGCATTGTGGGGGAGTTTCAGCTTTCAGCGACATCTAGAAGAGCCACAGCAAAAAAAGTTACATATTATGCATTAACCCTCTAGTGCCCAAATTTTTGATTTGCTTGAAAAAATTTTAAAATGCTCATTTCGTGGCCAGAATAATGGAAAAAATATTCTCTAATTACTAAGTTCAGGAATAGTTTGATTATTTATAAAAAATCGTAACCCGCCAATTGGCGGGGTTGGGCACCTGGGCGCAAAAAAGTTGTAAAATCAAATTTTTCGATTTAATTCGGAACATCGATTTCAGAACATTTATAATAGTGCTAGTATTTGTGGAACTAGTTATAATGAGCTTCAACTGAAATTTTTGACCATATGGCCGATTCCAGGTCCCGGAAAAGTTCCTTCGAAATCCGTTCCGTGCTTGAATAAGAAAAGAAACCCTCCCCGGGTCCGGAACCGGTCAAACGGCCTCTGAGAGACATGAGATGATCGCCATTCGCTATTTTGTCGAGTGCTGATGTTTTTTGATATGCGACACGACATAATTTACTGATGTTGAAATGTCCCTTTATGGGAACCGGTGCCGGATTTATAATGTCCCCCCGGATTCGGATGGCGAGCATCATGGCTCATAACTGCTGCAGAGTAACTAATATGTCCCCACTCGATGATATGCTTACAAAAATCAACAGATTTCAAACAAGTTTTAAATATTTGGCAACTTTATCAAAAAAGCCATGTCACGGTCCCCCAAGGAACTCCGGAATGACTCCGGGACCATATGACATATGGCTATTATCTATAGATATTATGAAAATAGAAAATATTTCCGGAAAAAATCCCAAATTTGGTGAAAAAATATTGAAAGATAAAAAAGTTACGGCAATTTTAGTAAATTTTGCAGTGCTAAAAATGAAGTAGACCTTAGAGGGGTTAATCGAAGCGTCTTGCGGAAGAAAACTAGACTTGACTTCCAGCTTGAATGCATCATTGAATCTCCTTACCCGTAATATTGTCGGCGGTCCCAAAACCAGAGATCCCAAATATACGAACCCTTCAACCACTTCCAGTTCATTGTTGTCTATAGTCATTGCCCGAGGAAATCGAATCTTTCCAAACAGACACAGAAACAGTTGTATTTTCAAATTTGGCAATGAATTCAGCAGAATCACCACGATCTTGCCTATTGATGTCCTTATCAGTAAGCAGCTTGCTTTTGGGGATTCTATTACTCCGAATAGTTCCCAGTCGTATATTCCTCTCGTTCCTCTCGAGTGGAGATATAAAATCAATGGTAATGTCGTATAATACCTAATAATCGAAAAATATGATTTTTAAAATCCGGTAAAATTTTAGAAAGGCGAACAACAACATTAGTAGCTGCTCCCAAGTCAGGATTGCCTACACCATAATATGCTTTGAAACCGTAACCATTTAAAAACCATTAGAGTCTGATAGAACATGAAACTTAAATCCTCATTTATGCGATTTGTTTGATAAATTGGGTTTTTCATTTTTGTTGTACACATTTGTTCACTATAATCTTTTATCGACTGGTGATTCACTCAATTTGTTCATTAACATAAACTTATTAAGCGGTATAGATTAAAATTTGCGGTTTTAAAATGGTATATGATAGATCCCATTTTGAATAATATTGTCTTGCTTATAAAGATTTTGTCGTTAGGCAGTAAAATTCGCCGGGTTTCATTGAATCTGTTTCTTGGTTATAGGGTTATGGTTCTCAAATACCATAAAATGAAAAAATGCTTTGTGATATAGCTATAAAGCGTTATATTGCAGCTCGTCAAACAGGCGCACTGAAAGTTAGGTGATAAGTCCTGTAAATTCCCCTTCCATATTAATGCCACTGCATACTTGTGTATTTTTCAAGGCATATAAAAGAAGCTAACAAGGCCTATAACAATAATTTGTAGCTTAAACTCGAAAAAAATCAAAAAATACAACGGAAACAACACGTTGTCAAATTACTAAAAAAAAGTTGACGTTAATGCCCAACCCCGCCAATTGGCGGGGTCAGTTCCTCGATAAAAATCGACCAGTTCCTAAACTTTTTATCGCGAATTTCCTTTTTTACCATGAAGTACAACTTATCAGCTACTCACCAATAATTTTTTTGTTCATTTATTCCAAGAAATAAGCAATTTACAACAATTTGAATTTCTCTCTGCAGAGCAAAATAATTTTTTTCTCAGTTTTCTGGTATTTTTCAAGTTTCGCACGAAATATCTGTTTCAAATTAACGTAATAAAACAAACAAACCACTCGAATAGTTAGATTAGACTATAATGAGAAGGTATGGGTGGATATCAACATAAAACGAATAAGCATAGTAGATTTATAATGATTTTGCTGAAGCCCGCCAATTGGCAGGGTTGGGAACTAGAGGGTTAAGGGTCGAAAACGACCCAAGTTTTGAAATTGCTCTCATTCATCCATTTTCAATCCGAATTTCGTTTTCTTTACCTCGTTTGAAAGATATGGCCAAAAACTAGCACCCAAGGTATGTTGGGGAATATTTGTTGACTGATGGCCACTTCTGCGTCGGTTCCGGAACACCCACTACCAGGTCCCGGGGAACATTTTTATATTTTGAGATAATTCATTTTGCGGCACATCAAATCACATTGGCTCGATAAAATAAGACTAGTGGAAGTACAATGGGGACATTTTGGACCCGAATGGCCACTTCCCCATCGGTTACGGAACATCCGGTACCTGGTTTTTGAGGCCATTTTTGAATTTTAGGATGATTTCTATTGCGGCACGTCAAATTTCATCTCATTGATAACATAAGACTATTGAAAGTATAATAAACACATGTTGAAGGCAAATGGCCACATCAGCATCGGTCCTGGAACATCCGGTACCCGGTTTTTGGGGATATTTTTGTATTTTAGGATAACTCATAATGCGACATATCAAATCACATCGACTTGATAAAATAAGACTGATGGAAGTAAAACAATGTCATTTAGAAGCCAAATGGCCACTTTACCATCGGTACTGGGTCATCCGGTACCAGTTTCGGGGGACATTTTTGGCTTTTGAGATAATTCACCATGCGGCACCTCAAATCACATCGCGTTGATAAAATAACAACAATGGAAGTATAATGTCTATAAGTATATAATATATAATGTATAATGGAAGTATATAATGTATAATGGTGTCAGTCGCATATAATCCGGTACCCGGTATTTATAATGAACCGTAAAACGGGGTAACTCGGGGCAGATGAATTACCCTGTAATCCAAAAATGTCCCCAAAACCCGGATACCGGATAGTCCGGAACCGATGGTGAAATGGTAATTTTGGCTCCAAAATTTTTCCATTGTACTTCCATTAGTGTTATTTCATCAAGCCAATGTGATTTGATGTGGCGCATGATGAATTATCCTATCCAAAAATGTTCTCATAAACCGTGCACCCGATGTTCCGGAACCAATGATGAAATGGCCATTTGTCTTCAAATGGTCCCCATAGCTCTTGTAACTGTTTTATTTGATCAAGGCGTTGTGATTTGATGAGCCGCAAGATGAATTATTTCATAATCCAAAAATATCCCGCGGAACCAGGTACCGGATGTTGCGGAACCGATGGTAAAATGACCATGTGGCTTCTAAATGACCTTATTTTATTTTCATCAGTCTTATTTAATCAAGCCGATGTGATTTGATGTGTCGCAAGATGGGTTATCCTAAATACAAAAATGGCCCCAAAACCCGGGTACCGGATGTTCCGGGACCAATGCTGATGTAGCCATTTGCCTTCAAAATGTCTTTATTATACTTTCAATAGTCTTACGTTATCAAGCTGATGTAATTTGACGTGTCGCAAGATAAATCATCCTAAAATTTAAAATTGTCCTCAAAAACCGGGTACCGGATGTTCCAGAACCAATGAGGAAATGGCCGCTTGGGTCCAAAATATTCCCATTGTACTTCCATTAATCTTATTTTATCAAGCCAATGTGATTTGATGTGCCGCAAAATGAATTATCTCAAAATATAAAAATGTTCCCCGGGACCTGGTAGTGGGTGTTCCGGAACCGACGCAGAAGTGGCCATCAGTCAACAAATATTCCCCAACATACTTTGGGTGCTAGTTTTTGGCCATAGCTTTCAAACGAGGTAAAGAAAACGAAATTCGGATTGAAAATAGATGAATGAGAGCAATTTCAAAACTTGGGTCGTTTTCGACCCTTAATGCATAATATGTAACTTTTTTCTAATGCATTAGGAAGGTTAAATTGCACTTGCAATTGTTCTTGAAATCGGACTTGAAGCTAGACTTAAAATTAGACTTGATTAAATTCAAAACTGCATACTTCTGGGTTGCTGATATTATTTTGTTTTACACATTTTGTTTTGAGTTTATAGTGAAGATGGGGCACGTGCCCCAAACTGGGCAAGCCAGTGATTATTTACATAATTTTGTTTTCCACTATTAATTTAACTTGCCCTTGTGAATTTTCTTTGACTCATATAATGTATGACACTAAATTTCAAATTAAAGCTGGAACACGGCCGTCATCCTGGACAAACCAATAGTGCATAGAATTCGAATTAATCTAACATCCGGCATCCCTCAATAAAGAAGTTTTGTCTATAATTTTGCAAAACAAAATATTTGGATATTGGCTAAAATTCAGTTATCTTTATTTGACTGCCGATTAAATTCACAATCTTAAATTGGTTACAATCTGAAGTTCTTATTAGCTTATTGGCATAAACTTTACCAAAATAAATCACGCATCTTCAGATGAAAGATTCGTTTCCGCAAATGCTTTACTCGCAAGTCAGCTTAAATCGCAGTGTCCAATATTAGTTCGAAGTCTCTAACATACCGTAAGGACATAAGGCACTTGATACACTAGTTTGGCCTGCCCATGTGTCGTGTAAAATCCGTTTCGCACCGTTTTCGCAGTCAAAAAACTTCAGACATGTCAAGGCTTGAACCCTGAAGGTTTCAGATACCAGCAAGGAATAAAAACTATTGTTTCTACCCAATTGAACGGAAATGTAATAAAATATTTGGGCTTCGCAATGCAAAGTTTTGCATTTTTTAGTTTCAACGAATATTTCCACTATTACCTACTTACTTTAGTTCGTCACTATTTGTATTTTTTTCCTAAAGGGTACTTCTATTGAGCAAATTTCCACAAATTCCATGCATAGTACGTTGCTTTCACAAAAACAAAAGAGCACAAAACAAAAATTAATTTCGAAGCAGTTATAGTTGAAACTCACTGCAGTACATTACATCGTCGATATTTTAACAATACTCCAAATAGACTAATATCATGACTCTTCCCCCTCCATCATCAAAAAAATTTCATTTCTTTCCCCTACCGTCCCTTCATCAATCGTTTCCCATCGTTTCAAAAAAATATCAATACTCCAAATGATAACGATGATAACACACACACAGAGTGTATCGTGCTTTATTTACCAGAAAACAACAAACGTTGGTTTTGAATTCTTTGAAATATTTTATATTTAAATTTAAATAACCGAAATTAAGGAACAATAACTTTCTGTTGGATGTCACAACGCGCTTTTTTCTGCTTCCAAGAATTTTAATCACACAATCGCTATATTGACAAAATAGCCAATAATCTTTCCTTTAGTTCTGCTGATTTTGGAGAAAGAAACCTTTCGATTTTCAACAGTGCGATAAAACGGTTGTGAACGATGGCACCGCTCGGAGCGTGGCTTTTTAAGATGGCTCGGGAGAACTGGCAAGTTTGCCTGCACCAACTGATTGTAAGAAATTTTGTACTGAACAGCTATCGTAGGAGCGAGTGGAGGGATGCAGTTATCTGCTCAATCTACACCAAAGGCAACGAGCTGGACTGTGGGAACGATCGTACAATTACCGTTCTGAATGCCGCGTACAAAATGCTCTACCGGGTTTATTGAACGACGATCATTGATGGATAAAATATTATTGCTGCTGCAGATCTAAAATTTCATTGATTTCAAAGCTGCGTATGATACCATCGACCGTAAAGGGGTATGAAAAATGTTTTTTGTCACATCTTCATCGTATCTTTGTTCTGTTAATTTTTTGTTCTTATTTTGGCATCATTTCGTCATTATTTAATAGTCTTTTCTTCGGGTTTAGTTATCTATTCATCATGTTTTGTTGTTGTTGTCTCTTCTTCAATTTATGCCACTTATTGTCAATTATTCGTCATACTGTTTGTTGTCTAGACAACAAAAATATTACACTTTTACTATCTATCTTTTACTATCGGTTTTTAGCAGCGGCTTTCGTCACTCTTTTGACGCTTTTAAACCTCTTTTTGTCGTGTTTTTCACGACATCGCTGTTTTGGCATCTTATTTTCATGTTGTTTTCGTCGTGAATTTGTCCTTTTTCGATGTCTTTTTGTTAACAGCTATTTGGTTATAAAAAGCGGAAACCTTGAAAGTGAGCAATATTATGCCATCAACGCATAAAATGACGAAGAGTTCTATCTGCCGTCAAAGGGAACATTGCAAGTTCAAATTGACAGCATCATAGTATTAACGTAAACCATTCTTGTTAATTCTACTCATTAGAGTAGTAATCCCTCTTTACTAATTCTGTTCATTTCTTTCTCTCAGAAGAACTCTATACGAAACTATCGTATCGGCTCTTAAAGAATAAAATTATCCTTTTTGGGATATTATTTACTTGTATGTAGTGTACCTGCAAGTTTTGTAACTGAACGAACTGTTTTTGACGAGACGAAATTTTCAACTTTTCCGTGAAGTTAATGAAAATCCGTAGATACCAGTGCTGGATCCGTAGGTCCGTAGAGAACTCCTAAATCCATAGAACTACGAAAAAATTCGTAGAACAGCGTTGTAATTGCACTTGACATTGAACTTACAATCGGAGGTAAAATTAAAATAAAATACTACTTGAAATTGAACGCTACGACCGTTCGTCCCGTAATAGTGATAAGCGGAGCTTTGGAGGTGTATTGATAGCTGTCACTCGGCAGTATCCTTGAGTTGCCCTCACGTCAGTACAAGCAAGTAGGTTAAAGCAAGTTTGTATTATCGCGAACATTGTTGGGTTAAAAATGTTATTTGGCGCTGTGTACATTCCTCCCTACAAAAGCCAGGATCATGTTGTTATTGAACCGCACGTTTCTTCTATTCGTGAGCTGTGCGAAAAAAAATTGAAATTACACTTTAAATCGGAGGCAAAATTGGAATTGAATGAGTCTTGAAGTTGGACTAAAATAAGAAATTAAATTAAACGTGAAGTTGGGCTTCACATTGGAGTTAAAATAGGAATTAAGTTTGACTGTAATTTGTTGTCAAAATGGGTCAATTATTTGATTTATTTCGGACCTCAATAGGACTAAAGATAGCACTTGAAATTGGACTTAAGATCGGAGGTGAAATTGAAATTTAATTGAATTCGAAATTGGCTCACTATGCTGCTGTGACTTTGACGCTACTCATAACTGAAAAAGTTGATTTTATTCAATATGTCAAAATCCGTCAAACTGCTCAGAACTGCGCTATAATCAAGAAACAACTTATGAAGGATGGTAGAGAAGCTACCTCCGTTGAAAGTTTAGAGAAAATGTGGTTTGCAGCAGTGCGAAGTTTCAGAGAATGTTATGCAAAACCTGATCAGAGGCATAATCAGAAAAGTTTCGTCGTTCTTTAGAAATAAGTAGGGTATGTTGCTGCTTCGTCGTAATTGCCTATTCCCGTCCTATCCAACACAAATTATTAAAAATTTCAGAATTTTTATGACACACAATGCAAAACTAGTTATTCCCCAATATTTAAGTTTGTTGTCTATCATATGTGATCAATCAAAGTGAGCTGAGATCTATTTAAATGCTTTATATCATTAAAGAAGCCAAATACCAGCCAAATATCCTACGTTTTTTTCGTGCGACGAACAAGAAAATGTCGACTAATAGTTTTAATTTCCATCATTCATAAATGAAAATAACTCACGCAAGGCATTGTCGTTATTCTACAGCCAGGAAAACTTGCCTGACCTGCAGAAATTTTGCAGAATAACCTTTTGTCATTCCGTCCTACACAAATACATGCGCGTTAGCTTCGTAAACTTGTGGTTTTTAATTCGGACGATGAAAAATTTTGATGGACGGATTTTAAAACGGTGTGACGGATTTAAGAAATAAAGTCAGTTGCGTAATTTCAATAATATGCTTTAATAATCGTGTTTCGGTGATTTCAAAGTTCACGGATCGGAAGGTAAGTGTGTTTTAGTCAAATCAGCACAAGAAGTTTCGGAGTATTCATTAAATCCATGAAACAAATAATGAAAAATAAAAGTGGCTTTCCTTACTACGACGGGAAGTAGAAATAAACCCTAGTAAAGTTTGAGTTTCAATTGCTTCTATGACAACGTTCAATTACTTTCTCATATACAAGCCAAACTTTTGAATTTATTCGAAAATAAATAGTTTCCTGCTACAAATAGGTGCCCAATTTATAGAATGAACAGCCCTTAACTAATTAACGTTGTTTCGAAAATGATATTCATCAACTCTGACGGGCGGACGGCAGCAATCTTTCTAATAACACAACAAATTCTTTATGAAAAGCTATGGGGTTATCCTTCTTCATCGACAGACTTCACAGCTCCAGGCCAGGGATGCCAGATCTACGGATTTATCCGTAGTTCTATGGATTTGGGAATTTACTACGGACCTACGGAACAGTTGCTCGAACCTGTGGATTTTCATAAATTTCACGGAAAAGATTGAAAATTTGTTTTACGTCGGAATTAGCATTGAAAAGACATTAACGATGAAAAAACAGCGATAAAAACGCAACAAAAAACTACAAAAAGATACCTAATAAGCTTAAAAAGGCGACAAAAAGATCATGTAGTAAGACAACGAAAGAACGACGAAAATACAGTAAACAGATAACCTTTTTGTTGTATTGACAGTAAATAGAACGACGAAAATGGAAAAAATGTTAAGGATAGACGAAAAATTGACGAAACAACAGCAACAGACGATAAAAAGGTAACAAAAAACAAAGAAAAGACGACGAAATTACGACGAAAATCAGCCAAAAGAATAACAAACAGAAAGAGAGCGAAAATGCAATGAAAAGATGACAAAAAGACGATGAAAAAATACTGCTTCGAGAATAATAAAAATGACAAAAGGTCGTTTAAAAAGTGTCGAAAATGCGACAAAAAGAGGTAGTAAAAAGATAACTAACAACAATCAATACGACAAAAAATGGCAAAGAAAGTAAATGAAATACCATAACACAATAAAAATCGCAAAACGACAACAGAAGACGATGAAAAGATGACAAAAATAAAGAAAAGATGACAAAACGACAGCGAAAAGCCGTCGAAAGAAATTAATGTTCAAAAAAGACGTACGGATGACGAAAATACGACAAAATCACAACAAAAATACGTCAAAAAAATAGATGAATATAAAGAAAAGACAACGAAGAAGTGATAAAAAACCGACGAAAAAGTGACAAAACGACAAGATACAGGCAACAAAACGGTGACAATAGAACAGCTAAAAGCAGCAAAAAGATGACAAAATGGTAATTGGAAATAGTCTAAATTCCCAGTGAAAAAATACAGAAAAAGACAAAACCATGATGAAAAACCGCTGAAAAAACGCCAAAAAGGCGACAAAGAAACTATGTAAAGATGGCAAAAATACGATGAAAAGACGCCAAAACAACAACAAAATTGACAAATAACACGACAAAAAATGACAAATACGACAGAAATGACAAAAAGACGACGAACATGTAGAAAAGACAACAAAGAGATGACAAAAAAACATGTGCCAAAAAATGACGAACAGACGACGGAAACAACATGAAAATACGATGAAGACGATGAAAAGACGCTCGTTTTGTAAAATGCCAGCAGGGCATTGGGGTAAAAGGCCACTGCGATAGTCTTAAAGATCGTCTTTTGTGGCAGTTTCGGTTGTCTTGACAAAAAAACAGGACGACGAGAAAAGGTGCTCAAAAAGCGACGAAAAGATTACAAAAACGACAAAATGACAACAAAAAACGTTGAAAAGACGACCAAATCTCGAAACACCAACAAAAAAGACAACAAAAACGGTAAAAGCCGTTGAAAAAGGCGCCGAAAAATTCAAAAACGGAAGTCAACAAATGATATACAGACGATAAAATTGTGAAGAACAGATGACAAACCGAACATGGATAGACGACAAAAATGCAACAGAGAAATGGCAAAACAATAACGAAAAGACAGCAAACGGAAAGACGGAAAAGGCGACAAAAAAGAGATGACAAAGTGAAAAGCCAATTAAAATAAAAGACGAAGAACGACAAAAATACGACGAAAAGACGCCTAGAAACGTTAGAAAAGTGACAAAAATGTCAAGAGACGTATATAGTAAAATGACGATGACAAAAACTAAATGCAGGAGAGGTGATAAAGAGACGATTAAACGACAGCAACAAGAAATGCCAAAACAGACTACAAACGAGGACAAAAAACGCCTTGAAGAACAACCGAAATGCTACAAAAACCAATAAAAAAGAACAACAAATCACCGGAAAGAAAAAAACGATGCAAAGATACCAGACAGATAGAGGTTAAGAAACACGAACCACTAAACCGAAAAACTCCTTGAATAAAAATGGTTCTAATTCAAAAAAGTACTAATTTCCTTCAAATAACAATACCTATAAAACAAATGTGGTAAAGAGTGATTACACCATGTGTGTTAAAAAAAACTCTAGTATATTAAAAAACAGGCAGTCGAAATTAATTAACACTTTGCAGCAAAACGAATAAACAATACTAGCAAACCAGTAAATAAAGTACAAATGTTGGTTACATTTTCTTGAACTAAAATTGGATTTAAAATTTGATTAAACTCTGCAATTAAATTTATTTTAAAACGAAAGTACAACCCTTTCTTCGGTGGTAAAACTACGAATTTTTCCTCAGCAAAGTCTGGCACTTGCCTTTTACTAATTATGTATTAATTTAATAGGGTACAATTTTTCCAAACTACAAAAAAAAAGACTAATGAATGACAGTTGGATTTTTCTTATTGATTTGACTGTAAAGTCAGTACGATTTGTAAAGTTTTACTAAACCATTGGCAAAAAGTTTTCTACAGATTTTTTGTCTGAAAACTTAAATATCGACCGATTAAATATAAACATAAAAACTAAGTATATTAACAATTAGTATGCCGCAGGTCGCGTTGTCCGTAACAGATCGGGTTTGCTCGTTTCACCGCTAGTTTTCTATCTTCGTAAACGTCGCTGGCATTTCGTTGAATGCATCAAAAGGTGATCCCTTCTTACAAATCTATAGTTGCAAATATCACACTGAAACGGGGCCTCACCATGATGTTTCGCAAAATGTCGACGCACTGAAGTCGCATAGGAGAACACTTTTGGACAATGCGCACACTTGAACGGCTTCTCCGTGACTTCGTGTGCTCGTTTCTCGTGTGCTTGCAATTCTGTCCGGAACTGAAACCGCTTGCCGCATTTCTCGCACCGGAATTGCCGTGGCCCGGAATGAGCGGATTGGATGTGCTGAGTTAGGTTTGCCTGCCGTCCGAAAGTCCGAACGCAGTGCGTACAAACGAATTCAGTATCGTAGTAAATTTCGCGTTTTCGTTTCCGTGGCCAGTTTTGACTTTTGGGTTTCGGTTTCCTTTCATCTGCGGTTCCGGGAGACGGATCGGGCGATTGGTAACTTTGGGCCCCCAAAGGTTGTTCGGGCGTAGAAACAGGATGCAGCCGCGTGCATTGTGACTGACTTTGGCCTTCCGGAGAAGGGCCTGGCGTTGGAATGAATTGTAACAAAATACGTTCCGGCTGGCATTGGGTCACGTTCTGGGGCTTCGAAATGATGCCTGCAGGAGCAAATTGCTGATTACGTGGATGATTCTCGAAGAAGCCGTGAGAATACGATAAGCCAACGGTTTCCGGTGCCTTATTGCTTTGGCTTGTGCAATCTGGAGGAGGAGCTGGGGGTTTACTGTTGCTGATATCGAAGTATGTTGATAACGTGCCGTCATTTTGGGCTACTGGAGATGGTTCAGGCTTCAAAAAACTATACACCGGATCGTATTCTGGCTGGTAGGTTAGGTAGCCTGCAGATGGCTCTGGCGTTGGAATACCATACATCGGATTGTACCCTAAGATGTGGTCTAACTGGGCATGGTCGTACGATAAGTCAGCAGCTTCAAGTTTGTAATTTCTATAGTTTATGCTATCTATAGGAGGAAGAGCTGCAGATGTTTGTGTTTGAAGTTTTAGTTTTTTAGCTACCGCACCAGAGGTATACGGGTTTGAAGAGCCAGCATCCGAACAGAGATCCTCCAAAATGTATTTGCTGTCAGTATCAAAGTCGAAGTGGACCATTTGCTTGAAGTTATCATAATTCGATGAAGAGCACTGTGAAACCGTCGTTGGATCTGCCTGATCAATCAAGTACTTAATTGTCATGCTTGTTTCGGTTTCAAGCGTTCGTAGTTCATTTAGGTCATTTTCCGTCTTCATTCCGATGTGCTCGATAGTATGCACGTCATCGAATACATTACTCATTTTATGAGAAACTGTACTGTAACGAAAACAAATTATAAAAGATTCCTGCATTAAACTAGCTCTAATATCTATTAAAGTTAACATTTTTGCCTTTGGCAATTTGTATGTAGCTAATTGCAAAGTGGTTTTATCCATTTGCTTGCCCGTCGCTTGTTTTAAAAATCCATAGTAGACCAAATGTTTTTAATGAGAACACACAAAAATCACAGATAATATTGAGAGAGTTTACTTGCATTTCCACAGAAATCAGAACCTATTTCGAATAATAAATTGAGTGTACGAACACAAAAAAAGAGCATCAAAATGATAAAAGATACAAACATGCAATTAAAATAGCACAGAACGGTATCTAAAATGAAAGGAAAATTAAGAAGAATTGACGCAATAACAAAACAACAATAAAAGGTCCTAATAGGATACAAAAATGTAATCTTAAGCTACAGTTATTATAGGAACTGTGAACTGTGCTTTGGCTTATTTGGTTCGAAAACAGACACTGATGAAGCCTGCAAGTCGTAGGTGAAAGGTGAAAGGTAAAGACAAGATGATAAAGAAAAGATAATCAAGAATAGATGATGATGATGATGATGATGATGATGATGTCAACCCCTCAGTGTTGATATCAAGGAATATGTGTGGAAATCGGTCGAGGCGTTCTGGAGTTATGGTGGAACATACAAACATACAAACATACAAACATTCAAACAAGAAGAAAGTGGAAAAAAAGGGGGGTAATAGGTAGCTACGCTTAACAAGTTGTCGTTGTGACTCCTACCTTTTGTCCAATGCTGGAAGGTGCATGGGTCGAACCAAGCAATACTCTGAGATTATAACCGGATTCGAACCCAGAACATCCTTCAGGGCATGTGGCTCGCTGCTACCCGTCTACCTATGAACCACAGAGGCTCCCTTGCCGTCCCTTCATCAATTGTAGAACCATCGTTTCAAAAAAATATTAATATATGCCTGACCGCATCTCAAGGTCATGGCTAAAATCACGAGTTTTGGTCTATACACTGTGATGTAAAACGGGACATAGAAAAGAGAAAAATGTGATAAAGAGGAAAATTTGGAGAGAAAAAGAGCAAAATCGAGGCAAAAAAGAATAAACTGGACGACAGAACGGAAGAGTAGAAAAAGAAAAACTACAGAGAAAAAGATAAAGTAATCGGGGAAAATGGGAAAGAAATTGAGAGTAAGTAAACAGGCCAGAAAAGAAGAAAAAGTTGTACATAAAAGGAAGAAAAGAAAAAGAGTCACTACAGGAGCAGGAAAATTAAGTAAAGAGAACGATAAAATTACGTAAAAAGCGATAGAAAACGAAACAAATAGAAATGGGATAGAAGAAAAACATAACGGGCCAGAAAAGGAGGAAAAGTTGGGCAAAATAGAAACAAAATGGAAACAGAGGGCACACTGTAGGACATGCTAGAAGTAAGAACCGTACAGACGAAAACGAAAAATGATAATGAAAAGGAGAGCTAAAATGTGAAAAAATGCTGAACCTAAAAAAAATAAAAGCAAAAAGATGAAACAGGACTGAAAATAATAAAAAAAAACAGACAGAACAAGGGGAAAATCGGGCCTACAAACGAGGTAAACAAGAGTTAGCTGAACGGAAAAAGGGAGAACAGAAGAGAAAAGAAAAAAAAACTACAACGAATGCAGAAAAACAATACAGAAAACGAGGGAAACGGGAAAGAAATTAAGGACAAACGCAACAATATAGGAGAAAAAGCGGATCATAAAAGGGAGCAAAGAAAAAGAGTAGCTACAGGAGCAGGAAAATGAAGTAGCGAGAACAGAATCTGAGGTAAAACGCGACAGAAAACGTAAAAACGGGATAAAAGAAAAGCAATGGGCCAGAAAAGCAGGACAAATAAGACAAACAAACAAAATCAAATCATAAGGCTCACAGTAGAACATATTGAGGAAAAGAAGCGAACAAACCAAAAATGGAATAAAAAAGTCAAAAGTGAAAAATGCCGAAAACAGGGAAAAAAGAACAATAAAAGTAAAAAGATGATACGGGACAAAAAACAGCAAATAACGAAAAGAGGGAAAACTAGCTTGAAAACGAGGAAAAGAGAAACGATGAAAAACGGAACAGAAAACAGAAAAACTAGAAAACTTGGACTGGGACTGACAAGAAGAGCAGGAAAAAAGAAACTCAACAGAGAACGATGATACAGGCGGAATAAAAAAAGTGAGAGAAATGGCGAGAAAACGAGACCAAAAAGGAATACGGGACATACAAAGCGGAGAAATTAAGGGACAAAAGAGGAGAACGGAGGAAAAACACGCATAACAGAAGTCAAATAAAATGGAGTCAGGAAAATGGGTCAGGAAAAAGACGAGAAACGAGAAGAAAATAAGATAAAAAGAATTCAAAACGGACGAAATCTGGACAAGAAAAAGAAAAAAACAACGAAAAATGCGAAAAAATAAAAAATGAGTGAAAAAAGAGAAAATACAGGAGTCAAAGTGAGCAAAATGAGACAGGAAGCAAACAAAACGGAACAATTAAATAGAAGACATCGAACCGGAAACAAATGATAGCAAAAGAGGAAAAACAGAAGAAAAAAGAAGAAAAGTTCGAGCGAAATCCAAAAAAAATCTTTATAGAAAAGGAGACAATACAGAACAAAAAGTGAAAAAAACTAAACAGGAAAAGAGAAGAAACTGAACAGAAAAAGGTAAAAGGTAAAATGTATGAAAATAAGCAAAATATCTAATTCTAATTTCATATAAAACCTCGTGTCTAATTTCGTGTCCATGTCCGGTTTGATGTAAAACTTCAAGTTCACATTAGTCCTAATCGTCTGAATTCAATTCTAATTTCCAATTTTAAGCTCAATTTTAACTTGATTTTTAACTCTGATTTCAAATACAATTTGAATTGAAATCCGATTGCAAATCCAGTAATTAATGCTGCTGCTAAAAAAATTACATAAAAGAGCAAACATGTGACAAACGGCATAGAAAAAGAGGGAAAACGCGGGAGAGAAAGAGAAGAAAAGCTGGCTCGATGAAAAGAAAAACCATGACAGAATGGGAAAACAGAACGTAAAGAGACAATAAGCCTCGAAGTAACATTGATTTAAGAAACAAGGGTGCGTCAAATTGGACATTGGCCAGGGCCGCTACAATGTCACACCTCGGCTCTGGAACCAGGCAAAATAGTGGGCCTAAAATCTTATAAAAAGGTGGTTCAGATAGTCCACAATCTAGTCCGAAACTTTTCAAAAATCTGGAACAAAATTTAATAAAACAAAATATGGTTCATGGTTCAGGTTCAAAATATGGTCCAGATCCAGAATCACTGTGTCATTTTTGTATAATATTTGAAACATTCTAGAATTATTTTTCATGCTATTTTTCCTAATATTTCTCACATGAGTGTCTTATGGATCCCGAAAAGTGAGGAAGATGACACTTTTCCTTTTAAATCCATTATTTGTTCACTAATTGGACAAATGCGTGTCTTGTCTCCGGTTTACTTCATCACGTTCGAAACAGACACAACTTCTTATGAAAATTTTTGAAGCAAATTTTCTCATAGTAAAACAAAGTATTCTAGATTTATATTAGATTGATAAGAACTGTTTTTTGCATGAAATTTTGAAATTGGCGATGTCTGAGAAAATTTATTAAAATACCCATTTTCTCTAAAGACACTTATCTCTAAAGACGTTTAACGTTAGAATGCATATTCAATAAATTATGTAATATTGAATTATAAAATTACACAATATTAAAAAAATATTTCCATTAGCAACATCCCAAACTAATCTCAAAAGAAATCAATTGATAAACGTGATAGTTACTTTTTAATAGACCTTATATTTTCTTGGATGCATTTGAAAAAAAAGCTAAACTTTACATTACCCTAATGATCCTAATGATGCAAAAAGATGCGCATATTTGCATTTTCGGAAGGTAATCCAAATTCTTCACATTCTTCTCACGAGTATAAGAAATCAATCAAAAAAGAGTGATTAGTGCCTTTGATGAACACATACGTAAAAAAAACAAACAATCAACAACGTTCTGTCTAGGTATTCTATTGAGCATTACGTTTACCTATCATATGAAAAAGGTTCGTATAGAAATTACCTATTAGAAAACTGATATTTTGCGTACTAAACACTAAAAAAACACACAAAACAGAATATGGTGGACGTTTGCCGTCACATAAACCTATCCTTTTGCTACGCGGATCACAATTCACAACGCAGAATTAAGTAAAAACAAGAGCTCTCGAAATCGAATTAAATCTAATTCGACTGACATTGAAAGCAAAACTGTAACACTCTGTAACACACTGTTGAGGGAGCAATAATCGTCACCTGATATATAGGGGAGTTGGTGAAAGTTGCGCAGTCATTATTATCCCGTTAAACCAGCAAAATTGTATCCTCTCTACGATTCGACTGCTCGACAGGACTACACGACTCAACTGCTCGACTTTATTGCTCGATTCAACTGCTCGACAGAACCACTTGACCCGACTGCTCGACTAAACTGTTCGATTCGACTGCTCGACTCAATTGCTCAATTCAACTGCTCGACTAGACTACTCGATTCAACTGCTCGACTCGACTGCTCGACTAGGCAGCTTGACTAAACTGTTCGATTCGACTGCTCGACTCAATTGCTCAATTCAACTGCTCGACTAGACTACTCGATTCAACTGCTCGACTCGACAGCTCGACTGAACTGCTTGATTTGACTGCTTGACTCGACTGTTCGACTCGACTCGACGCAAAAAACTTTGAATGCGTATAATAGAATCAGCACAGTGGAGATAATATTTTTATTCAGTTAAATAAAATCCAATGCGAGCATGAAAACTATTTGTTTTAGTTTCCGGCTATGATTCCTTTATGTACAACATCTTAAAGCTATATTATGCAATATAGGAACTCAAAGAACTAATACAAAGATTAAACATCTTCGCACACTGGTCAATGGAATGTATCCGCGGTTTTCTGAACAGACATTTATATTTTCCGAATCGTAAGATTTGGGCTCTACTAGTCTTGAATGATATCCAACTAGAGAGCTTGAACCATGCATGGCTTAGAAATACCTTTCTTAAAAATGGCAACGTACAGCATCACTTTTTGTTCAAACTTATGTTCAAAGTTGTATTTCATGCTTAGAAATGTAATAGAACTATCCGCATGATAGTATCGATCAATTCCGGCAATGTGCGTCTTCGAAAGAGGGAAGTAGCTTTCGTCGTCCGTCGTCGAGAACGAAATCCTTCAAAACTTTTGGATGATCTTTCACTATCTAGCCTGCGAGTAGTTTTTGGTGATCTTAGAAAATGGGTCATTCCGTGCTAAGTGGCTGAGAAAAAGTTCAAACGTGTAATCGACCTTCACGGATTTCAACCAAATTTTGTCAGATTGTTCGTTTTCAGTCAGAAAGTAAAAATCTAAAAGTTGGTACGGATCGAACATTCCCTCGATTAATGGGAGCACCTCTATTTTAAAGGAAAATACCCGATTTTGTCAAAACCTCTTTTTTATTTTGCTTATATCTCCGGAAATATTAAGTTTAGAAAGATATTATTTTCACATTTTCAAAGGAAATCTTCCAACGAATTCGAAAAAAGTATTTTTGAGCACCCGTGCTGCCAAACATTTTTAAACTTAATTTGAAAACTAAATTTACATTTTTCTCTCAATGAAGACAATTTTATCTCAAAAATTTTAATTTCATCTTGTTCCGCAGATTTTTTTACATAAGAACACCCTTCGCCCCGAGGTATTCTTTGCCGATCCCGAGATACAGCATTTTAAAGCACATGTGTTTGAAGCCGTTTGGATGAATTCTAAAAATTTACAGAGTTACAACCCCAAGTAACAATTCCAAGTTTTATTACGTTCGTATAGTGGTTTTCATGACCAATTTCATAAAACCGCTAATAAAACTATGAGCTCCACCAGAACTTTCTGATGACCGCTATAAAACTGCTTTCTGACCAAGTGGCCCACTCCTCAGAATGTTTTCAAAACCGCTATAAGAATCAGGTTATAAACTCAAGTAGTCGTATCACGCTCTGCTAAAAGCAGCAATAAAACCGATCAAGCTTTCGCTGCTTGACAGCCATCGCCATAATTTAAAAAAGCTTTTCGCTTTTTGCTTTTCGCTTTTCGCTTTTTGCTTTTCGCTTTTCGCCAGATAAGTTCGCTAGCTTTATCAACTTGAAAATAAATCCGTGAGCCGAAAAGTTTTAGTTTTACTGACAGATCATGCTGAACGATTTGGTTTATAGCGACCAGAATAAAATATTCCATAGAATATTTATTAAATTTTAAGCAATTTCGTTGGCTTGCACGATGTGCGCATTTAATTTGATCGTGCATTTTGATATGATAGGTCGATAAAATCAGCGCGCCACTGAAATTTTGCAATTTTCGAAAACTGGTTGTTTTACCAAATTGAAAATATTCAGTTAGTCAATCTCAATTTCTAGCAAAATCATTTTAGTTGCTTCCTCTGACAGCAAAACCGATTGATAATTGTTAGCAGTATGATGTTGTCTCGTACAAAAAACTACATATCTTCAGCTCAACACGGCTTCATGCCTGGTCGCTCCGTTTGTACGAATTTAATGGAGTTTACCTCTACCTGTATCTCGCAAATAGAAAATAAGAAGCAAGTGGACGCAATCTACACGGACTTGAAGGCAGCTTTTGATCGGATCGACCATTCAATATTATTGCGGAAACTTTTTCGACTCGGTGCATCCCAACAGCTAGTGCAATGGCTCAGCTCGTACTTGCGTGACAGGGTATTGCGCGTGAAGCTTGGCACGTGTATTTCTGCGCAATTTACTAATACCTCGGGTGTTCCGCAAGGTAGTAATATGGGACCACTACTTTTTTCACTGTTTTTCAACGACGTCACGTTGCTATTGGACATCGGATGCAGACTTGTGTACGCTGATGACTTGAAATTATTTCTACCTATTGGAAAAACTGATGATTGTCGCCGCCTGCAAGAATTACTCGATACATTTGTTGATTGGTGTAAACGAAACTGGCTCACACTAAGTGTGGCAAAATGTGAAGTGATAAGTTTTTACCGTATTAAAAGTCCGATTCTATTTAACTATCAGATTGAGGGGTCTGAGCTGCGCAGAGTAGACCACGTTAGCGACCTTGGCGTGCTACTTGATACTAAGCTAACATTCGACCTACACCGTGAATCGATTATTTCGAAGGCAATGCGTCAACTGGGATTCATTTCTAAAATTGGACGAAATTTCAATGATCCGCATTGCCTGAAATCCTTGTATTGTGCTCTGGTTCGGCCACTGTTTGAAAACTGTAGTATTGTATGGTGTCCTCAGCAGTTAACATGGAACCTGCGCATCGAACGAGTACAAAGGAAATTCATTCGGCTTGCCCTGCGACATCTACCATGGCGTCATCCCGAGATTCTCCCACCGTATTCTGATCGCTGCCGGCTACTTGATCTAGACTCGCTAGATTATCGACGAAAAACGCACCAGGCAGTATTCGTGGCCAAAGTCATCAACGGTGAAATTGATTCCCCCAGACTTTTATCTCTATTGGACTTTCGTGCTTCGCAACGGACTCTACGTTCCACTGGCTTACTGCAAACTCCATTCCACCGTACCGTCTTTGGATGTAATGAACCCGTCACTGCATGTGTTAGAACATTTTCTAAAGTGGAAGAATTGTTTAATTTCGACGAGCCATCGTATAAATTTGTACAAAGGTTAAGAAGCACCAATGTTTTATAGAAACCATTCATGTAGACTCTAGTCAGATGAAGTAATAATAATAAATAAATAAATAAATAAATAAATAATAACCTTCTTTCTGCAAAATACTTTGCTTTGATGAATTGTTGTTTGCGAACTAAAACAAAATACTGGAATATGGCAATATGGCTTCGCATAAAAAAATGATTTTGGTGTTGAACTTTGGTATTCTTCATAATAGCAGCAAAAAAACTGTTTGGTTAGGGTGTTACCGTTTTAATAGCTCTATAAAACTAACAGATTTATTGCGGTATGACAAGTAACCGCGATGAGATCAATTTTGATTGGTGCGCCATTTTGTATTGCCACGCCACACTTATGGTAAGTTTATGAGAGACGTGGTGCAGCCAACAAGTTTTAACGTGGTGATATAAGCAACCACAATAAATTTGCTTTATTAGCAGTTTTATAATGGTTTTCTAGCTAGCTATAAGTGTGTTTGGACTCGTATCCTCTTGGTATTGCGCAATACCACAATAAACCCAGAGGTAATGAGTAATACCGCAATAAAACCTTTATAAAATTCAAGTAAAACCAAGTGGCTTTAGAATTGTTACTTGGGAACTATTTGTACCCCGCATGTCTGGAGCGATTACACAGCGAATAAAAACTTCAACACCGTTTTTCTCGAAACCAGGTTTTGAAAGTCGGTACCATAGATATCTCAAGAACGGCCCAAGCAATTCTCAACTATCTTTTTTTTGTTTTAAAACCAAAGAAATTATCTAGTGTTTGATCCATCCTTTTTCGATATTGCAATTTTGGTATTTTTAGAAATGTTTAAAGTTAATTTTTTTGACTAAAAACTTTACTTTTATGTTTGAATGTCCGCCATTTTGTTATGCGTTCGAATTATAGAAAAAGGATGGGTAAACACGAGATAATTTAATATACTTTCATGCCGTTTTGGAATTCTTCAATTCGGATAGGCCCCCATCGCCAATCCATGGTTGCGCAGTTCATGTTGTTTTTGAATGACTATCTTCAAAGAACCGTGGGGGAAAGGTCTCTTTATGAAAACAAAACTGTAAATATTAGTATAAAATGCATTGTTTTGAATGCGAAAAACCGATTCGATTGGCCTTTCGCGTTATCCAGAAAAAAATTTGAAATAAGGCAAAAAATATAGTGTGTAAGGTACTAGGAAATGAAATGAAAATGAAATAGTAGCAAGAGCTTTCGATTGATCGTTAAAATTGGTTGCGTTGCTCCGGAGAAACACGTGTCACATAGTTTTCACATTTCTGCTTATAACTTTTAAACGAAACGTCGAACCACGAAGTAATTATATAGTGATATATTAAGCATAAATACCTTTCAAACAAAAGTAATAACAAACGAACTGGTTCAGTCATCTCTGAGACAAGAGCGATAGAAAAAAAGCAGCGCACACACATACACACTCGGACCTTGCTCAATTCGTCGAGCCCTATCGATTGATCCCAATTGATCCCCAAAGAATAACGAAAAGACAGCAAATAGATGACGAAGAGACGGCGAAAAGTCAAGGAACAGATGACGGATAGGTGACGAAAAAGAGATGACAAAGTGAAAAGCCTATGAAAATAAAAGACGAAGAAGGACAAAAGTACATCGAAAAGACGCCTAGAAACGTTAGAAAAGTGACAAAAATGTCAAGAGACATAGTAAAATGACGATGACAATAAATAAGAAATGCCAAAATAGACTACAAGCGAGGGCAAAAGACGCATTGAAGAGCAACCAAAACGCAACAAAAAAAAAACAAAAAAAAAGAACAACAAGTCGCTGGAAAGAAAAAAAATGATGTAAAGATACCAGACAGACAGATGTTAACAAACATGAGCCACCAAACTGAAAAACTACATGAATAAAAATGAAAGATCGAAGAGCATAGATGGAAGGCGAATGATGAAAGAACCATACCGAAAGTCGAGAGTAAGCGTCCTTAGTTAATATAAGTCAAATCTCTAATCGACGTGAAATGTTTCTAATTCAAAAGAGTACTAATTTCCTTCAAATAACAATACCTATACAACAAATGTGGTAAAGAGTGATTACACCATGTGTGTTAAAAAAAATCTAGTATATAAAAAAACAGGCAGTCGAAATTAATTAACACTTTGCAGCGAAACGAATCAACAATTTTCTTGAACTAAAATTGGATTTAAAATTTGATTAAACTGCAATTAAATTTATTTTAAAACGAAAGTATAACCCTTTCTTCGGTGGTAAAACTACGGATTTTTCCTCAGCAAAGTCTGGCACTTGCCTTTTACTAATTATGTATTAATTTAATAGGGCACAATTTTTCCAAACCACAGAAAAAAGACTAATGAATGACAGTTGGATTTTTCTTATTGATTTGACTGTAAAGTCAGTACGATTTGTAAAGTTTTACTAAATCATTGGCAAAAAGTTTTCTACAGATTTTTTGTCTGAAAACTTAAATATCGACCGATTAATATAAACATAAAAACTAAGTATATTAACAATTAGTATGCCGCAGGTCGCGTTGTCCGTAACAGATCGGGTTTGCTCGTTTCACCGCTCGTTTTCTATCTTCGTGAACGTCGCGGGCATTTCGTTGAATGCATCAAAAGGTGATCCCTTCTTACAAATTTATGGTTGCAAATATCACACTGAAACGGGGCCTCACCATGATGTTTCGCAAAATGTCGACGCACTCCAGTCTCATTTAAGAACGTTTTTGGACAATGCGCACACTTGAACGGCTTCTCCGTGACTTCGTGTGCTCGTTTTTCGTGTGCTTGCAATTCTGTCCGGAACTGAAACCGCTTGCCGCATTTCTCGCACCGGAATTCCCGTGGACCGGAATGAACGGCTTGGATGTGCTGAGTTAGGCTTCCCTGCCGTGCGAAAGTCCGAACGCATAGCGTACAAACAAATTCAGTATCGTAGTAAATTTCGCGTTTTCGTTTCCGTGGCCAGTTTTGACTTTCGGCTTTCGGTTTCCTTTCATCTGCGGTTCCGGGAGACGGATCGGGCGATTGGTAACTTTGGGCCCCCAAAGGTTGTTCGGGCGTTTCGGTTTCAAGCGTTCGTAGTTCATTTAGGTCATTTTCCGTCTTCATTCCGATGTGCTCGATAGTATGCACGTCATCGAATACATTACTCATTTTATGAGAAACTGTACTGT
The DNA here is from genome assembly GCF_943734655.1 of Sabethes cyaneus. Classification (NCBI taxonomy): domain Eukaryota; kingdom Metazoa; phylum Arthropoda; class Insecta; order Diptera; family Culicidae; genus Sabethes; species Sabethes cyaneus. The sequence goes on along the minus strand of NC_071355.1, from coordinate 71,119,518 downwards.
AACGAAAACAAATTATAAAAGATTCCTGCATTAAACTAGCTCTAATATCTATTAAAGTTAACATTTTTGCCTTTGGCAATTTGTATGTAGCTAATTGCAAAGTGGTTTTATCCATTTGCTTGCCCGTCGCTTGTTTTAAAAATCCATAGTAGACCAAATGTTTTTAATGAGAACACACAAAAATCACAGATAAAATATTTAAAAGATCTGACAGCATTATTTCTGGAATAATGAGAGAGTTTACTTGCATTTCCACAGAAATCAGAACCTATTTCGAATAATAAATTGAGTGTACGAACACAAAAAAAAGGGCATCAAAATGATAAAAGATACAAACATGCAATTAAAATAGCACAGAACGGTATCTAAAATGATCCGAAAATTAAGAAGAATTGACGCAATAACAAAACAACAATAAAAGGTCCTAACAGGATACAAAATTGTAATCTTAAGCTAGGTTAATTGATCTTGAATGGACCTATTTAGCGCTTTTTAACACCACCATTCACACTCCTGCTTAATTTACTCGTCATTTATAAATAACTAGCTGACCCGACAAACTTCGTATTGCCACAAATTAACCTGTGTTGTACATAAATCACGAATCTCGGATGATCTTTGTCACAATCTCGAGTTTTGCAAGCCCCCCAGTGGGCGGCGCTTCCGACGGCGGGTCACCGGCAACACTCGCGACCGTCTCGTCCTGAATGATCTAGTGTTACTATAGATAGTTTTTGTGGTCTTGTATTGACTAATGTTTTATGGAAGAGTCTCGAATTTCTCGAGTTCGATTAGTTTTTGAGTTTCGCAAAACTTTCTGTTTTATTTGTATGAGAGTCCATATCCCCATACCACAGGAGTGAGAGGTCTCTAACTATCGTAAAATAAATTCAAGACTCCAAAATCTCCCACATGCCAAATTTGGTTCCATTTTCTTGATTAGTTCTCAAGTTATAAGGAAATTTGAATTTCATTTGTATGGGAGCTCCCCTCCTAAAGTGGGTAGGGGTCCCAATTCATCATAGAAAAAAATTTTGTCTCCAAAAACACCCACGTGCCAAATTTGGTTCCATTTGCTTGATTAGTTCTCGAGTTATGAGGAAATTTGTGTTTCTTTGGTGCAGGAGCCCCCCCCCCCTCTTAAAGGTCCTAATTTACTATAGAAAATATTCTTGCCCTCGAAAACCTTCACCTGCCAAATTTTGTTCTATTTGCTTGATTAGTTGTCGAGTTATGCAGAAATTTGTGTTTCATTTGTATGGGAGCCCCCCCTCTTAGTGGGGGGAGGGGTTTCTAACCATCACTAAAACCTTTCCTGGCCCCAAAAAACCTCTACATGCATATTTTCATGCCGATTGGTTCAGTAGTTTTCGATTCTATAAGGAACATACGGACAGACAGACAGACAGACAGAAATCCTTCTTTATAGGTATAGATTTCGAAAGGTAAGATTTTTACTGACGTAGGGCTACGTCTTACTGCAAAGATTCAATAGGGTTGCGACAACCCCTGTCAAACATTTTGAACATAAAAGCGTTGCAATCGTGAAAAATTCGTTGATTAGTGGTAATTATTCCATTTTTGACACATTTATATAGATTTTTTCAGTTCAAAAATGGTCTAGATTTTGCCACGGTTTCGATTTTGGCACGCATTTGTTGTCAAATTCGAAATCATACTGTAAATGGTGCTTGATAAAATTAGACTTAGTAATTCTACTAGGTTTGTAGGTTAGGTTAGAAACTAGGTTTTAATTCTGAATGATAGTCGATGAAGAACTATACCAGATAGAAAGTACGAAGTTTCAAAAATAAATATATTAGCTGTCAGGGTCACTCAATTTATGTGGAGAGGGAGGTATTAATTTTGTCACAAGTCAGAGGGGAGAGGTGCTTAAAGAAAATGTTACATCCGCCAAGAAAAGAATCAGAGGGGTTGTGTATAAGATACGACCACGGATGACGTAGTATAACGTTAGTCCGGTTGCATGATTTTGAATATTTTACTAAACTGATTTTTAATCTATCTGTCAATCGACCAAAAGGTGATGTAAAGTCAACCTGCTTACTTATAGGCGGAATATAATTTAACTTAATTCTGAGCCTCATAATTATGCTATATTATTTTTTAAGGCATATTCAGTTCGAAAACGATCCAGATATTGATCCAAATTTTATATTTCTTGCACCATATCATTACTCAGGCCTTTACGTAATTTCGAAATCTTCCGCTGACGCACAGAGGATTTTATTGCCAAACCGGGTAATTTTGTAGGTCGGTTGGGCATCGCAGAGTTTCACGAGGGTGACGAAGTTGATGTTCTGAACCATCAGAAGTGTCTGCTTCTTTTTACTCAGACGAGTCTGAGGATTAGGAAAACTAGATGAGGTCGAAAAATAGTGCAAAAACAGCGCCATAAACATGCTTGAGAATGGGAAATATGATCGATATGATTTCCAGGGCTTGTCATTTTTGATTTATTTATTAAAATAAATAAATGTAATACATACATACATACATACATACATACATACATACACACACATACATACATACATACATACATACATACATACATACATACATACATACATACATACATACATACATACATACATACATGCATACATACATACATACACACATACATCACACATTAAATACAATCAACATTTGTTTTGATTTCACACGTTTTAACGGTTTAATATACGGTTCTTAAGTGTTAAAGTTTAAATAACTTGAATGAAGCGTCCGATTTTCTATAACACGGTTTCGTTTGATAGATCTCATCAGTAATTTTCAAATAATAATAAAATGTGTGATGTTTTCCATTGAACTAATGCTTATCTATACCTATAAAGAAGGATTTCTGTCTGTCTGTCTGTCTGTCTGTCTGTCTGTATGTTCCTTATAGAATCGAAAACTACTGAACCAATCGGCATGAAAATATGCATGTAGAGGTTTTTTGGGGCCAGAAAAGGTTTTAGTGATGGTTAGAAACCCCTCCCCCCACTAAGAGGGGGGGCTCCCATACAAAAGAAACACAAATTTCTGCATAACTCGACAACTAATCAAGCAAATAGAACCAAATTTGGCATGTGGGTGTTTTCGGTGACAAGAATTTATTCTATGGTAAATTGAGACCCCTCCCCTCTTTATAAGGGGAATTATAACTCCTCTCCTCTTTAAAAGGGGGGGCTTCCATACAAATTTCCTCATAACTCGAGAATTAATCAAGCAAATGGAACCAAATTTGGCATGTGAAGGTTTTCGAGGGCAAGAATATTTTCTATGGTAAATAATGACCCCTCCCCACTTTAAGAGGGCGGGGGGCTCCTATATAAACGAAATACAAATTTCCTCATAACTCGAGAACTAATCAAGCAAATGGAACCAAATTTGACACGTGGGTGTTTTTGGAGACAAAAATTTTTTCTATGATGAATTGGGACCCCTACTCACTTTAGGAGGAGGGGGGCTCCTATACAAATGAAATTCAAATTTCCTCATAACTCGAGAACTAATCAAGCAAATAGAACCAAATTTGGCATGTGGAGGTTTCTGGAGGCAAAACTAATTTCTATGGTGATTTAGGACTCCTCCCAACTTTAAGAGGGGAGCTCCCATACAAATGAAATTCATATTTCCTTATAACTTGAGAACTAATCAAGCAAATGGAACCAAATTTGGCATGTGGGAGATTTTGGAGTCTTGAATTTATTTTACGATAGTTAGAGACCTCTCACCCCTGTGGTAGGGGGATATGGACTCTCATACAAATAAAACAGAAATTTTTGCGAAACTCAAAAACTAATCGAACTCGAGAAATTCGAGACTCTTCCATAAAACATTAGTCAATACAAGACCACAAAAGCTATCTATAGTAACACTAGATCATTCAGGACGAGACGGTCGCGAGTGTTGCCGGTGACCCGTCGTCGGAAGCGCCGCCCACTGGGGGGCTTGCAAAACTCGAGATTGTGACAAAGATCATCCGAGATTCATGATTTATGTACGACACAGGTTAATTTGTGGCAATACGAAGTTTGTCGGGTCAGCTAGTATGTTATAAAAATATGTTTTAAATGCTATTTTTCCACATTTCTTTATGTAACTTTCGAGCTACAAGTCCAATCGTCATGAAATTTAGAAGTTAAGGATTTGCAAGGCTTCTCTTTCATATGCAATCAATTTTGTTTAAATCGGTTAAGGGACCTATGAGAAGTCCCATATTTTTCGAATTTTTATACATAACTTTTGAACAAAAAGTCCGATCAGTATGAAATTCAATAGCGACCTATGGAACACCTAGACCTTTCATTTGACACTAAGACCATCAAAATTGGTCCAGCCATCTCTGAGAAAAGTGAGTGAGATTAAAAGCGTTACACACACACACACACTCACACACACACACACACACACACACACACACACACACACACACACACACACACACACACACACACACACACACACACACACACACACACACACACACACACACACACACACACACACACACACACACACACACACACACACACACACACACACACACACACACACACACACACACACACACACACACACACACACACACACACACACACACACACACACACACACACACACACACACACACACACACACACACACACACACACACACACACACACACACACACACACACACACACACACACACACACACACACACACACACACACACACACACACACACACACACACACACACACACACACACACACACACACACACACACACACACACACACACACACACACACACACACATACACACACACACAGAACATGCTCAGTTTTCGAAACTGAGTCGAATGGTATATGACATTCGACCCACAGGACCTCCTTTCCATTTCCGGTTTTCCAAGTGATTTCTATACCTTTATGTATACTATATATTTATATAGTAGAAAGGCAAAACCTTAAAAGCAGCCGTGGAATTTCGGTATGAGTTTATGTTCATCGATTGAGTTTAGCATAAATATCAAGGGAAAACATTGCCATGGGTCTCTGGTAGCACCCCGTAGCCCCTCAAAAGCTCGTGCGACTGCTATTTGTGGTTGCAAAAATCTTTTAGGCAGGACGGCACTCAAGCAGCTCTTCAGCGGTGTACTGCATATTCTGTAAAGCCTTAATGGAGAATTCATACTACATAGAAGAATAAATGAGTCCTGTTCACACATATGTGTTAAAAAAAAGGTTTCATTCAAAAAATTTAACTATTAGTTTTAAAATCCATCAGTACGTTAATTTTATAGAAGCCTTCAATAGTAGTATCTCAAAATGAAGGCTAGATTATAATTTCCCGAAAAAAATTTCCATTTGATTTTTTTGCATGTGACGTCACATAACTTCATACCCCCCTCCTCCCTCCGTCACAAATCGTCACGATTAGGTCAACCCCCCCCCCCCCCTCCCGTTATAAGCGTGGATGCCCCCTTATCTGAGTTTTGTCAAAACTTAAGCTAATTTATTGCTGTATTTATTTGGAAAATATTGGACATTATTCGTTCATGAATTTTTTTTTGATTCCTACCATTTTTACGATGTTGCCCGTAGAGTTAAGCAGGAATAACCTTTGAAACGATGATTCTACAATTGATGAAGGGACGGTAAGGGAAAGTAATGAGAAGGATTTTTTTCCGGGAATGAAGGGGAAGGGTGGAAAGGAAAGGGGGGGGGGGGGGTAATAGGTAGCTATGCTTAACAAGTTGTCGTTGTGACTCCTACCTTTTGCCTAATGCTGGAAGGTGCATGGGTCGAACAAAGCAATACCGTCAAACGGGGTAACTTGCAACAGCGGGGTAACATGCAACAACGCTATATCGATCCAATTTACTGTACTTTTTGATATCTTTTACTTCAATTTTTAATCTATATCAGTCTCTGAATCTTGCTTGTTGTTATCAGTTCAAAGAAGCCTTAGATACTGTTACGTTGATTTTTTTATTTTTGGTCATTTTTAAAAAATCCCACAAGATGCTGTCAAATTCATCGTCAATTTTTCGTCAGTAAAACGTTTGTGTCGCCAACAGTCTAACATATATTTTTTATAGTAAAATGAACAATAAAGAAATAAAATAATTGATTTATGATGACTAGTTTTGTTGCTTGTTACCACATTATTCGTAAAACAAGTACTTAAACGGGGTAACTTGCAACAGCTGGTAGATATAAAAAGCTGTGTTCCGTTAGGTTCAAGAAGCAAGTTATCATTTAATTTTGCATCAAACAATACTAAAGCACACCTGAAGAGTGTAAGATACTTTCGGTAAGTTGGAAATATGCTAGTTTTTCTCTGGATAGACTGAAAATGGCCATAGAAGAGGCCAAAAAGAAAATAACCTCACTGAGAGAATCGACCAGCAATATGACTAATATGACTAATTAAGATCACTCGTAACGTAATGAACATTCATATATTACGTAACAAAGATATTGAGGATTTTTAACTCTCCCGCTCCACTTCATGACGCGATTTTGCATAGTGGATATACGACGTGTAATGCGTTGTTACACAACTTCCGCTTCCCTAAGTGCGTTACGCAATATGTGAATGGTCCTTAAAGAAGGCAGATCTATCAGATCCAGACAAGTAATATAAACTGCATGCATAATATAAAAATTTCTGTAATTTCCGTTACGGGGCTCATAATTTTTTTTTCACCAACGTGACTTAAGACATTTACGCCTGTATTCATTGCAAAAGCATTAAAAATCGCAAGTCGGATTATCATTTGCATATTCAAGTCAAAAGAAACTCATACAAATCTTTAAATTCGTTCATTTTGCAAAAAATATTGCTTTGTTGCAAGTTACCCCGTTTAAGGGGTTAATAGTAACAAATTAGTTAAAAAATTCTACAACAACCAATATTGATCGCATAATTTTTCTCAATATGTGAAATTGTTCTATGCTAGACCTAATAACTTTGTATCAATAAAATGTCCTCAAATGTACTACAGATAAGTTTTCACTTGCACTCATAGTTGAGAACTGTTGCAAATTACCCCGTTTGACGGTACTCTAAGATTATAACCGGATTCGAACCCATAACACCCGCCAGGGCATGTGGCTCGCTGCTACCCGTGTACCTATGAACCACAGAGGCGTTGGACAAAAGGAGACGGGGAAAGGCCCCGAAACCTCCTTTCCACTATTTCCCCTCCATTCCCAAAAAATCCTTCTTCATTAGTTTCCCTTACCTAATATTAATATTAATGAATATTAATATATGCCTGACCGCATCTCAAGGTCATGACTAAAATCACGAGGTTTGGTCTATACACTGTGATGTAAAACGGGACATAAAAAAGAGAAAAATGTGATAAAGAGGAAAATTAGGAAAGAAAAAGAGCAAAATCGAGGCAAAAAAGAGTAAACTGGACGACAGAACGGAAGAGAAAAAAAGAAAAACTACAGAGAAAAAGATAAAGTAATCGGGGAAAATGGGAAAGAAATTGAGAGTAAGTTAACAGGCCAGAAAAGAAGAAAAAGTTGGACATAAAAGGAAGAAAAGAGAAAGAGTCACTACAGGAGCAGGAAAATTAAGTAAAGAGAACGATAAAATTAGGTAAAAAGCGATAGAAAACGAAACAAATAGAAATGGGATAGAAGAAAAACATAACGGGCCAGAAAAGGAGGAAAAGTTGGGCAAAATAGAAACAAAATGGAAACAGAAGGCACACTGTAGGACATGCTAGAAGTAAGAACCGTACAGACGAAAACGAAAAATGATAATGAAAAGGAGAGCTAAAATGTGAAAAAATGCTGAACCTAAAAAAATAAAAGCAAAAAGATGAAACAGGACTGAAAATAATAAAAAAAAACAGACAGAACAAGGGGAAAATCTGGCCTACAAACGAGGTAAACAAGAGTTAGCTGGACGGAAAAGGGGAGAACAGAAGAGAAAAGAAAAAAACTACAATGAATGAAGAATAACAATACAGAAAACGAGGGAAACGGGAAAGAAATTGAGGACAAACGAAACAATAGAGGCGAAAAAAGTGGGACAGAAAAGAAGCAGAGAAAAAGAGTAGTTACAGGAGCAGGAAAATGAGAGCAGGAAAATGAAGTAGAGAGAACAGAATCTGAGGTAAAACGCGACAGAAAACGGAAAAATAGAAACGGGATAAAAGAAAAGCAATGGGCCAGAAAAGCAGGACAAACAAACAAAATCAAATCATAAGGCACACAGTAGAACATATTGAGGATAAGAACCGAACATACCAAAAATGGAATACAAAAAAGTCAAAAGTGAAAAATGCCGAAAACAGGAAAAAAAGAAAAATAAAAGTAAAAAGATGAAACGGGACAGAAAACAGCAAACAACGAAAAGAGGAAAAACTGGCTTGAAATCGAGGAAAAGAGAAACGATGAAAAACGGAACAGAAACCAGAAAAACTAGAAAACTTGGACTGGGACTGAAGAAACTCAACAGAGAACGATGATACAGGCGGAATAAAAAAAGTGAGAGAAACGGCAAGAAAACCAGACAAAAAGGAATACGGGACATAAAAAGTGGAGAAATTAGGGGACAAAAGAGGAGAATGAAAAAAACACGCATAACAGGAGAAGTCAAAAAAATGGAGTCAGGAAAATGGGTCAGGAAAAAAACGAGAAACGAGAAGAAAATAAGACAAAAAGAATTCAAAACGGACAAAATCTGGACAAGAAAAAGAAAAACACAACGAAAAATGCGAAAAAATAAAAAATGAGTGAAAAAAGAGAAAATACAGGAGTCAAAGTGAGCAAAATGAGACAGGAAGCAAACAAAACGGAACAATTAAATAGAAGACATCGAACCGGAAACAAATGATAGCAAAAGAGGAAAAACAGAAGAAAAAAGAAGAAAAGTTCGAGCGAAATCCAAAAAAAATCTTTATAGAAAAGGAGACAATACAGAACAAAAAGTGAAAAAAACTAAACAGGAAAAGAGAAGAAACTGAACAGAAAAAGGTAAAAGGTAAAATGTATGAAAATAAGCAAAATATCTAATTCTAATTTCATATAAAACCTCGTGTCTAATTTCGTGTCCATGTCCGGTTTGATGTAAAACTTCAAGTTCACATTAGTCCTAATCGTCTGAATTCAATTCTAATTTCCAATTTTAAGCTCAATTTTAACTTGATTTTTAACTCTGATTTCAAGTACAATTTGAATTGAAATCCGATTGCAAATCCAGTAATTAATGCTGCTGCTAAAAAAATTACATAAAAGAGCAAACATGTGACAAACGGCATAGAAAAAGAGGGAAAACGCGGGAGAGAAAGAGAAGAAAAGCTGGCTCGATGAAAAGAAAAACCATGACAGAATGGGAAAACAGAACGTAAAGAGACAATAAGCCTCGAAGTAACATTGATTTAAGAAACAAGGGTGCGTCAAATTGGACATTGGCCAGGGCCGCTACAATGTCACACCTCGGCTCTGGAACCAGGCAAAAAAGTGGGCCTTAAATCGTATAAAAAGGTGGTTCAGATAGTCCACAATCTAGTCCGAAACTTTTCAAAAATCTGGAACAAAATTTGATAAAACAAAATATGGTTCACGATATAGCCCAGGTTCAAAATATGGTCCAGATCCAGAATCACTGTGTCATTTTTGTATAATATTTGAAACATTCTAGAATTATTTTTCATGCTATTTTTCCTAATATTTCTCACATGAGTGTCTTATGGATCCCGAAAAGTGAGGAAGATGACACTTTTCCTTTTAAATCCATTATTTGTTCACTAATTGGACAAATGCGTGTCTTGTCTCCGGTTTACTTCATCACGTTCGAAACAGACACAACTTCTTATGAAAATTTTTGAAGCAAATTTTCTCATAGTAAAACAAAGTATTCTAGATTTATATTAGATTGATAAGAACTGTTTTTTGCATGAAATTTTGAAATTTGCGATGTCTGAGAAAATTTGTTAAAATACCCCTTTTCTCTAAGGACACTTATCTAAAGACGTTTAGCGTTAGAATGCATATTCAATAAATTATGTAATATTGTATTATAAAATTACACAATATTTAAAAAATATTTCCATTAGCAACATCCCAAACTAATCTCAAAAGAAATCAATTGATAAACGTGATAGTTACTTTTTAATAGAATATTTTTTAACATGCCACGAGAAAGAAATATAAATTAACAAAAACGTTTGTGAAGACCTTATATTTTCTTGGATGCATTTGAAAAAAAAGCTAAACTTTACATTACCCTAATGATCCTAATGATGCAAAAAGATGCGCATATTTGCATTTTCGGAAGGTAATCCAAATTCTTCACATTCTTCTCACGAGTATAAGAAATCAATCAAAAAAGAGTGATTAGTGCCTTTGATGGACACATACGTAAAAAAAACAAACAATCAACAACGTTCTGTCTAGGTATTCTATTGAGCATTGCGTTTACCTATCATATGAAAAAGGTTCGTATAGAAATTACCTATTAGAAAACTGATATTTTGCGTACTAAACACTAAAAAAACACACAAAACAGAATATGGTGGACGTTTGCCGTCACATAAACCTATCCTTTTGCTACGCGGATCACAATTCACAACGCAGAATTAAGTAAAAACAAGAGCTCTCGAAATCGAATTAAATCTAATTCGACTGACATTGAAAGCAAAACTGTAACACTCTGTAACACACTGTTAAGGGAACAATAATCGTCACCTGATATATAGGGGAGTTGGTGAAAGTTGCGCAATCATTATTATTCCGTTAAACCAGCAAAATTGTATCCTCTCTACGATTCGACTGCTCGACGGGACTACACGACTCAACTGCTCGACTTTACTGCTCGATTCAACTGCTCGACAGAACCACTTGACCCGACTGCTCGACTTAACTGTTCGATTCGACTGCTCGACTCAACTGCTCAATTCAACTGCTCGACTAGACTACTCGATTCAACTGCTCGACTCGACTGAAATCTAGTCGAACAGTCGAATCAAGCAGTCAAATCATGCAGTTTGACTGCTTGATTCGACTGTTCGACTCGACGCAAAAAACTTTGAATGCGTATTTCTCGAAGTCGAAGAATTTTGTCACTCGGTTCTGTCTGACTTAATACCGACCATATGAATCGGTTCGCGGCAGAAAATGGACGGTTCAGAGCCACTCACACAAAAGAGCTATTTTGCCCGCCTATAGAATCAGCACAGTGGAGATAATGTTTTTATTCAGTTAAATAAAATCCAATGCGAGCATGAAAACTATTTGTTTCAGTTTCCGGCTATGATTCTTTTATGTACAATATCTTAGGGCTATATTATGCAATATAGGAACTCAAAGAACTAATACAAAGATTAAGCATCTTCGCACACTGGTCATTGGAATGTATCCGCGGTTTTCTGAACAGACATTTGTATTTTCCGGATCGTAAGATTTGGGCTCTACTAGTCTTGAATGATAGCCAACTACAGGGCTTGAACCATGGCTTAGAAATACCTTTCTTGAAAATGGCAACGTACAGCATCACGTTTTGTTCAAACTTAAGTTCAAAGTTGTATTTCATGTTTAGAAATGTAGTAGAACTATCCGCATGATAGTATCGATCAATTCCGGCAATGTGCGTCTTCGAAAGAGGGAAGTAGCTTTCGTCGTCCGTCGTCGAGAACGAAATCCTTCAAAACTTTTGGATGAGCTTTCACTATCTAGCCTGCGAGTAGTTTTTGGTGATCTTAGAAAATGGGTCATTCCATGCCAAGTGACTGAGAAAAAGTTCAAACGTGCAATCGACCTTCACGAATTTGAACCAAATTTTGCCAGATTGTTCGTTTTCAGTCAGAAAGTAAAAATCTAAAATTTGGTACAGATCGAACATTCCCTCGATTAATGGGAGCACCTCTATTTTAAGGGAAAATACCCGATTTTGTCAAAACCTCTTTTTTATTTTGCTTATATCTCCGGAAATATTAAGTTTAAAAAGATATTATTTTCACATTTTCAAAGGAAATCATCCAAGGAATTCGAAAAAAGTATTATTTTTGAGCACCCGTGCTGCCAAACATTTTTAAACTTAATTTGAAAACTAAATTTACATTTTTCTCTCAATAAAGTCAATTTTATCTCAAAAATTTTAACTTCATCGTGTTCCGCAGATTTTTGCCTTTCTACTATATAAATATATAGTATAAAGGTATAGAAATCACTTGGAAAACCGGAAATGGAAAGAAGGTCCTGCGGGCCGAATGTTATATACCATTCGACTCAGTTTCGGAAACTGAGCATTTTCTGTGTGTGTGTATGTGTGTGTGTGTGTGTGTGTGTGTGTGTGTGTGTGTGTGTGTGTGTGTGTGTGTGTGTGTGTGTGTGTGTGTGTGTGTGTGTGTGTGTGTGTGTGTGTGTGTGTGTGTGTGTGTGTGTGTGTGTGTGTGTGTGTGTGTGTGTGTGTGTGTGTGTGTGTGTGTGTGTGTGTGTGTGTGTGTGTGTGTGTGTGTGTGTGTGTGTGTGTGTGTGTGTGTGTGTGTGTGTGTGTGTGTGTGTGTGTGTGTGTGTGTGTGTGTGTATGTGTGTGTGTGTATGTGACGCTTTTAATCTCACGCACTTTTCTCGGAGATGGCTGGACCGATTTTAATGTTCTTAGTGTCAAATGAAAGGTCTAGGTGTCCCATTGGTCGCTATTGAATTTCATACTGATCGGACTTTTAGTTCAAAAGTTATGTATAAAAATACGAAAAATATGGGACTTCATTATCTCATAGGTCTCTTAACCGATTTGAACAAAATTGATTGCATATGAAAGAGGAGCCTTGCAAACCCTTAACTTCCAAATTTCATGACGATTGGACTTGTAGTTTGAAAGTTACATAAAGAAATGTGAAAAAATAGTATTTGAAACATATTTATGTAACATATAAGCATTAATTTAATGAAAAACATCACACATTTTATGATTATTTGAAAATTACTGCTGAGATCTATCAAACGAAACCGAGTTATTTAAAATCGGACGCTTCATTCAAAAGTTATTCAAACTTTAACATTTAAGCCCCGTATATTAAACCGTTAAAACGTGTGAAATCAAAACATATCAATCAAATGTTGATTGTATTCAATGTATGAGATGTGTGTGATGTATGTGTGTATGTAGGTATGTATGTATGTATGTATGTATGTATGTATGTGTGTATGTATGTATGTATGTATGTGATGACAATTTGCAATTTTAAAATTTGCAATGAAATTCAAGAAAAGTGAGAAACATGTCAATTGTCTGAAGTTTTTGAAGCCTCTTAGTGGAATACGTACTCTGAAATTAAAGAAAAGAAAAAACTTTTACCGACTAAATTCCACTATTTAATATTTATTCGCGACAGATACGTATACGCTTTGAAATAAGACACTGATGAAGCCTGCACGTCGTAGGCGAACTACGCAAATAATTATTAAATAGTGGGATTCGATCGAAAAGTTTTTTCTTTTCTTTGATTCCAGATTTCAATTGTCATTTTCTTCACTTGCTGTTACTCACAATTGTACAAGAAAAGCAAAAAGCGGAGAAAAGCAGTTAATTTAACCCTCTAACGGGTAAGGCGGTCTGTTGACGGCCTTCGCTTTTGGAGCTCAAAAGCCGCATACGAAATTTGTTTTGAATTGACATCATGCAAAATGTGTTCAGAACAGAATTTTTGACATTTTGAAGGAGCGCTAGCTAAGAAATAGTTCCATTTCTCGTTTTCATATCTAATGCTCTATTCAGTAATTTTTTTCTAATTCAGATAGGGGAACAAGGGGTAAGAAGGCCCGGCGGGGTAAGAGGGACCACATCGATTTCGTCAAGAAATCCTTAAATTTTCTACAAATGCCTCAGTATGTTTTGTTTACTAGCCTATCTAAACACTTTCGAGACAACCTGCGGCACTCGGCCGTATCCGACGTCAAAACTAGAATCAAAACAAACTTTTCGTTCGCAGTGTCTTCATGCGATATAATTTCAGCAGCAACAAATTTAAGGGTTTTCAGCAAAAAATAGCTATGTATTTTGTCGTTTCTCTTACCACTGACTTTAATTGGGCAATTCTTGTTCTGTGTGTAGCGGAAAAGGTATATAAAATAGTACGCATTGAGAGATAAAAGCAAAATAATGTAAATTGTTAACTAGGGGTAAGACGGACCATTTTTCACGGGGTAAAAGGGCCATACGTCATAGTGCTCATAATTGCCTAAAGATTGCCTAATAGATTTTAAAAATATTAAATGAAAAAATCAACTTTTTGCTGTTGAATTTGACTAACTTTTTTATTATTCTGACAGATACGCATTTCGTTTACGACTTGCAGGCTTCATCACTGTCTTTTTCGAAATAGAGTACACCTGTAATAAAAATTATCCCTGAATCTGAGATCATCCTGTCTAACACAGAGCTTCCCACTTCAAAAGAAGCCAACAAGTGCCATTCGAATAACAAAACCAATGTAAATTTGGATCTAACGGAATCAAAATTCGATGATCACTTAACGGCTCATTTAATATGTTGCCTTCTTTACCTTCACCTGAAGTGAAGCGTATTCAAAGAGTAAAAGTCCTGCTGACAAATCAACAAAATAACGCCAAGAAAAGAGTAAATTAAAACCAGTGGAGTAAAATAACGTCTACTCTTATTTTCAAAATTGAACTAGTAGCAAAATTCCTTCTTTTGGCAGGTCTCTAAATTAAACTATACCTTCTTCTAGCATGTACCTAAAAACCCCTTAAGAACTTGTTCTTATTTAGTTAATAATATTGAAATTGTGTTTACAACTCAAAGAAATCTTCAAATCTGCCACAATCCGCCTTACTCCGCCATGGTCCGTCTTACCCCTTTGGTGGTCCTTCTTACCCCGCCTGGTTGTGAACGAGTAATTTTTAGACGTTTCGAAAATTGATGAAAAATCACGGAGACTAATTAATTCTGTATATAATTTTTAATGGTAGATAAATGAATGCTTTTCCATGTGTGGAACAAGAAAAGGTGAATTTTCGTACACATTTTATGCTAGCAATTTATTCGCTTAGGCGGGCCGTCTTACCCCGTCTTCCCCTATATTGCAAAATTGAAGCCAAGCAAACCAATAGTAAAATTTTGAGATCAATCATTTTGTTGTACATATCCTTTTTCTTCAAAAGCGAAATATAATAATAATTTTTCTGAACTCTTGTTTTTCAAAGATGCTAACTTTTGAATGCATGGTATTAATATCAAAACATCAAAAAATCTGCTATGAACAAATACTTCATATTGTCAATTCAAAACAAGTTTCGTATGTGGCTCTGAAGCCCGAAAGTTAAGGCCGTGTGTAGACCCGTTAGAGGGTTAATTTCTAATTTTCTATACATATTCATTCAAGTCTGTAAAAATTATCTTTTGTGTTTACATTATTTTTCTATAAATATTATAAAACTAAATAAGGTGTTCATCAAGTAACATAAATGACGCTTACATGTATTTACGCACCCAAGGAAAGAAAATATAATTATTCTACACAATGCGTTGTGAATTTTACTGGCAAATAAGGATTTTGAGGAATACGGAACGGATATTTTAAAAATATAGTCTAATATAACATCTATACATCTACAATTAAGTTCCTGAGAAATTAAATAATGATTATTGTGGCAGTAGAAAGGCTAGGTCACGCCGTTAGGTGGATTAATTCGGGTTTTTTTACATAAGAATCACTCATCGCCCCGAGGTATTCTTTGCCGATCCCGAGATACAGCATTTTAAAGCACATGTGTTTGAAGCCGTTTGGATGAATTCTAAAAATTTACAGAGTTACAGCTGTACCCCGCATGTCTGGAGCGATTACACAGCGAATAAAAACTTCAACACCGTTTTTCTCGAAACCAGGTTTTGAAAGTCGGTACCATAGATATCTCAAGAACGGCCCAAGCAATTCTCAAGTATCTTTTTTTTGTTTTAAAACCAACAAAATTATCTAGTGTTTGATCCATCCTTTTTCGATATTGCAATTTTGGTATTTTTAGAAATGTTTAAAGTTAATTTTTTTGACTAAAAACTTTACTTTTATGTTTGAATGTCCACCATTTTGTTATGCGTTCGAATTATAGAAAAAGGATGGGTAAACACGAAATAATTTAATATATTTTCATGCCGTTTTGGAATTCTTCAATTCGGATAGGCCCCCAGCCTATGGTTGCGCAATTCATGTTGTTTTTGAATGACTACCTTTAAAGAACCGTGGGGGAAAGAGGAAGAGGTCTTTATATGAAAACAAAACTGTAAATATTAGTATAAAATGCATTGTTTTGAATGCAAAAAACCGATTCGATTGGCCTTTCGCGTTATTGAGAAAAAAAAAATTGTAATAAGGCAAAAAATATGGTGTGAAAGGTACTAGGAAATGAAATGAAAACGAAATAGTAGCAAGAGCTTTCGTTTGATCGTTAAAATTGGTTGCGTGGTTCCGGAGAAACCCGTGTCACATAGTTTTCACTTTTCTGCTTATAACTTTTAAACGAAACGTCGAATCACGAATTAATTAAATAGCGATATATTAGGCATAAATGCCTTTCAAACGAAAGTAATAACAAACGAACTGGTTCAGCCATCTCTGAGACAAGAGCGATAGAAAAAAAGCAGCGCACACACATACACACTCGGACCTTGCTCAATTCGTCGAACCCTATCGATTGATCCCAATTGATCCCCAAAGAATAACGAAAAGACAGCAAATAGATGACGAAGAGACGGCGAAAAGTCAGGGAAAAGATGACGGATAGGTAACGAAAAAGAGATGACAAAGTGAAAAACCGATGAAAATAAAAGACGAAGAAGGCCAAAAGTACATCGAAAAGACGCCTAGAAACATTAGAAAAGTGACAAAAATGTCAAGAGACATAGTAAAATGACGATGACAATAAGTAAGAAATGCCAAAATAGACTACAAGCGAGGACAAAAAGACGCATTGAAGAGCAACCAAAACGTAACAAAAAACAATAAAAAAGAACAACAAGTCGCCGGAAAGAAAGAAAAAACGATGTAAAGATACCAGACAGACAGATGTTAACAAACATGAGCCACCAAACTGAAAAACTACATGAATAAAAATGAAAGATCGAAGAGCATAGATGGAAGGCGAATGATGAAAGAACCATACCGAAAGTCGAGAGTAAGCGTCCTTAGTTAATATAAGTCAAATCTCTAATCGACGTGAAATGTTTCTAATTCAAAAAAGTACTAATTTCCTTCAAATAACAATACCTATAAAACAAATGTGATAAAGAGTGATTACATCATGTGTGTTAAAAAAAATCTAGTATATAAAAAAACAGGCAGTCGAAATTAATTAACACTTTGCAGCGAAACGAATCAACAATACTAGCTAACCAGTAAATGAAGCACAAATGTTGGTTACATTTTCTTGAACTAAAATTGGATTTAAAATTTGATTAAACTCTGCAATTAAATTTATTTTAAAACGAAAGTACAACCCTTTCTTCGGTGGTAAAACTACGGATTTTTCCTCAGCAAAGTCTGGCACTTGCCTTTTACTAATTATGTATTAATTTAATAGGGCACAATTTTTCCAAACTACAAAAAAAGACTAATGAATGACAGTTGGATTTTTCTTATTGATTTGACTGTAAAGTCAGTACGATTTGTAAAGTTTTACTAAACCATTGGCAAAAAGTTTTCTACAGATTTTTTGTCTAAAAACTTAAATATCGACCGATTAAATATAAACATAAAAACTAAGTATATTAACAATTAGTGTGCCGCAGGTCGCGTTGTCCGTAACAGATCGGGTTTGCTCGTTTCACCGCTAGTTTTCTATCTTCGTGAACGTCGCTGGCATTTCGTTGAATGCCTCAAAAGGTGATCCCTTCTTACAAATCTTTTGTTGCAAGTGTCACACTGAAGCGGGGCCTCACCATGATGTTTCGCAAAATGTCGACGCACTCCAGTCGCATTGGAGAACGTTTTTGGACAATGTCCACACTTGAACGGCTTCTCCGTGACTTCGTGTGCTCGTTTCTCGTGTGCTTGCAATTCTGTCCGGAACTGAAACCGTTTGCCGCATTTCTCGCACCGGAATTGCCGTGGACCGGAATGAGCGGATTGGATGTGCTGAGTTAGGCTTCCCCGCCATGCGAAAGTCCGAACGCATTGCGTACAAACGAATTCAGTATCGTAGTAAATTTCGCGTTTTCGTTTCGGTGGCCAGTTTTGACTTTGGGTTTTCGGTTTCCTTTCATCTGCGGTTCCGGGAGACGGATCGGGCGATTGGTAACTTTGGGCCCCCAAAGGTTGTTCGGGCGTAGAAACAGGATGCAGCCGCGTGCATTGTGGCTGACTTTGGCCTTCCGGAGAAGGGCCTGGCGTTGGAATGAATTGTAACGAAATACGTTCCGACTGACATTGGGTTACGTTCTGGGGCTTCGAAATGATGCCTGCAGGAGCAAATTGCTGATTACGTGGATGATTCTCGAAGAAGCCGTGAGAATACGATAAGCCAACGGTTTCCGGTGCCTTATTGCTTTGGTTTGTGCAATCTGGAGGAGGAGCTGGGGGTTTACTGTTGCTGATATCGAAGTATGTTGATAACGTGCCGTCATTTTGGGCTACTGGAGATGGTTCAGGCTTCAAAAAACTGTACACCGGATCGTATTCTGGCTGGCTTTGGTAGCCTGGAGATGGCTCTGGCGTTGGAATACCATACATCGGATTGTACCCTAAGATGTTGTCTAACTGGGCATGATCGTACGATAAGTCAGCAGCTTCAGGATTGTAATTTCTATAGTTCGTGCTATCTATAGGAGGAAGAGCTGCAGCCGTTTGTGTTTGCAGTTTTGGTTTTTTAGCTACCGCACCAGAGGTATACGGGTTTGAAGAGCCAGCATCCGAACAGAGATCCTCCAAAATGTATTTGCTGTCAGTATCAAAGTCGAAGTGGACCATTTGTTTGAAGTTATCATAATTCGATGAAGAGCACTGTGAAACCGTCGTTGGATCTGTCTGATTAATCACGTGCTTAATTAACAAGCTTGTTTCGATTTCAAGCGTTCGTAGTTCATTTAGGTCATTTTCCGTATTCATTCCGATGTGCTCGATAGTATGCACGTCATCGAATACGTTACCCATTTTATAAGAAACTATACTGTAACGAAAACAAATTATAAAAGATTCCTGCATTAAAGTAGCTCTAATATCTATTAAAGTTAACATTTTTGCCTTTGGCAATTTGTAGCTAATTGCAAAGTGCTTTTACCCATTTGCTTGCCCGTCGCTTGTTTTAAAAATCCATAGTAGACCAAATGTTTTTAATGAGAACACACAAAAATCACAGATAAAATATTTAAAAATTCTGACAGCATTATTTCTGGAATATTGAGAGAGTTTACTTGCATTTAAACAGAAATCAGAACCTATTTCGAATAATAAATTGAGTGTACGAACACAAAAAAAGAGCATCAAAATGATAAATGATACAATAATGCAATTAAAATAGCACAGAACGGTATCTGAAATGATCCGAAAATTAAGAAGAATTGACGCAATAACAAAACAACAACAAAAGGTCCTAATAGGATACAAAAATGTAATCTTAAGCTACAGTTATTATAGGAACTGTGAACTGTGCTTTGGCTAATTTGGTTCGAAAACAGACACTGATGAAGCCTGCAAGTTGTAGGTGAAATACGCATCTGCCGCGAATAAATATTAATAGTAGAATTTAATTTGGGAAAAGTTTTCTTCTTTTCTTTAATTTCAGGGGTCCCAAAATAGTAAAGAAAAGATGATATAGAAAAGATAATCAAGAATAGATGATGATGATTATGATGATGATGATGATGATGATGATGATGATGATGATGATGATGATGATGATGATGATGATGATGATGATCATGGGTCGAACAAAGCAATACCGTCAAACGGGGTAACTTGCAACAGCGGGGTAACATGCAACAACGCTATATCGATCCAATTTACTGTACTTTTTGATATCTTTTACTTCAATTTTTAATCTATATCAGTCTCTGAATCTTGCTTGTTGTTATCAGTTCAAAGAAGCCTTAGATACTGTTACGTTTTTTTTTGTTTTTGGTGATTTTTAAAAAATCCTACAAGATGCTGTCAAATTCATCGTCAATTTATCGTCAGTAAAACTGTTGTGTCGCCAACAGCCTAACATATATTTTTTATAGTAAAATGTAGAATAAAGAAACAAAATAATTGATTTATGATGACTAGTTTTGTTGCTTGTTACCACATTATTCGTAAAACAAGTACTTAAACGGGGTAACTTGCAACAGCTGGTAGATATAAAAAGCTGTGTTCCGTTAGGTTCAAGAAGCAAGTTATCATTTAATTTTGCATCAAATAATACTAAAGCACACCTGAAGAGTGTAAGATACTTTCGGTAAGTCGGAAATATGCTAGTTTTTCTCTGGATAGACTGAAAATGGCCATAGAAGAGGCCAAAAAGAAAATAACCTCGCTGAGAGAATCGACCAGCAATATGACTAATATGACTAATTAAGATCACTCGTAACGTAATGAACATTCATATATTACGTAACAAAGATATTGAGGATTTTTAACTCTCCCGCTCCACTTCATGACGCGATTTTGCATAGTGGATATACGACGTGTAATGCGTTGTTACACAACTTCCGCTTCCCTAAGTGCGTTACGTAATATGTGAATGGTCCTTAAAGAAGGCAGCTCTATCAGATCCAGACAAGTAATATCAACTGCATGAATAATATAAAAAGTTATTTCTGTAATTTCCGTTACGGGGCTCATAAATTTTTTTCACCAACGTGACTTAAGACATTTACGCCTATATTCATTGCAAAAGCATTAAAAATCGCAAGTCGGATTATCATTTGCATATTCAAGTCAAAAGAAACTCATACAAATCTTTAAATTCGTTCATTTTGCAAAAAAATATTGCTTTGTTGCAAGTTACCCCGTTTAAGGGGTTAATAGTAACAAATTAGTTAAAGAATTCTACAACAACCAATATTGATCGCATAATTTTTCTCAATATGTGAAATTGTTCAATGCTAGACCTAATAACTTTGTATCAATTAAATGTCCTCAAATATACTACAGATAAGTTTTCACTTGCACTCATAGTTGAGAACTGTTGCAAATTACCCCGTTTGACGGTACTCTAAGATTATAACCGGATTCGAACCCATAACACCCGCCAGGGCATGTGGCTCGCTGCTACCCGTGTACCTATGAACCACAGAGGCGTTGGACAAAAGGAGACGGGGAAAGGCCCCGAAACCTCCTTTCCACTATTTCCCCTCCATTCCCAAAAAATCCTTCTTCATTAGTTTCCCTTACCGTCCCTTCATCAATTGTAGAACCATCGTTTCGAAAAAATATTAATATATGCCTGACCGCATCTCAAGGTCATGACTAAAATCACGAGGTTTGGTCTATACACTGTGATGTAAAACGGGACATAAAAAAGAGAAAAATGTGATTAAGAGGAAAATTAGGAAAGAAAAAGAGCAAAATCGAGGCAAAAAAGAGTAAACTGGACGACAGAACGGAAGAGAAAAAAAGAAAAACTACAGAGAAAAAGATAAAGTATACGAGGAAAATGGGAAAGAAATTGAGAGTAAGTTAACAGGCCAGAAAAGAAGAAAAAGTTGGACATAAAAGGAAGAAAAGAGAAAGAGTCACTACAGGAGCAGGAAAATTAAGTAAAGAGAACGATAAAATTAGGTAAAAAGCGATAGAAAACGAAACAAATAGAAATGGGATAGAAGAAAAACATAACGGGCCAGAAAAGGAGGAAAAGTTGGGCAAAATAGAAACAAAATGGAAACAGAAGGCACACTGTAGGACATGCTAGAAGTAAGAACCGTACAGACGAAAACGAAAAATGATAATGAAAAGGAGAGCTAAAATGTGAAAAAATGCTGAACCTAAAAAAATAAAAGCAAAAAGATGAAACAGGACTGAAAATAATAAAAAAAACAGACAGAACAAGGGGAAAATCTGGCCTACAAACGAGGTAAACAAGAGTTAGCTGGACGGAAAAGGGGAGAACAGAAGAGAAAAGAAAAAAACTACAATGAATGAAGAATAACAATACAGAAAACGAGGGAAACGGGAAACAAATTGAGGACAAACGAAACAATAGAGGAGAAAAAGTGGGACAGAAAAGGAAGCAAAGAAAAAGAGTAGCTACAGGTGCAGGAAAATGAAGTAGAGAGAACAGAATCTGAGGTAAAACGCGACAGAAAACGGAAAAATAGAAACGGGATAAAAGAAAAGCAATGGGCCAGAAAAGCAGGACAAACAAACAAAATCAAATCATAAGGCACACAGTAGAACATATTGAGGAAAAGAACCGAACAAACCAAAAATGGAATCCAAAATAGTCAAAAGTGAAAAATGCCGAAAACAGGGAAAAGAACAATAAAAGAAAAAAGATGAAACGGCACAGAAAATAACAAATAACGAAAAGAGGGAAAACTGGCTTGAAAACGAGGAAAAGAGAAATGATGAAAAACGGAACAGAAAAGAGAAAAACTAGAAAACTGTGACTGGGACTGAAAAGAAGAGCAGCATAAAAGAAACTCAACAGAGAACGATGATACAGGCGGAATAAAATAAGTGAGAGAAACGGCGAGAAAACCAGACAAAAAGGAAGACGGGACATAAAAAGCGGAGAAATTAAGGGGCAAAAGAGGAGAACGGAGGAAAAACGGATAACAGGAGAAGTCAAAAAAATGGAGTAAGGAAAATGGGTCAGGAAATAGACGAGAAACGAGAAGAAAATAAGATAAAAAGAATTCAAAACGGACGAAATCTGGACAAGAAAAAGAAAAAACAACGAAAAATGCGAAAAAATAAAAAATGAGTGAAAAAAGAGAAAATACAGGAGTCAAAGTGAGCAAAATGAGACAGGAAGCAAGCAAAACGGAACAATTAAATAGAAGACATCGAACCGGAAACAAACGATAGCAAAAGAGGGAAACAGAGACGGTTTGATGTAAAACTTCAAGTTCACATTAGTCCTAATCGTCTGAATTCAATTCTAATTTCCAATTTTAAGTTCAATTTTAACTTGATTTTTAACTCTGATTTCAAGTCCAATTTCAAGTACAATTTGAATTCAAATCCGATTGCAAATCCAGTTTCAGGGCTAATTAAGGCTGCTGCTGAAAAAATTACGTAAAAGAGTAAACATGTGACAAACGGCATTGAAAAAGAGGGAAAACGCGGGAAAAAAGAGAAGAAAAGCTGGCTCGATGAAAAGAAAAACCATGACAGAATGGGAAAACATAACGTAAAGAGACAGAACAGTGAAAAACAAAAAGGAAAATAAGTGGAAAAAAGGAATAACAAACAAAAAAGAATAAATCAGACAGAAAAAGAAGAAAAATGAAGTTAACTTTAAACCTTTGCTATAGCATAACAAAGGTTACAAATAAATACAAAATAATAAAAATAAAAATAAAAACTGGATAAAAGTAAAAATAGAACGAGATAGCAAGGATAAAAGGCAAAGCTGCTTTCTAGGTACTACATTCCGTTATCGAAACTTGACCTTCTGTTTTCATACGACAAACTTCGCAGCCAGCTGTTAGAGTGCAGGCCAATTGCAGGACCAATTACTGCGATCCTATTGACTCTAACAGCCTCTCCCAGTCGAGATTTGAACATACGATGACAGGCTTATAAGGCCAGCGACATACCTTGAAGCCAACTGGGAGGTTTGCAAGGGCGGAAAACCCGCACATAAAAAGGAAAGGAAAACGGAACGATCGAAAACAAAAAAATAGGAAACTTAAAATAGGAGTTTAAGAGATAAAAACAAATAAAATAAACGGGACTGGAAATGAGGAAAAACGGGCCTAAAAATAAGAAAAAAACGGGCCCAAAAATGAGGAAAAAGAAAAACGGAACAGTAAAGAGAAAATCCCAAAGAAACCGAACTGCAATGGGCCAAAAACGAGAAGGAAAAGAAGAGAAAGAAGCGTCGCGAAAAAAAACGAGAGAGCAAAGCAGGAAAAACGATCGTCATTAGCGATGAGCAGTACCGCAGCGAGCAGTTTACTAGACTGGACCTCGCCAAGGCGCTAGCTCTAGAGCTGTGATGCCCAGGCATATGCATGGTGCGAGCCAAATCAGATCGCCTCATAAATGCCGCGGACCGGAATGACCTCTGGCCGCTCCTGCGCATAACAACATGTAAAATAGGCGGCTGCAAAAACCATTTTCTAGGAATCACCACTTGACTTGAGCATTCCGATCCACAACCACAATATGCACGATGCATTACGACTGAACTGAGTGACCCTGTGACAAAAACTTTTGAAATGATTTGCAATGGCATAAACCTCGAAGGAACATTGATTTAAGGAACGAGGGTGCATCAAATTGGGCATTCGCCAGGGCCGCTACAATGTCACGCCTCGGCTCTGGAAACAGGCAAAAAATTGGGTCTAAAATCTTATAAAAGGTGGTTCAGATAGTCCACAATCTAGTCCGAAACTTTTCAAAAATCTGGAACAAAATTTGATAAAAAAAAAATGGTTTACGATATAGCCCAGGTTCAAAATATGGTCCAGATCCAGAATAACTGTATCATTTTTGTATAATATTTGAAACATTCTAGAATTATTTTTGATGCTATTTTTCCTAATATTTCTCACATGAGTGTCTTATGGATCCCGAAAAGTGAGGAAGATGACACTTTTCCTTTTAAATCCATTATTTGTTCGCTAATTGGACAAATGCGTGTCTTGTCTCCGGTTTACATCATCACGTTCGAAACAGACACAACTTTTTATGAAAATTTTTGAAGCAAATTTTCTCATAGTAAAACAAAGTATTCTAGATTTATTTCAGATCGATAAGAACTGTTTTTTGCCTGAAATTTTGAAATTGGCGATGCCTGAGAAAATTTATTAAAATACCCATTTTCTCTAAAGACACTTATCTCTAAAGACGTTTAACGTTAGAATGCATATTCAATAAATTATGTAATATTGAATTATAAAATTACACAATATTAAAAAAATATTTCCATTAGCAACATCCCAAACAAATCTCAAAAGAAATCAATTAATAAACGTGATAGTTACTTTTTAATAGAATAGAAAAAAATAAATTAACAAAAACGTTTGTGAAGACCTTATATTTTCTTGGATGCATTTAAAAAAAGCCAAACTTTGCATTACCCTAATAGGTGAATTTTACGGTCATCCTAATGATGCAAAAAGATGCGCTACACCACCACTTATGCTTATTTGCATATTTTCGGAAGGTAATCCAAATTCTTCACATTCTTCTCACGAGTATAAGAAATCAATCAAAAAAGAGTGATTAGTGCCGTTGATGAACACAAGCTTAAAAACAAACAATCAAGAACGTTCTGTCTGGGTATTCTATTGAGGATTGCCTTTACCTATCATATAATAAAATGTTCGTATATAATTACCTATTAGAAAACTGATATTTTGCGTACTAAACACTAAAAAAACACTCAAAACAGAATATGGTGGACGTTTGCCGTTACATAAACCTATCCTTTTGCTACGCGGATCACAATTCACAACGCAGAATTAAGTAAAAACAAGAGCTCTCGAAATCGAATTAAATCTAATTCGACTGACATTGAAAGCAAAACTGTAACACTCTGTAACACACTGTTGAGGGAGCAATAATCGTCACCTGATATATAGGGGAGTTGGTGAAAGTTGCGCAATCATTATTATTCCGTTAAACCAGCAAAATTGTATCCTCTCTACGATTCGACTGCTCGACAGGACTACACGACTCAACTGCTCGACTTTATTGCTCGATTCAACTGCTCGACAGAACCACTTGACCCGACTGCTCGACTAAACTGTTCGATTCGACTGCTCGACTCAACTGCTCAATTCAACTGCACGACTAGACTACTCGATTCATCTGCTCGACTGAACTGCTTGATTTGACTGCTTGACTCGACTGTTCGACTCGACTCGACGCAAAAAACTTTGAATGCGTATTTCTCGTAATCGAAGAATGTTGTCACTCGGTTCTGTCTGACTTAATACCGACCATATGAATCGGTTCGCGGCAGAAAATGGACGGTTCAGAGCCACTCACACAAAAGAGCCATTTTGCCCGCCTATAGAATCAGCACAGTGGAGATAATGTTTTTATTCAGTTAAATAAAATCCAATGCGAGCATGAAAACTATTTGTTTTAGTTTCCGGCTATGATTCTTTTATGTACAACATCTTAGGGCTATATTATGCAATATAGGAACTCAAAGAACTAATACAAAGATTAAACATCTTCGCACACTGGTCAATGGAATGTATCCGCGGTTTTCTGAACAGACATTTATATTTTCCGGATCGTAAGATTTGGGCCCTACTAGTCTTGAATGATAACCAACTAGAGGGCTTGAACCATGACTTAGAAATACCTTTCTTGAAAACGGCAACGTACAGCATCACTTTTTGTTCAAACTTGTGTTTAATCTTGTATTTCATGCTTAGAGATGCAGTAGAACTATCCGCATGATAGTATCGATCAATTCCGGCAATGTGCGTCTTCGAAAGAGGGAAGTAGCTTTCGTCGTCCGTCGTCGAGAACGAAATCCTTCAAAACTTTTGGATGATCTTTCACTATCTAGCCTACGAGTAGTTTTTGGGGATCTTATAATACGGGTCATTCCATGCCAAGTGACCGAGAAAAAGTTCAAACGTGTAATCGACCTTCACGGATTTGAACCAAATTTTGCCAGATTGTTCGTTTTCAGTCAGAAAGTAAAAATCTAAAAGTTGGTACGGATCGAACATTCCCTCGATTAATGGGAGCACCTCTATTTTAAAGCAAAATACCCGATGTTGTCAAAACCTCTTTTTTTTGCTTATATCTCCGGAAATATCAAGTTTAGAAAGATATTATTTTCACATTTTCAAAGGAAATCATCCAAGGAATTCGAAAAAGATATTATTTTTGAGCACCCGTGCTGCCAAACATTTTTAAACTTAATTTGAAAACTAAATTTACATTTTTCTTTCAATGCAGACAATTTTATCTCAAAAATTTCAACTTCATCGTGTTCCGCAGATTTTTTTACATAAGAATCGCTCATCGCTCCGAGGTATTCTTTGCCGATCCCGAGATACAGCATTCTAAAGCACATGTGTTCGAAGCCGTTTAGATGAATTCCAAAAATTTTCAGAGTTACAGCTATTTGTACCCCGCATGTCTGGAGCGATTACACAGCGAATAAAAACTTCAACGCCGTTTTTCTCGAAACCAGGTTTTGAAAGTCGGTACCATAGATATCTCGAGAACGGCTCAAGCAATTCTCATGTACCTTTTTACCTTTGTTATACTATAACAAAGGTTTAAAAATTGGTCGAAAAACACGAAGTTGATCCGAGGCCCAGAGGGCCGAGTCACATATACCAATCGATAAGGTTCGACGAATTGAGCAATAGCTGTGTGTGTGTGTGCGTGTGTGTGTGCGTGCGTGCGTGTGTGTGTGTGTGTGTGTGTGTGTGTGTGTGTGTGTGTGTGTGTGTGTGTGTGTGTGTATGTGTGTATGTGACGCTTGACTTTAGTCATCTGTTTCTCGGAGATGACTGAACCGATTCGTTTGCTCATCATTCGTTTGCGCATAATAGCTTATTTGAAAGGTGTTATCACCTTGTAGATCACTATTGTAGATCGAATCGGTTTTGCGGTCCGATATTTTGTTTGAAAGTTATAAGCAAAAATGTAAAAATTACGTGACATGATTTTCTCCGGAACCACTCAACCGATTTCAACCATTTTAGTATCAAATGAAGGCTCTTGCTACTGCAAATTTTTTGGGAGAGTTTTATCGCAAACAATCAAGCAGTTCAAAAGTTATGCTTAAAATGTACTTTTTCAAGGTGTCAATTAGTCGAACGTTTCTCATAGATGGCCAAACCGATTTATGGCTATTAGTCTCATTTGGTAGGTAATATAGCCTCATAGATCACTATTGATTTGTTTTTTGATTGAATGTTTAATTTGAAAGTTATGAGCAGTCGTGTACAGCATAATAAAAGTAACAGTTATTTATAACGATTTTAACCAGATAATTAATCAGATTTCAATTATTTTAGTATCAAACAGGAGGCCTTAACGCTGTGAACATATCTACTAAATCTTATTAGAATTGGCCTTACCAGTCAAAAGTTATTTGAAAAACATTGATGAAATTATTTAAGCAAACTTTACTGATATGAACCAAATAGAAAAAAAACGCGATCATGTGCTCTAGCGTAAAAATGCTTAACTTTCCAGGTGGTGTGTCTTTGGAAAAGTTTATTTAAAAAATCTGGCGCAACTTTTTACACTGTTAGAGTAACCGTAAATCTACCTATTAGGGTGATACAAATTTTTGTTTTTTTTGAATGCGTCCAGAAAAGTACAGTGTCTCCACAAAAGTTATAGAACACAGTAAAGCAAGCAACTTTGCTGTACATAGTAACTATCTATCTCTTACTGGTTGCGAAGTGTAACGATTTTTTTAAAAATGCAGCGAAAATTAAAAAGTTAAGATATCGAAATCGAAAAGCGGTTACGTCACAATTTAGATAATTAATTTTTACACGTCAAAAAAAATTCACCCACATCGATCCTCTAAGATACTGCGATACACGCACAGTCGCTGAAAACATATGATTTCGAGGAGAGTGCGTTTAAACTATTGTACAGCACTGCACTTCCCTTCAAGTGATCCAACAGTTTTACTGTAAATTCTCAACTAGACCACGTACCGAAAAATAGTATGGGCTCAACATTTCTAAAGATAGAAGCCTTCTGAAAATGCAAAACAAACAAGTTTTTCGTCTTTCCAGTGAGGGTCCCCCTTAAATATCAATCCTGCCCAAGAAATTTGCACACGATTTTTTGATTGCTTTCAAGTATTCTACAAATCTGTCAGTATATTACATATGCATGCATATGTGTTGATGATAGCTACCATTACTGCCTATAAATGCATAACATGTGATTTTCACCACTTTTGAGATGAGCTTGAGAATCATCTTTAAATTGTTCATGCTTTCAATATTTCAAACAGTAATGTTATGTTTGTTTCCAAAATTTTGAAAAAAATATGAAACTATGTCAGTTACAAGTTACAAATAAACGCATAACAGTCTCAGTAGTGAAAATATGACAATAAACATCTGCTTTTAGAAAATGCCTGGTCCGATTTGACTGAATAACTAACAAATGCAGAGTTTTGTGGCCTAGAAGAATTCTATTGAACGAACGAACGAAAGAAGAATTTGGATCGGATGTACGGTTCCGAAGATATTCCGGAACAACACGTCCGGGAATGTTCCGGATCGGGGATCAGTTTCTGAATTTAGCTAAAGTACAACATATGACATCTTTAAGTACTCAAAATTGCAAAAGTAGCTCATTTGTCGACATATAAAGTGACCAGGGTTACATTGGCCACAGCTGGACACATTCTAAGAACGTTCCGAATACATCCAGGAAAACGGACAGTTGTTCACTTAAAACAAACCCCAGAATGTCCCCCCGCTATTAACTCAAAATAACAAATTATACAAATAAAAGGAAGACATCTTTTGATTGCCTCTTGAATATTATACAAATTTATCAGTATATTACATAGACATGCATATGTATTGATGATAACTATCATAGTGTTATCAAAAAGTTGAGTTCCGAAGGCGTGTCGAATTCTAACTCAAATGACAAATGAGATGGTATAACAAAGGTTCCTTTCACCAAAAGGTGGATTAAATTGGGTTTTTTGTTTTAAAACCAAAAAAATATCTAGTGTTTGATCCATCCTTTTTCGATATTGCAATTTTGGTATTTTTAGAAATGTTTAAAGTCAATTTTTTGACTAAAAACTTTACTTTTATGTTTGAATGTCCGCCATTTTGTTATGCGTTCGAATTATAGAAAAAGGATGGGTAAACACGAGATAATTTAATATACTTTCATGCCGTTTTGGAATTCTTCAATTCGGATAGGCCCCCATCGCCAATCCATGGTTGCGCAGTTCATGTTGTTTTTGAATGACTATCTTCAAAGAACCGTGGGGGAAAGGTCTCTTTATGAAAACAAAACTGTAAATCTATACCTATAAAGAAGGATTTCTGTCTGTCTGTCTGTCTGTCTGTCTGTCTGTCTGTCTGTCTGTCTGTCCGTATGTTCCTTATAGAATCGAAAACTAATGAACCAATCGGCATGAAAATATGCATGTAGAGGTTTTTGGGGCCAGGAAAGGTTTTAGTGATGGTTAGAAACCCCTCCCCCACTAAGAGGGGGGGCTCCCATACAAATGAAACACAAATTTCTGCATAACTCGACAACTAATCAAGCAAATAGGACCAAATTTGGCATGTGGGTGTTTTCGGTGACAAGAATTTATTCTATGGTAAATTGAGACCCCTCCCTCTTTATAAGGGGAATTGTAACTCCTCTCCCCTTTAAGAGGGGGGGCTTCCATACAAATTTCCTCATAACTCGAGAACTAATCAAGCAAATGGAACCAACTTTGGCATGTGAAGGTTTTCGAGGGCAAGAAAATTTTCTACGGTGAATTAGGACCCCTCCCCACTCTAAGAGGGGGGGCTCCTGTACAAATGAAATACAAATTTCCTCCTAACTCGAGAACTAATCAAGCAAATAGAACAACATTTGGCATGTGAGTGTTTTTTTGGTGACAAGAATTTATTCTATGGTGAATTGAGACCCCTCCCCTCTTTATAAGAGGAATTATAACTCCTGTCCCCTTTAAGAGGGGGGACTTCCATACAAATTTCCTCATAACTCGAGAACTAATCAAGCAAATGCAACCAAATTTGGCATGTGAAGGTTTTCGAGAGCAAGAAAATTTTCTATGGTGAATTAGGACCCCTCCCCACTTTAAGAGGAGGGGCTCCTGTACAAATGAAATACAAATTTCCTCATAACTCGAGAACTAATCAAGCGAATTGAACCAAATTTGGCATGTGTGTGTTTTTGGAGACAATTTTTTTTTCAATGATGAATTGGGACCCCTCCCCACTTTAGGAGGGGGGGTCCTATACAAACGAAATACAAATTTCCTCATAACTCGAGAACTAATCCAGCAAATGGAAACAAATTTGGCGTGTAGTGTTTTTGGAGGCAAGAATTTTTTCTGTGATGAATTGGGACCTCTTCCCACATTAGGAGGGGGGGCTCCAATACAAATGAAATACAAATTTCCCCATAACTCGAGAACTAATCAAGCAAATGGAACCATATTTGGCATGTGGGTGTTTTTGGAGGCAACCATTTTTCCCATGATGAATTAGGACTTCTTACCTTTTTAGGAGGGGGGGGGCTCCCATTCAAACGAAATACAAATTTGCTCATAACTTTAGAACTAATCAAGCAAATGGAACCAAATTTGGCATGTGAGAGTTTTAGATGGCAGAATTTTTTTCTGTGGTGTATTACGACCCCTTTCCCTTTTAAGAGGGTGGGCTCCCATACAAATGAAATACAAATTTCCTTATAATTTGAGTACTAATCAAGCAAATGGAACCAAATTTAGCATGTAGGAGATTTTTGAGTCTTGAATTTATTTTATGATAGTTAGAGACCTCTCACCCCTGTGGTAGGGGGATATGGACTCTCATACAAATAAAACAGAAATTTTTGCGAAACTCAAAAACTAATCCAACTCGAGAAATTCGAGACTCTTCCATAAAACATTAATCAATAACAAGACCACAAAAACTATCTATAGTAACACTAGATCATTCAGGACGAGCCGGTCGCGAATGTTGCCGGTGACCCGCCGTCGGAAGCGCCGCCCACTGGGGGGCTTGCAAAACTCGAGAAGTGACAAAGATCATCCGAGATTCATGATTTATGTACAACACAGGTTAATTTGTGGCAATACGAAGTTTGTCGGGTCAGCTAGTATTAGTATAAAATGCATTGTTTTGAATGCGAAAAACCGATTCGATTGGCCTTTCGCGTTATCCAGAAAAAAAATTTGAAAAAAGGCAAAATATCTACAGTCAGCCAAAAAAGTATTCGGACAGCAGCGCATAAAATTTTCTTTTAGTAATTTTGCACAGTAGGGTAAGGAACGAGTTAAGCAGTGTTACCTATTTTAATCAGTTGAACATAAATGATCCGAAAATGCACTTTTTTATTCATATTTTCAAAATCTTTTGATCGGATCATCTTCACAAATCACTTAACCATACATTTGATTCACACAAACACAATTTACTGGGTTTCCGACAAGAAATATGATGAATTAAAAATTGTTGTCCAAAAACGTACATTTTTCAGCTGCTCTTCAGCAATCGCCACCTCGCTACTAACGAATTCATCAAATTTTCAGCACTGATTACAACCACTCTGAAAGTCAAGCACTCAATTGTCACATACCAGATTATTCACTCTCTTTTTTTCTATTATCTAAGGCTTTGTCACTAGCCGAAAGTTTTATTATTTTCTAACAAAACTGAAAACAAATTCTGAATTGAAGGAACCTGTTCACCAGTAGCAACAGCTGCAGCACAACTGATGAACTATCGTGTTGCCAAGATACTGTTTCGGTTCTGGAAATAAGAATTTTAAGTTTGAAATTAACTGAAACCTCCTATGGTGAAAACGTGGTTCAATACTTTTAAGAGAAATGTATGTTCATAATTAATTTTTCTTTATTAAAAACAACACAAAAGACAGCTTTTTCAATAATTTTCGAAGATTTTCTCAGTGATTTAATGAAGCAACGATGTGTTTCAATGTTATTTGCTTTGACAACACTGTTCTAAAGTTAGATCGTGTGCACTTCTATGTTTGCCTCTTTTGTTCTCCCACCATCCTTATGAACAGCGAGTGAGACGTCAAACTCGCAGTTTCCCATAAGAACACCAGAGAATAAAAGAGACGACGAATGCCGTTTGCTGAACGGTGCGGTGAGTGTATGCCCCGATAAACAATTTAGACAGATGGCATTTTACGCATATGCCGATACGCTATGCCGATTACGCATCAGATGCCGATTAGTAGGTCGCGGATAGGAACGCGAACTTACTGAATAGGGGGAAAAGTTCGAGGGATTTTTTAACGGGACGTAAAAAATTCAGATTTCAGGATTGCTGAAAACAGCACCTTGCGGGTGAAAATGGGTTCGGTGTGTTCAAAATTAGTTCCACCGCTCCAACTTTTAAAGCGAAAAATCAAAAGTTTAGCTCAACAATAGTGTCTTCCAATGGTAACAGCTTGAAGAACTAAAGATAGCAAGAAGATTGGTATGCTGATATCCCCCACTTAGTCAACCCATCGCTTGTAATAAGGTAAAACAATCAGTGACCCGCTTAGACTGCTTAAAACTAGTTCTTTACCCTACTTTTGCAAAGAATGGTAACACATATTTTTTAAAACAATGTTTAACTAGAGCATATTTAGATGCACAACAAAAATTTGGGGAAAAGCTTTCCGTTTTGAAGATAGGGTAGGGTAAAGAACTAGTTTTAAGCAGTCTAAGCGGGTCACTGATTGTTTTACCTTATTACAAGCGATGGGTTGACTAAGTGGGGGATATCAGCATACCAATCTTCTTGCTATCTTTAGTTCTTCAAGCTGTTACCATTGGAAGACACTATTGTTGAGCTAAACTTTTGATTTTTCGCTTTAAAAGTTGGAGCGGTGGAACTAATTTTGAACACACCAAACCCATTTTCACCCGCAGGGTGCTGTTTTCAGCAATCCTGAAATCTGAATTTTTTTACGTCCCGTTAAAAAATCCCTCGAACTTTTCCCCCTATTCAGTAAGTTCGCGTTCCCATCCGCGACCTACTAATCGGCATCTGATGCGTAATCGGCATAGCGTATCGGCATATGCGTAAAATGCCATCTGTCTAAATTGTTTATCGGGGCATACACTCACCGCACCGTTCGGCAAACGGTATTCGTCGTCTCTTTTATTCTCTGGTGTTCTTATGGGAAACTGCGAGTTTGACGTCTCACTCGCTGTTCATAAGGATGGTGGGAGAACAAAAGAGGCAAACATAGAAGTGCACACGATCTAACTTTAGAACAGTGTTGTCAAAGCAAATAACATTGAAACACATCGTTGCTTCATTAAATCACTGAGAAAATCTTCGAAAATTATTGAAAAAGCTGTCTTTTGTGTTGTTTTTAATAAAGAAAAATTAATTATGAACATACATTTCTCTTGAAAGTATTGAACCACGTTTTCACCATAGGAGGTTTCAGGTAATTTCAAACTTAAAATTCTTATTTCCAGAACCGAAACAGTGTCTTGGCAACACGATAGTTCATCAGTTGTGCTGCAGCTGCTGCTACTGGTGAACAGGTTCCATCAAATCAGAATTTGTTTTCAGTTTTGTTAGAAAATAATAAAACTTTCGGCTAGTGACAAAGCCTTAGATAATAGAAAAAAAGAGAGTGAATAATATGGTATGTGACAATTGAGTGGTTGACTTTTAGAGTGGTTGTAATCAGTGCTGAAAAATGTGATGGATTCGTTAGTAGCGAGGTGGCGATTGCTGAAGAGCAGCTGAAAAATGTACGTTTTTGGACAACAATTTTTAATTCATCATATTTCTTGTCGGAAACCCAGTAAATTGTGTTTGTGTGAACCAAATGTATGGTTAAGTGATTTGTGAAGATGATCCTATCAAAAGATTTTGAAAATATGAATAAAAAAGTGCATTTTCGGATCGTTTATGTTCAACTGATTAAAATAGGTAACACTGCTTAACTCGTTCCTTACCCTACATATAGTTTGAATTGCTCAAAAATGCAGCCAAAAAAGTATTCGGACAGTTAACTATTAGTTGAAACAAATGTCCTTTCTCGCTCAATTACTACCTTGTAGGACCATTTACATTCTTGATGACCTGTTTTAATCTGTTAGGGATAAAATTAACAATTTTTCAAATATCCCTCTGTGAATTGCTGACCATTTTTTACAAGAGCTCGGTTTAAGTCATTGTGATAAGAAATCGAATGATTTCTCATTTAGAAATGAAATTATCTAAAAAGATGTTCAAAAGGGTTCAACTCTAGACTGAATACTGATGTTTCGATAGCGCTAGGACAATTGTATGGTGCCTACCGCTTATAATTATCGACAGTATGTTTAGATTCAACATCCCGGTACAATATGTATGTACCGCACAATTACAATTTTGCTTTAATTTCACCTAAAATTGTTCAGATAATTGAGTTTACACTTAGTTCTATCCAAAAATATATATCTTTGCTTTCCATGCATCCCAACAAGGTATGACACTAATCGCATTGCTTGTTTACTTGCTGACGAGTGATTTTTCTCTTGTAACCCTTCTCTTTTAGTTATTCTTGCATAGGGGTTGTTGATGTCATACCTTGTTGGGGTGCATGGAAAGCTCCGAGGCAGCAAAGATATATATTTTTGGATAGAACTAAATGTAAACTCAACTATCTGAACAATTTTAGGTGAAATTAAAGCAAAATTGTAATTGTGTGGTACATATATATTGTTCCGGGAGGTTGAATCTAAACATACTGTCGATAATTGTAAGCGGTAGGCACTATACAATTGTCATTGCGCTATCGAAACGTCAGCATTCAGTCTAGATTTGAACCCTTTTGAACATCTTTTTAGAGAATTTCATTTCTAAATGAGAAATCATTCGATTTCTTATCACATTGACTTAAACCGAGCTCTTGTAAAAAAAATGGTCAGCAAATCACAGAGGGTATTTGAAAAATTGTTAATTTTATCCCAAATAGATTAAAACAGGTCATCAAGAATGTAAATGGTCCTACAAGGTAGTAGTTGAGCGAGAAAGGACATTTGTTTCAACTAATAGTTAACTGTCCGAATACTTTTTTGGCTGCATTTTTGAGCAATTCAAACTATATGTACCCTATCTTCAAAACGGAAAGCTTTTCCCCGAATTTTTGTTGTGCATCTAAATATGTTTTAGTTAAACATTGTTTTAAAAATATGTGTTACCATTCTTTGCAAAATTACTAAAAGAAAATTTTATGCGCTGCTGTCCGAATACTTTTTTGGTTGACTGTATTAAGCACAAAAACCTTTCAAACAAAAGTAATAATATACGACTGGTTCAGCCATCTCTGAGACAAGAGCGATAGAAAAAAAGCAGCGCACACACATACACACTCGGACCTTGCTCAATTCGTCGAACCCTATCGATTGGTCCCAGTCAGCATTTTCATATGGGACTATTCAAATATGACGTCCACCAAATTTCTACTTTTTTAGACCCCCTCTCCCCCCTCTGTCCGATTTTGTCACAAAACACAACCTCCCCCCCCTCCCTTTGGACGTCACACAAACTCAAACTAAAAATGAAAAGCGTGTTGAAAGTAAAAAGTGGTTTAAAAATATCGTAACCTTTTAAGAGTTAGTGTATGATTAAAAAAATAAAGGGAACTCAAGGGAACAACATCCAATTGCAAATTGTTACAAATCAATGAAGAAATGAAGCTTTGGTTTCAATTGAAGTAGCACGGCTCCGCTTCAAAACAAGCTTCAATCTGCGTCGATGAAGCAGATTTCACTACATCGTGATGATTTTAGAGTTCATTGTACTTTTCTATCAAATATTTAGTAAAAAGCTAGAAACTTTGATTACAAATGAACTGAAATTGATTTACATATATCCTTCAATGTAACGCGTGGTCTATCTAGTTAACAATCACAAATTGTACCTGACTTTCAAGCGCCGTCAGTTGGAACAATAAGTTCGAAGATCGAAATAAATCGATGAGTGATGAATGACTGAGAAACATCTTTTTGCTGCCTTTTGATGAAAATGCAACTTTTTTCGACGGATGTCACATTCGCCTAGACCCCCTCCCCCCCCTTTGTCACAACTTGTCACAAAATTGACACCCCCCTCCCCCCATAAGCAATGGACGTCATTATTGAATGATCCCTATTTATAATTATTTTGCAAATAAGAATTACGTACTGATATGTATTTAACAAAATAAAATAAAAAATAGAAAAGAGAAAAAAAAACTAAAATTACAAAACTAAACTACAACACATTCAACGGTTTATATAAAATGCTATTTAACTACAATATATTGATTGTTTTGCTTTGCGGAAGCGAAACAAAACTATGGCTTCCTTAGTTTTCAGCTTTAAAAACGGTTGCCTTCATGGTAACTTTTCTCAGATGTTCCACGGTGTTCCGCCCTAATTTGTACACGATGGGATACAGTATAAATTGATTCACAAAAAATAAGTGAGATTAGCTGCTCATAGCTGCTCTCCCTTGAGTTACACCCCCTTAAAGATTACATGTAAAAATTGAAAAATTAGTGATAGCTGCTAAAGGAAAACAGATGGAACTCTACTGTCTTCGACGAAAATGTGCAATTCAATGTAATTAATAATTTTTTATAACATTTGAAAAGCATACGAAGCCGTATTAAAGAACTAGATCGGAAAAACTGTTTTGATGGGTGTCCCTAAGAGTTTGGCTCTATAACTTCTTTCATGTAAGAGATAGAAATCTTCAGTATTCAACAAAGTTTCTCGAAAATAGTTTAGCTGCAACTTTTCCGTAGGTAGGAAAATATTTTTTGTATTTGATTAGGGATTATGGACCTAATATGTCCGAATATTTTTTCACCACTAGAAAGTGCTTTTGGAATGAAGAAACTTTTCTGAAGCAACTATTCTGCTACTTCTTAAGGTTTCGATGCTATTACTTATGTCTCACTATTTTTGAAACCGTCCCACTGTGCCGCACAAAGCTGACGTTGTACAAAATGCTAATCAAACCGGCAGTCCTCTATGGACTTGAGACGAAATTACTTGTAAAGTATTTGAGCGAAAGGTGTTGCGGACCACCCTATACGAATTTAAATCGCATAGGACTGCGGCAGTCAAGTTGAACGAATCGGAACGGTCCAGTTATTGCGGAGATTGCACCTTTTTAGACTCCCACATGAAAATTATTAACGTGGTTCTTTTCTGCGTGTCCCACACATGTTTGCAATTGAGCAATTTGAAGCATCAGTTTTTCGTTATTATCGCATGTTTTTTTTTATTAATCTATGTGAGAATGAATACAATAGTTTGCAGTATCAATAGTATCTTTATTACGAAAACATTTCACTGGTTTTTTTTTTTTTTCAAAAATTAGCATGTAATTAGTTAAAATTAGAATCAAATACATTAGTAAGTAGTAAGCAGCAATTCGCTTTGTCGTCCCCAAGACGATCTTTTACCGGTCGAGTGCCATTTATTTATGCAAAAGTGCAGCAGCTTTCTCGATTGCGTCAAACCGTTCCTGACATTTTTTCGAATGACGGAAAAAGAATCCTTGTCGTACGAATCGTTGATCGCACGTCTTACATTTGAGAGGATTTCCAACGCATACGACTTCATGCTGCAAAACGGAATCGCGTCGCTGAAATCTCTTGTTGCATTTTGAACATTTGAATGGCACGATGTTGCAGTGATCCTTTTCAAAATGGCGAATCATATCCCGCTTAAAGTTGAAACGTTTCGGACATTCGGAACAACCGAAAGGTTTCCCCACGTCAGTGTGGCGTTTTTTGTGCGCTTCTAGCTCCGTCAGGAATTGATACCGTTTGCCGCACTGCACGCACCGGTACGGTCGTGGTCCGGAATGATTGGCCTGGTTATGCTGGGTTAGTCCTACCCGACTGGCGAAAGCTTCGTCGCATTCTGTACAGACGATACCGGTATCAGTGAACGCTTGAAATCTCTTGCGTTTTTTGGTCAAATTTTTTTTTTTACTGCCTTGTGTTGGTTTCGCTTGATCTGCGGGTTTAGGCGACGATTTTGGCGCTGCGGTAATTTGAACCGGATTGTATTCTGGTTGACTTTGGGTCACATTCGACGACAGTATTAGAGGCCTCCAAATAGCACCTGGAGGTATACTGCGGCTGCTATCCCAATATGTTGATATTGAGCCGTCACTATGGGCTTCTGGAGATGTTTTGGGCATCGGAATACCATACCACTGATTGTATTCTGCTTGAAGTTGAGCGACTGGCGATGGCTCGCGCTTTGGAAGAACGTCTTCTGGTGCCGGACAACACGCCGGATTGTATCCTACGATGATGTCTAGATAGGCACGATCGTACCATATGCTAGCAACTTTCGAGTTCCCAGCTACAGTGTGAGATGCAGGTTGTTTCAAATCCATACCAGAAGTACGCGCTGTTGAAGATTTAGCGTCTAAACCGAGCGGCTGTGGTATGTTTTTACTTTTAGTATTGAAGTCTAAGTCGGTCAGTCGTCCAAAGTTGAATATGTTTTTATCTGTACTGTATGTAATGAAAACAAGATTTCGAACTAAAATGTCGAACTACTGTTGACTGTTGACACTAGAAATATGACTAGAAATGTGATTTTGACCGGGATATTTATTTGGTCTGTAGGTAGTGTATTTAATCTATTTCTACGGAAAATAGGCAAACCACACTTACCTACAGGTTGTTAATCGTCGGTAAATATATAAGGGTCATTTTTACCGAGACATTCGTTTGGCCGCAGGTACTCTGAACTGACTTTTCTGAGTAGTAACGAGGGTTTTATGGGTACCGACTGCCGGGTTGAGATTGAGCCAAAAAAGCATAGGATTTTGTTCTTTAACTTGTTATACACATAATTTAGCAATTACGTTGATTCAAAGCCTGTCAATATGTATGGACGAAAACTACTCGGAGGCACTACAACAACCAATAATATGTACGTGGTTTATAGACAGCTACTAAGACTGTGAACCATTTCGCGAAATTATTTACTTTGTGAACCATTTCAATTTTGATAGTTGATAGATTGATAGTTGTTTTGCCCAACCTTATATGCTAGGCGAGGATGAAGATATGTTTCGGTAATAGCGAATTTGTTTATTCCTCCTACTTGATAGATAAAATTCGTCTCATTTCAACCTGGTTTGAATAAACAAATCCGTTATACGATAAGCATTCATGCATTGGTAAAAAAATTCTAATGAAAAGTCAGTGAAACACATCGAAACTCTCTTCCTCACCTGTGCATATCTCATAGACTCTCAGAATAAACTACAAAAAAGTAAAACCATGGGACGGAATTCACGCCAACTCTTCTTTGGAGTTGACAGCACCCTCTCAGAATTCAATAAAAATTTGTGTGTGTATAGAGTTCATGTAAATAAGCAACTTTGCATACTTTATT
This sequence comes from Sabethes cyaneus, assembly GCF_943734655.1. Taxonomy (NCBI): domain Eukaryota; kingdom Metazoa; phylum Arthropoda; class Insecta; order Diptera; family Culicidae; genus Sabethes; species Sabethes cyaneus. Next base: position 71,079,287 of record NC_071355.1, on the reverse strand, counting down.
TTCCAAAATTGTTATAGACTAACTTTTGGAAAGGGCTTAATTTTTTCCTCCTTTTTTAACCAAAAATTTTACTCGAAAATTTTAGCACCTACATAAAATGATTTATGACTGACTTTTAAGGAAATTTTCTGATTTCATTAAAAATACTGAAAAAAATAAAAATGAATTTCTCCACTGAAAAACAGCATTTTAAAAATTAAAATTCGATTTCCCAAAAAGCGCCATCACACAAATTGTTCAAAAATTTTTTAAGAGATAGATAATTATATGGGCTACAAATCTTTCATACATTGCAAGATGGTCAAATTAAAGGGAAAAAAGTTTTTCTAACAAAAACGTTTTCAAGTCTTTACGGGAAAAAATGGTACCGTAATCCGGGGGCAAATTGATCACGATTTTCAGGAAATTTTTAATATTTCCGTTATTTTGAATGTATTTCTTTCTCAATTAATTTTAAAACTAGTACTGATGCTAAGGTCAAAAACTGTAATGGATCTCTGTTGAAATATTTTGTTAAGTATTAGTTTGGAAATGTTTTACTGCAAAATTGCAAAACATGTCTTTGGGGTGAAATAGATCAACCTAGTTTTTCAGCATTTTATAGTGTAACATTTACTAAAATGCACAGAAATTGACTCATTTCTTTAGGTACGGCAATTCAAATTAACTCACATAACTTTGTCTGCTAATGTCTAATGGCTAATGTCTGCTAAGCAATCTCTGCCCAGTTAGCTTCGAGGTACGATGCTGGTCTAACAAGTTAGTCGTCGTATGTTCGAATCTCGGCTAGGCGGTGCTTGCTAGTTAGAGTCAACAGGATCGTTGCACTGGCCCCGTAATTTTCCTGTACTCTAACAGCCGGCTGCGAAGTCTGTCGATAAAGAAGGGTAATGTCTAAAGAAGGTATAAACCCATGACCTTGCTTTTTTGTCTGCCAATTGCGTAATGAACTAAATGATAATTGTCTTCTTGATAGTATTTTGATGATAAATAATTTAAAAAAATAAGTTAAAAGGAAAAACAAAAACAAAAACAAAATATTACATTACCACATGGTAACCATGGATTCATATAAAGGTCCAATCCTGGTTATCTGACCTTCAACTTACACTTCAGAACTCATTTACAATCAATTTATATGAATTGATTTACAATTCAACACAAATTTTTTTTTGAAGATTACCCACATCTGTTTGTCTCACTGTTCCCAACAGGAACGTTTTATGAGAAATAGTGAAATAGTGGTGTTAGCAAACAATTCGATGGTCTTATATGTTTTATTTTTATCTCTCATTCCTATGAGATGCCATGTAGTAAATTTAATTTGGATTAGTTATGCGATTTGCCGTTAAAAATCACCTGAAAATGATCGCAGTAAAATTTACTTTGTCCCCCCCAAAAACGACTTTTGTTGAAAAATATACTAAAAAATTAACAAATTTTTCTCGAACTGTATTCTGTGATATCGATACACAAACTTTACTTTGCAGGAAAATATCATGGATCTTGTATGTTTTATGGCGAAGCTATTCCCGATGTCTCACTGTTCCTGTTGTCTCACTGTTGACTACTCTCCCCTATATTTATAACTACACTAGCTGACCCGACAAACTTCGTATTGCCACAAATTAACCTGTGTTGTACATAAATCATGAATCTCGGATGAACTTTGTCACAATCTCGAGTTTTGCAAGCCCCCCAGTGGGCGGCGCTCCCGACGGCGGGTCACCGGCAACACTCGCGACCGTCTCGTCCTGAATGATCTAGTATTACTATAGATAGTTTTTGTGGTCTTGTATTGACTAATGTTTTATGGAAGAGTCTCGAATTTCTCGAGTTCGATTAGTTTTTGAGTTTCGCAAAAATTTCTGTTTTATTTGTATGAGAGTCTATATCCCCCTACCACAGGGGTGAGAGGTCTCTAACTATCGTAAAATAAATTCAAGACTCCAAAATCTCCCACATGGCAAATTTGGTTCCATTTACTTGATTAGTTCTCAAGTTATAAGGAAATTTGAATTTCATTTGTATGGGAGCTCCCCTCTTAAAAGGGGAAGGGGTCGTAATTCACCATAGAAAAAATTTCTGCCATCTAAAACTCCCACATGCTAAATTTGGTTCCATTTGATTGATTAGTTCTCGAGATAAGAGGAAATTTGTTTTTCATTTGTATAGGAGCCCCCCCCCCCCCTCTTAAAGTGGGGAAATCCATAGAAAATATACCATAGAAAATATTCTGGCCTACAAAAACACCCACATGATAAATTTGGTTCCATTTGCTTGATTAGTTCTCGAATTATGAGGAAATTTGTATTTCATTTGTGTAGAAGCACCCCCTCTTAAAGTTGGGAGGGGTCCTAATTCATCATAGAAAATATTTTTGCCTCCAGAAACCTCCACATGCCAAATTTGGTTCTATTTGCTTGATTAGTTCTCGAGTTATGAGTAAATTTGTATTTCGTTTGTATAGGAGCCCCCCCTCTTAAAGTTGGGAGGGGTCCTAATTCACCATAGAAAATATTCTTGCCCTCGAAAACTTTCACATGCCAAATTTGGTTTCATTTGCTTGATTAGCTCTCGAGTTATGAGGAAATTTGTATTTCATTTGTATAGGAGCCCCCCCCCCCCCCCTCCTAAAGTGAGGAAGGGTCCCAGTTCATCATAGAAAAAATTTTTGTCTCCAAAAACACCCACGTGTCAAATTTGGTTCCATTTGCTTGATTAGTTCTCGAATTATGAGGAAATTTGTATTTCGTTTGTATAGGAGCCCCCCCTTTTAAAGTAGGGAGGGGTTTTAATTCACCATAGAAAATATTCATGCCCTCGAAAACCTTCACATGCCAAATTTGGTTCCATTTGCTTGATTAATTGTCGAGTTATGAGGAAATTTGCATTTCATTTGTATAGGAGCCCCCCTTCCTAAATTGGGGAAGGGTCCCAATTCATCATAGAAAAAAATTTTGTCTCCAAAAACACCCACATGTCAAATTTGGTTCCATTTTCTTAATTACTTTTCGAGTTATGAGGAAAATTGTGTTTCTTTGGTACAGGAGCCCCCCCTCTTAAAGTGGGAAGGGGTCCTAATTTACTATAGAAAATATTCTTGCCCTCGAAAACCTTCACATGCCAAATTTGGTTCCATTTGCTTGATTAATTGTCGAGTTATGAGGAAATTTGCATTTCATTTGTATAGGAGCCCCCCTTCCTAAATTGGGGAAGGGTCCCAATTCATCATAGAAAAAAATTTTGTCTCCAAAAACACCCACATGTCAAATTTGGTTCCATTTGCTTAATTACTTTTCGAGTTATGAGGAAAATTGTGTTTCTTTGGTACAGGAGCCCCCCTCTTAAAGTGGGGAGGGGTCCTTATTCACCATATAAAATATTCTTGCCCTCGAAAACTTTCACATGCCAAATTTGGTTCCATATGCTTGATTAATTCTCGAGTTATGAGGAAATTTGCATTTCATTTGTATAGGAGCCCCCCTTCCTAAATTGGGGAAGGGTCCCAATTCATCATAGAAAAAAATTTTGTCTCCAAAAACACCCACATGTCAAATTTGGTTCCATTTTCTTAATTACTTTTCGAGTTATGAGGAAAATTTTGTTTCTTTGGTACAGGAGCCCCCCCTCTTAAAGTGGGAAGGGGTCCTAATTTACTATAGAAAATATTCTTGCCCTCGAAAACCTTCACATGCCAAATTTGGTTCCATTTGCTTGATTAATTCTCGAGTTATGAGGAAATTTGCATTTCATTTGTATAGGAGCCCCCCTTCCTAAATTGGGGAAGGGTCCCAATTCATCATAGAAAAAAATTTTGTCTCCAAAAACACCCACATGTCAAATTTGGTTCCATTTGCTTAATTACTTTTCGAGTTATGAGGAAAATTGTGTTTCTTTGGTACAGGAGCCCCCCCTCTTAAAGTGGGAAGGGGTCCTAATTTACTATAGAAAATATTCTTGCCCTCGAAAACCTTCACATGCCAAATTTGGTTCCATTTGCTTGATTAGTTCTCGAGTTATGAGGAAATTTGTATGGAAGCCTCCCTTTTAAAGAGGAGAGGAGTTATAATTCCCCTTATAAAGAGGGGAGGGGTCTCAAATTACCATAGAATAAATTCTTGTCACCGAAAACACCCACATGCCAAATTTTGTTCTATTTGCTTGATTAGTTGTCGAGTTATGCAGAAATTTGTGTTTCATTTGTATGGGAGCCCCCCCTCTTAGTGGGGGGAGGGGTTTCTAACCATCACTAAAACCTTTCCTGGCCCCAAAAAACCTCTACATGCATATTTTCATGCCGATTGGTTCAGTAGTTTTCGATTCTATAAGGAACATACGGACAGACAGACATACAGACAGACAGACAGAAATCCTTCTTTATAGGTATAGATTTATTTTTTCCGTAGTTCCTTATGAGAATGGTAGCTAAAACCCTTCCCGAGTCAGGTGTGGGATGATATCTGAATCACACAGAAGTGATGTAACGTGTTTTCTTAAACAGTCAGATGTTTTATCAAGGACACATTCAAACTTTGGTTGTAAAAAAACTAGAATTCATCAAAATGTGGTTTATGTGAAACGCGTTGTTCCATGATTTAGTTGCAAAGCTGATATACAAACGCGACCTGAAATATCGCAATATAAAGTAACATAAGTATTGAAGTCTGCAAATTTAAGTTCTGACTTTAAGAATTTTGTAGAAGTAGCTTTAGATATTCACTGTACTGCGAAGTATTTGAAAAATATTTTAATTTTTTAAGGGACTGGTTTGCAAAAAAGCCGTTTAAATCTTCAATATCCAAGACTTTGTGTTGCGTTGACTCGATCTGAGCAAATAACTAATCCAAGAGTTTGTTTGGTTTATTAAAACGTAGGGTGTTTTTGTAGGTGTGGTCCAACGAGTGGTAGCGGATTAGACAGCAAGCGTCTACCCAGAATAATGCAATTAATATTTTCTGCAATCATAGTTTTGGCGAAACCGAATCTAAATTTTGTCTTGGTTCTAAAATTGAGTACTTTTTCGAAATGTTCTCCCTAGCAGCATGGTTCTCACAATCGGTCGATTTTTGCCCTTATATCTAAGCCCATTAGTCCCGTTTGTAGTTTACACATGTTTTAATTGAGCCGTTCCGAATTATAGTGACTTATTGACCATTTAGTAAATTGCGTTTCTTGTAAACGCAATTGTCTCAAAAACTCTACAAAAAATTCTATTCAATTATTTTCACCAAACCAACTGTTCTGATGGGGAGGGTAAAGAGGAATTCAACAAGAGAATACACAAAAATCCCAACTTTTGTTGAAATATGCAATTTATTCATACCAATGTACATAGACTACTATAATTTCATATACAGTAAAGATTTTTATAACGCGGTGGTGGTGCTATAGCCCCATCGCGATATCTCAGCTGTCCATTAACCAAAAAAGTTGATTTTTGGTACATTGTTTTCCGTTCTATATTTCATTTTCTCTTGTTCTCACCTCTTCGTTACCTCTGACCGGTTCTTCCTCTTTTCCTGTCTCCTTTTTTCTCCCTTTTGCTACCCCGTATTTCGTTGTCTGTTGTCTTGTTCCACTATCCTCTTTTCATCATTTTCTGTCCTGTTTCGACGTTCCGTCAGGTCATGATTTCGTTTTTGTCTGTTCCGTTCTTCCTTCTTACGTCCGACCACAAACTTCCTTTCCTGTCACGTTCCGGTTCTCCATTCCGTTTTTCCTCTTATTATATTCCTTTTCTTTCTTTTTTCCTCCATTTTCATCCCGTTTTTCTCTTTTCTATCCAGTTTGTCTTAATTTTATTTCTCGTATTCGTCGTTTTCTGCTTCTACATTTTTTATCATTTTTTTCCGTTTTTTGTCCTCTTAATCCTCTTTGACACTATTCTTCATTAACTCATAACTATTCTCATAACGGTTACAAGGTCCAGATAAAAAAAGCAACGAGGTTGGTCTACTATTCTTCATTTATTGTTGGCTTGCCTTTTTCCTGTTCTGTATTCCATTTCAGATCGTCGTTTTTGCGTCTCGTTTTTCCTTTATTCTACCCGCTTGTCCTGTTTTTTCGCTTTCCTCGAAACCTGTTTTTCCTTAGTTTCGCTTTTTGTCCTTTGTTTTTTCTTATCTCATTTTTTTTCACTTTCCTTTCCGTCTCGATTTTTTTCTTTCTTTGGATTCGGTTTTCGTCTCTTTTGGCTTTTCTTCTATCTCGTTCCTCGTGTTCGTCTGTCCCATCTTTTTCCTTTTTCCGTCTTGCATGTTTTTTTACTTTTCTATTTTATCTCTCGTTCTTCTTATTTTTTCTCGTCTCTTTAAACCTACTATCAGTTTTTCTTTTCTTCTTATTCTTCTTTTCTCTTTCCCTTTCCCTCTTGTTTTCTGGTTTGTGTTCCATGTTTCGGTTTTTTCTTTATCTAGACTCCAACTTGAGAGAAGTTTTTCCAATTTTCCTCTGTCTCCACTTACTATATCCCTTTTTCCTTCATTTCGGGTCGCATTTTTCGCTGCTGGGTGCTGATATTTCTCTACTCGGTCCTGCCTCGTATCGACAATTTCCGTTTTTCTTTTAACTTCTACTTCTAGTGATGTGTTGCGTACGCGTTTTGGAAGTACTCTCGTATCCCTTCGAATCGCGCAGAGACTGCTCTGTATGTTATTCAATACCGCTATTGAAGGTGTGATCCGGCGAGCGGCCATCGAAATGAGAGGAACGATCTTCAACTCCTAGCCTTCGCAGATGAGCTCGACATCGTTACTAGAAACCTTGGGACGGCAGAGGCAATCTACGCCAGACTAACAATGTAGGCTAGGAGGATAGGGTATCACCCTACCGTTGTAGACGTAAACTGACTACAACGATCGGGGCCTGCAACAAGAGAAAATCTTCGTGACTGTCGCAGTGGCATTTTTGTACCCAGTGCCCTTCTGGCATACAAAAAAAAAGGCTGTGAACCATTTCGCGAAATTTTTAACATTTTAGTAAAAATTTGACAGTTTGATAGTTATTTCTCCTCGAGTGGTTAAAATCAGTTCAGAATGTGAACCATTTCAATTTTGATAGTTAATAGAATGATAGTTGTTTTGCTCAATGAGAGCATATAAGGCGGGGATGAAGATATGTTTCGGTAATAGCGAATTTGTTTATTCGGTAACGAACCATTATTGCAAACATAGTTTTTGGTTGCCTTTTTAAGGCTTTTACGATGCTATATATTAACATGTACAATTTTGTGTTATTTTGTGCTTTTTAACCAAATTTGAATATAGGTCCCACTTACCCCGATAAATAAGACAATGGGACCTATCGCCATGATTTTATAAATTCTTCTTAGATCCATTACTTGTAAGCTTGCTTACAGAATTTTAAAATAGTCACCGGTATAGATTACTTAATCGAATGAACCCTAACTATGCAATTTTTAGCTCCCACTTGCCTCGGGGTACCTTATTTGGTAATGCGAATATAGTTATCATTGAAAAAACCTACCTTTAAAATTACCAACTAAAGATTGTATCCGAATTCTTTCTTCAGAAAGTCAACTAAATATGTAAACACACTAGAGCCAACCGCTAAGCAATAGGATGGCTCATTTGTTGATGACAAGGCACTTATGACGAATAACAACTCTACCCACAGAACTGTAACACTCTGTAACGCATCTACAGATGCTTGTAACTATTTTCTTAAATCCTGCGTAGAGTATGTCAACGTATCAATAATGGTAAACAACTCTGTAGAAAGGGAACATTACATGCAACAACGTAAAGGAGAATACCAGAACAGCATAGACCAACCCAAAGCCCGTCAGCCATTCGGGGAAGCAAAGGAAGGATAAAGCAGGAAAGTTACTTTTAAATACCTACTTTTAGCCTTAATAATAGATCTCATAATCAAACAACTGACCAACAAAACCAAGCAATTTTCTATTAAATTTATTCGTAATGCATTGTGATAAAACAGATGTAAAAAGCCTTTCTTAAGTTTTATGTGAATTTTAGGCAACAATTGTTTCATGCATTTGGTCTAAAAGCATTTTAATCAAATAAAAAAGTATTTTTCATAGTTAGTCACAGTCCTAAATTTTTCCGACGCACGCAGTGCTTCTATCTATCGCATAAAATCACGCAGTCAAGTTTTCTATTAATTTATGCAAGAAGAATGCAATAGTTCGTCGTATCTTTGGTACCTACGTAAACATTTCAGCGGGTTTTTCTTAACAATCAGCATGCAATTAGTTAGAGTCAAACACAAATGTCACTAGTAAGCAGCTGTTCGCTTTGTCCTCCCCTAGACGAATGCCATTTATTTAGGCTTTAGGTTCCCGCCTTGTTCTCGAATGACGAGTAAAACATCCGATTGCATGCTGCAGACCTTGATCGCGTCGATTAAATCCCTTGCCGCATTTTGAACATTTGTACCGCGCGTTCAGAACGCCGTGCTTCCGGTCATAATGGCGTTTCAGATCCCACTTATGGTTGAACCGTTTTGGACATTCCGAACAACCGATAGCTTTCTCCGCGGCAGTGTGGCGTTTTTTGTGCGTTTCCAGCTTTGTCGGGGATTGATACCGTTTGCCGCACTGCTCGCACCGGTGCTGTCGTGGTCCGGAATGATTGGTCTGGTTATGCTGCTTTAGCCCTCCCGAACTGGCGAAATATTGTTTGCATAGTGTACAGACGATACCGGTATCAGAGAAAACTCGAGAAAATTTGCGTTTTCGAGCCAATTTTTTGCTACCTCTTTGTGTCAGTGTCGGTTGTTCTGCGGTTTTAGGCGGCGATTTTGACGTTGCAACAATTTGCACCGGATTTGATTCTGGTTGAGTTCCTTGTGATGATTCCGGTGTCCTTTGTTTCTTCATTGCGTCATACCGTTCCTGACATGGAGTTCCTAGGTAGGGTGGTAGGGTGACCTGTACTGGATCATGTTCTGGCTGACCTTGGGTCACATTCGGCAACAGGATTTGAACCATCCAAATGTCACCTGAAGGCGCATAATGCTGATAACTTTGATCGTTATAAACGTCATGAGGATACAATAAGCTGACATTTTCCAGTGTCTTATTGGTATTTTTCGTGAAATCTGAAGAAAGAGTTAGAGGCGTACTACGGCTGATATCCCGATGTGTTGATACTGCGTCGTCACTTTGGGCTTCTGGAGATGTTTCGGGCATTGAAATACCATACAACGGATTGTATTCTGTCTGAAGTTGAGCGACTGGTGATGGCTCGAGCTTTGGAAGATCGTATTCTGGCTGACATTGGTCTTCTGGCGAAGGCTCTAGCGTTGGAAGACCATACGTCGGATTAGATCCATAGATGTCGTCTAGAAAGGCATTATAGTCCCATGAGCCAGCAACTTCCGGTTGCTCATCAACAGTAGAAAATGCAAGTTGTGCCACGTCCACACCAGAAGTACGCGCTGTTGAAGATCCAGCACCTGAACCGAGTGGCTCTGTCATGTTTTTGCTTTTAGTATCGAAGTAGAAGTCGGTCAGTCGGTCCGTCATGCAAGATGAATATTATATTGTCTGTACTGTAATGGAAACAAAAGATTTTCGCATTGAGTTCGAGATAAAATCTCTTACTGTTGACTGCATTTATTACTTTGTTAATTCGTGTTAACCGTCTAACGGTTTAGCTTTTGAATCGCAGTGGAAAATGCACCCAACAAGAAAAAAACGGTTAAACCTGTTTCAACCCATTTCCGCCCAGCGTTGCGAAAACTCTCGCACTCTCTTGCTAGATTCTAGAGATGGCTATGTTTGCGGTATCAACTTGAACACTAAGAAACAAAAATAGATTGGCAAAAAATCTAATCGATCTGTTTTTACTCAGAGCTTACTCGTTACATATAACAGCATTACAGCCGTGTAAACATGACAGGCCTTGCAAACTTTCAGCCAGCTCCACTAACATCCCCAGATATCAGCAAAAGGGCGGGCGCCCGACCTCTGCGAAGAAGGTTTTAGCTTGGAAAATCGAGTAATCGTATAGGGAAGTGAATCTGTTGTACTTATCACAAAAATACCGACCGATTAAGCTGCAAACTCCCGACTTTCGGGTGCAATTGAATTTTAAATTAAAGTTAAAATTGGTCAGGAAATTGGGTTTAAAGTCATGCTTGAAATTTAACCTAAAAATAGAATGGAAATTAGACGTGAATTAGAATTAAATTGGACTTGAGATAAGTTAGACATGGAATCAAACCATAAGCTGACATTGAATTTAAAACCGGCGTTTAAATTTTACTTGAAATTGGGCTTACAATCGGAAATTGGACATAAAATTAGACACAAAATTTTACTTGAAATTTGGATCGACAGGAAGAAAAAAGTCTTATTCTCTCATACGTTCTAACTTTTTGGTTCTTTTTTTCTCGTTTTCAGTGCAGTTTTTCCACTTTTGCTTTACTTTTTACTCAATATTTTACAGTTTTTTGGTTTCTCTCCTCCTCTTTTAGTTTCTTTCATTTCCAGTTTCTGCCTTTTTCTAACTTCCTTTTCGTTCCTTGTCTGTTCCGTTTTTTCTAGTTTTTCTCTGATATTTGTTCCCTTTTTTCCCTTCGCCTAAACTCCGGTTTAGATCTTTTTCTCTTCAGTTTTACCCTTTTCTTTGGTCCGGTTTTCCTGCCTTATCCTTTGTTTTTGTCCCATTTTCCCTTATAATTCCCATTTCCCGTTACCATTTTGTCTCATTTTACTCCTATTATATCCCGTTTGATCTCTTTTTACCGTTTTTCTCGTTTCCTCTAACTTACTGACTGCCTACTTTTCTTCTTTCCTTTTATTTTCTGTGTCGTTTCTCGTGTTGTTGCTTCCATTTCAGACCAGTTTTACCTATTTTCCAATCTGATTTTTTTTGTTTTCTGTCCCGTTGGCTCCTTTTCTCTGTTTTTCTTTTGTTTTCCTCTGACCCGTTCAGTCTGCGTTTTCTCTTGTTCTATCACATTCGGCTTTTCGTTTTATCCTGTTTGTCTTTCGTTTCAATTTCTTAATTTTTGCTTTTGATATTCGAATGTTTGATTTTAAATTTCGAGCGGTTGACTTTGGATTTATAACTATTTATTTAAATCTTTTGGGTTCGATTTTTGTTATAATTTTCGTATCATTTTCGTAACTTTGGACGAATTTGGACATAGATACAAAATTAGGCACCATGTATAACTTGAAATTACAAATGACATATTTCCCCTTCCTCTCACACGTTTTCACTCTTTGTTGTTCCATTATTTCTCTCGTACTACCACTATTTGTTCCGTTTCTGTACCGTTTTCAAAGGTTTTGCTCTCATTTTTTTCCTTCCATTCTTCATCTTTTCCTCTCAATTTTTCACTTTTTCAATCGTTTTTTTTTTCTTTTTCCGGTCCCGTGCTTCCTGTTTCATTGTTTTTGTCATTTTTTCCTTATTTTCTGTCCGTTTTCACCTATTTCTTATGGGGCCAGTCCCGGCGTAGTGATCAGCATTCACGCCTCTCACGCCGAGGACCCGGGTTCAAATCCCAACCCCACAGAAGTCACGAATGACATAAGCTGTTAAAGTGACTATAATCTAACAAAAAAAACTTATTTCATATAATTTTCCTTTCCGTTTCCCGTCTTTTCTCTTTTCTCATTGTTCGTTTCCAGTTTTCATTTTTTTCCTTGCAGTTTTCCTCTTCCATATGCTCAGTTTTTTCTTCTTTTCTCTCACGTTTATATTGTTCCCTTTTCTTCATTTGCTCTTCGGTTCTTCTTTTTGATCTCCCATTTTTTCATCTTTATCTCTCAAGTTTACCTTTTTATTGGGTCCAATGTTTCATTTAACCTCTTCTTCCCGTTTTCCGCGTTTCCTCTGTCGCTTGTCGCTTGTTTTCTCACCCTCTCTTCGTCTTTTTCCTGTTGGTTTCCCATATTTTCTGTTCCGATTTACCTGTCTTGTTTTGTTTTAATCTTTTTCTTTCCTGATTTCTCACCTTTACTGTCACGTTTTTTTTCTATTTTGGTGCCGTCCTCGATTTTGTGACGTTTGTCCTCTTTTTCTCTCTCTCTCGTCTTTCCTTGTTTCTGCCCGCTGTTGCCACTTTCTCATGTTTTCCTCTCCGGTTTCTCTTTTCTGTTTTTTCTTGATTTTTTCGGTCCGTTTTTCCTCGATTTTTTTTCTTTACTGTCCCCTTAACTCCTTTTCTATTTTTGCTTTCGTCTATTCCACTCTTCCTCTTGTTATGTTCTGCTTTTACTCGTTTTCTGTCACGTTCTATGTCGCTTTTCTTGCCGTTCCTCTTCCGTTTTAATTATTTTATTTCCATTTTCCTAATTTTCTGTTCTCGTTTCTCGATTATCCTGCTCCCGTATTTTCTAAGTTTCTTCACTTCTTTGTTTATTCCGTTTCTTTTATTTTTATGCCTTAATTGTCCACACTTTGTTTATTATTTTCCTCGTTTTTTTATCGTTTTTCCTTCTTTTCTTCTTTTTTGTTTCTTTTACCCCGTTTTTCTGTCCAGTCTCCTTTCTTGCCTCGTTTTCTTCCCGTTTCCTTTTTTTTTGCGTTCCATTTTCCCTCCCACCACTTTGTCCAGTTTTTGTTACGTTTTTCCCGTGGTCATTTTTGTTTTCTCTCCAGGTGCATCAAGTGATGGATTTCATAAGAAATTGAGCCTCAAGTAGGAGTCGAAATTGCACTTAAAATTGGATATAAATTGTACTCAAATTGCATTTGAAATTGTATTTCAAATTGAGCTTAAAACTAGACATAAAAATTGGACACGAAATTAGAATGAAATTTGGACTTGAAATTAAGCTTAAATTAGGGTTGAAACTTAACTTGAAATTTAGTTTATAACATGACGTGAAATTGGTCTTGAAACTGGCATAAATTTTTATGCAAAAATAGTGGCAGATTCATTAAACAACTGCGGGTCTAGGTTACAGACATTATTTTGTTTTAAATTAGATTTACAAGAGAAGGTGGGGCACGTGTCCCAGTGTACCCCAGCCTGCGCACCCTGTCTGCGTTATATTTCGAATTCGTTACTCTAATAGTAATAATAGTAGTTACTCTAGTAGTAATCTCTTTTAATTTCGGCACAATTTTTGTATCTTTCTACATTATTTTTGTATATTGTTTTAGTCAGTTTTATTATTATCATTATTGATTCATTTGCGTATCATTTTTCCATCATTATTTGTGTCATTATTGTATTGTTTCAATTTTAGCACCTTTTCTGTGTCATTTTTGTTATGGAATTACGCTGTCTTGCTCTATTTAATTAGGGCATGATTCGCAATTGCGCAACAATAATTTGGAATATTGAGTTTCATATCATTTTTTATTTGTGTCATCTATTTAAATTATTTTGGGCGCCTTCTGGAGTCTTTTGGTTTTATGCTTTATTTCATAATTGAATAATTTTTTTATCGTTTCTTGTATAACTTGGTGTCCTTTTGATCAATTTTTGTATCACATCTAAACCATTCTTCTGTTTCTTGTGCTATTTTTGTGTCATTGTTGTACCGTTGATAAATCGTTTTTGTGTCACTGTTTTGTTTGCGCGTTACTTGTGTGCCATTTTTGTTTATTTCTGTGTCAGTTCCATCGTATTTTAAAATACTATTTTAATTCCTATTAACTTTGAATTACTTTTGTAACACTTTTATGTTATGTAGTTTAATTTTTCTTTCATGGTCATCTTTTAGAATGAGGAAAGATACACTTTTCCCTTTAAATCAATCTCATATTCATTATTTTGATAGATACGTATTTCGTCTCCAAACTTGCCACATAAAGTTCAAAACAAACTTTGCTTTTAGAAAAATTTAAATATTTTCTGGAAAAATTACTATCGAATTTTTGCCTTTCTACTATATAAATATATAGTATAAAGGTATAGAAATCACTTGGAAAACCGAAAATGGAAAGAAGGTCCTGCGGGCCGAATGTTATATACCATTCAACTCAGTTTCTAAAACTGAGCATTTTCTGTGTGTGTGTATGTATGTGTGTGTGTGTGTGTGTGTGTGTGTATGTAACGCTTTCAATCTCACTCACTTTTCTCGGAGATGGCTGGACCGATTTTAATGTTCTTAGTGTCAAATGAAAGGTCTAGGTGTCCCATTGGTCGCTATTGAATTTCATGCTGATCGGACTTTTAGTTCAAAAGTTATGTATAAAAATACGAAAAATATGGGACTTCATTATCTCATAGATCCCTTAACCGATTTGAACAAAATTGATTGCATATGAAAGAGGAGCCTTACAAACCCTTAACTTCCAAATTTCATGACGATTGGACTTGTAATTTGAAAGTTACATAAAGAAATGTGAAAAAATAGTATTTAAAACCTATTTTTGTAACATTTAAGAATTAATTCAATGAAAAACATCGCAAACATTTTATTATTATTTGAAAATTACTGCTGAAATCTATCAAACGAAACCAAGTTATTTAAAATCGGACGCTTCATTCAAAAGTTATTCAAACTTTAACATTTAAGCACCGTATATTAAACCGTTAAAACGTGTGAATTCAAAACAAATGTTGATTGTATTCAATGTATGAGATGTGTGTGATGTATGTGTGTATGTATGTATGTATGTATGTATGTATGTATGTATGTATGTATGTATGTATGTATGTATGTATGTATGTATGTATGTATGTATGTATGTATGTATGTATGTATGTATGTATGTATGTATGTATGTATGTATGTATGTATGTATGTATGTATGTATGTATGTATGTATGTATGTATGTATGTGATGACAATTTGCAATGAAATTCAAGAAAAGTGAGAAACATGTCAATAGTCTGAAGTTTTTGAAGCCTCTTAGTGGAATACGAACTCTGAAATAAAAGAAAAAAAAATTTTACCTACTAACTGCCCATGGATGCATACTTGACGTAAAAGCAAAATGACCAAAATGTACTTTTCCGGTCCTACGCACTCTTAACTATGTTGTTCACATGCCCAATACTCAAGCAACATATGTTTGTTCGAAAATATTCGAGAAATTTAGGAAAATTGAGTTGCTCTGCTATTGGCTTCACGTAATGCTAATGGTTGACGTAATTTCCTGCATAATCAATCAGCATAGTAACCTATTTGTTTTTGTAGCTTTACGCCAAGTTATGGGAATAATCGTTCAAAAAACAGTCTGTTTATTCACATAAACTGGCGTTCGCATTTTTTAAACACAATAAATGAGGAATGAATCATGAAAGCCCATCAGTCCTCTTTTGATTAATAAACTCTACTAAATAGACAGATTATTCGTTTGAAAAAGTTTATAGCAAAGATTATATGGCTTTATTTCACGATAAAAATGCGTTTTCTCAACAATCATGGTGCTGGTCGTTACGTCGACTATGCTTCCATGGGCAGTAAATTCCACTATGGGGCCGTTCAGATACCACGTGGACACAAAAATGCCAATTTTCAACACCCCCCTCCCCCTCCTTGGACAAGCGTGGACATCGACTCAACCCCCACCCCCCTCCATTGTTTGTCCACGTGGACTTTTTTTTCTTATGTGAAATTCTGTGCTCAATTCTGTTTTCATTTGCTTTATTCTGTAATATAAAAAAATTAAGAAAAAAGCTTACGTAAAAGCAAGCTAAACTAGGCATGTCATCTAGATCTAGTTCTTCTATCCATTCTGATCTTGTCCACTGCAAATAAATGATGTACTACAGGAAAGCCTGTTCCAGCTTGATCTTCGCTTGAAGATTCATCTGCTTAAACCCCTGTTCAACCAGAGTACCTTAGCTTGGTCGATGACTTTAACACATCACAAGATCTCTCCGTTGCGGTTCGTGAAATTTTAGGAAGACGAGTTATTTTTCAAATAAGTTGTCAATGGATTTTCTTTTTCGTGGCGAGCTGCATTTGATTGTAAGGCAAAATACAATATACGTCGTGACCTAATTTTAATTAATTCAAAAGGCA
This sequence comes from Sabethes cyaneus, assembly GCF_943734655.1. Classification (NCBI taxonomy): domain Eukaryota; kingdom Metazoa; phylum Arthropoda; class Insecta; order Diptera; family Culicidae; genus Sabethes; species Sabethes cyaneus. The sequence goes on along the minus strand of NC_071355.1, from coordinate 71,063,359 downwards.
CAAATAAAAGTTCTATTTATTGCAAAAAATGTCCACGTGGACATTTTCTATACCCCCTCCCCCCCTTCCGTGGACAAGCGTGGACATTCACGTACCCCCCACCCCCCTCTAAGCTGTCCACGTGGTATATGGATGGCCCCTATTTAATATTTATACGCGACAGATACGTATACGCTTTGAAATAAGACACTGATGAAGCCTGCACGTCGTAGGCGAACTACGTATCTGTCGCAAATAAATATTAAATAGTGGGATTCAATCGAAAAGTTTTTTCTTTTCTTTTTTAGATTTCAATTGTCATTTTCTTCACTTGCTGTTACTCACAATTGTACAAGAAAAGCAAAAAGCGGAGAAAAGCAGTTAATTTAAGTATATAAGTACATATAGTGGTGTATATGATCAAAATACTAGTGAGTTGATTTTTCCAAATAAATTTATACAAATTTCATACAAATTTTGCGCATTAATAGATGCTCTTTTCAATCCATAGATACTAGAGCTTAGAAATGTTATATGAAAAATAGGAAGTAAACGTTGCACGGTAGTAACTTTGTAAGATTTGTTTTCGTTAGTGACATTTTAAAGGACAGATGTCTTATGTCATGTATCATATTTTATTATTAAATAAAAAATGACAAGCACTGGAAATCATATTGATCATATTTCTCATTCTCAAGCATGTTTATGGCGCAGTTTTTGCACTATTTTTCGACCTCATCTAGTTTTCCTAACCCTCTAACATTGTAAAAACGATGTGATCAAGTTAATGACTATCTTTCCATGAAAGTACATTCAAAAGAAGCTTAAGTTTTGATTTTCATGCAAAAATAATTATCTGAAGGAGCGCCAGCTAAGAAAAAGGCGAAGTATAATAATAATTTTTCTGAACTCTTGTTTTTCAAAGATACTAACTTTTGAACGCATGGTATTAATATCAAAATATCAAAAAAATCTACCCCAAAAAACCACTCAAAAAAAAAAAAATATCAAAAAATCTGCTATGAACACATATTTCATATTGTCAGTTCGAAACAAGTTTCGTATGTGGCTCTGAAACCCGAAAGTTAAGGCCAACCGATTATAAAACTAAATAAGGTGTTCATCAAATAACATAAATGACGCTTAAAGTATTTACGCACCCAAGGAAAGAAAATACAATTATTCTACGCAATACGTTGTGAATTTTTCTGGCAAATAAGGATTTTGAGGAATACGGAACGGATATTTAAAAATATAGTCAAGTTAATTATAGATGTTCCTGAAAAAATTAAATAATGATTATTGTGGCAGTAGAAAGGCTAGGTCACGCCGCTAGGTGGATTAATTCGGGTTTTTTTTAATATATTTTGTGGATTGCTGCCCGCCCAGTACGATGCTGGCCTAACAAGCTAGTCATCGTATGTTCGAATCTCGACTGAGTGGTACGGATTGTAGAGTCAATAGGAACTTTGCAGTAGCCCCGTTATTTTCCTGTACTCTAATAACCGGCTGCGAAGTATGTCGATAAAGACAAGTTAAGTTCTTAAGGGCGTTTATACCCATTGCTTTGCTTTGCTTTTTGGATTACTGAAAAATCTCTTTTGAATTTTCCAAAGAAATAATTGTTATTGTTTTATGAGACATAAATTTGTAAAATAAGCGATATCCAAGAAAGTTACAATTCAGTAGTGTAATGCAATTCCCAATGTCTTACACACACACTACTACCGACCGAAAAGATGAGTTTCGTTTTTATTCACATATCTCCGAAAAATAATCTATATTTTACCACATTATCTACTTTTCAAGATATTAGAAGAAAACATATTGAGACAACCCAATAAATCAACAAAAATGAAACCATCAAACCAGTTTCTTCGGTGACTACAATCTAAAGCAATAAGACAACAATTCACTCAGACTAATGCACGCTGTTAGCAATGCAAATATACTTATTATTGAAAAACTGGCCTTCCACGTACCTTTAAAATAACTGTCTAAGGATTCTGCCCGAATTCTTTCTTCATAAAACTAAGCTAAACTTCTTTTTATAAAAACTAATTACGTACACAAACAAGAGCTCACTCATGGATAGCAGTGGACTTTTACATTTACTAACTCTTGTTACGAATAACAACTCTACTCCCATTGACAGCAGAACTGTAACACTCTGTAACGCATCAAACGATGTTTGTAACTATTCTCTTAAATCTTGCGTAGACAATGACAACGTTCCAATAACGGTAAACAATTCTGTAGAAAGAGAACATTACATACAACATCGTATAGGAGAGGTTGGGGCAAGTTGAGAAATTGAAATGATTTTTATCTACGTTATATTACAGCAAAGGTTTAGGAATTGATCGAAAAACACGGAACTGATCCAAGGTCGGGAGGGCCGGCTCAAGGGATGCCAGATCTATGGATTCGAGAATTCACTACGGACCTACGGATCAAGTGCTCGAACCTACGGATTTTTATAAACTTCACGGAAAAAGTTGAAAATTTCTTTTACGACGGAATTAGCATTGAAAAGACATTAGCGATGAAAAGACAATGAAAAGACGCTAAAACAGCAACAAAAAAACACGACAAAAATTACAAAAAGATACTTGAAAAGCTTAAAAAGACGACGTAAAGATTATGGATATACTGTATTGTTTTGAATAGAACGACGAAAAAATGGGAAAAATATTAAGGATAAACGAAAAATTTGACGAAACAACAGGAAAATACGATAAGAAGGTAACAAAAAAACAAAGAAAAGACGATGGAATGACGACGAAAATAAGCCAAAAGAGTAACAAAAGATAGCGAAAATGGAATGAAAAGTTGATAAAAAGACGTTGGAAACACACAGCTACAAGAATAATAAAAATGACAAAAGGTCGTTTAAAAAGTATCAGAAAGGCGGTAAAAAAGAGACAGACAACGGACAACAAACGATACGACAAAAAATGGCTAAGAAAGTGACAACATAAAAATGAAACAACACACCACACAATAAAAAATCGCAAAACGCCAAGATGATGAAAAGACGTCGAAAGGATTTGATGTTAAAAAAAGACGTACGGATGACAAAAATACGACAAAATCACAACAAAAATATGCGAACGAAATAGATAAAAAAATAATATAAAGTAATATAAAGAAATAACAACGTAGAATTGATACGAACCGACGAAATAACGACAAAATGACAACAAACTAGACGAAGAAAGAACAGCAAAAAAGCAGCAAGAAGATGACAAAATGGTAATAGCAAATAGTCAAAATCCCAAGTGAAAAATATGAAGAAAAAAAAGATGAAAAACCGCCGAAAAAACGCTAAAAAAGCAATTAAGAAACGATAAAGATGGCAAAAATACAATAAAAAGACGCCAAAACAACAACGATAATAACAAATAACACGAAAAAAATGACAAATACGACTGAGATCACAAAAAGATGACGAACACGAAAAAAAGATAACAAAGAGATGACAAAAAGAAGGCAAAATGAAACAAAAAACGTGACATGAGCCAAAAAATGGCAAACAGAAGACAGAAATAACATGAAAATACGATGAAGACGATGAAAAAATACCAACATTTTGGTTGTCTTATTTAAAATGCCAAAAGGGTATTGGGATAAAAGGCCACCGTGGTAGTGTTAAAGCTCGTCTTTTGTGGCAATTTTGATTGTCTTGACAAACAACAATACGACGAGAAAAGGTGCTCAAAAGGCGATATACAAACAACAAAACGACAACAAAAAACATTGAAGAGAATGGCAAAATTGACAAAATAACCAAATGTCAAAACACCAGCGAAAAAGACAACAAAAACGACGAAAAATGCAGAAACGGAGGTGACAAATGACGTACAGACGACCAAATTGTGATGTACAGATAGCAAACAGAAAATGGATAGACGACAAAAATACAATAGAGAAATGACAAAAGGATGGCGAAAACGCGTCGAAAACAATACAAAAAACGACGAGAGACAGAACAGAAAAGAGAAAAACAAGAGGAAAATCAGGATTGAAAAGGTGAAAATGAGACAGAAAAAGAAGAGAATGTTAGAAAACGAAGAAAAACGAGTGCGAAGAGAAGAAAATAAAGGAAAGTCGGACAGAAACAGAAACAAAAAAGGGAATGTAATACAGAAAACAAGAGAAGCAAAAAGGGAAAAGAAAAATAGTGAGGAAACAAAAACTTGGGACTTTTGTACTTTATTGGTAGGAAATGATTAAAATAATGAGCATCACACTTTATTTCGAAACAGTGGACCCCTCGTTTATCAAGGGTCCCGATAGGTTCAAAAATAGTTGAATTTTTAGCAAACGTTGAGATCTATATCATGTGATATTTGCTAAACTTGCAATGAAGCAACTGTCAAACGGCATGATTCTGTAGAGAAGATGAGCAAGGCTATCATTTGAAGTTAAAAAAATCCATAATCGGGTATCTCAAAATCAGAAAAAAAAAACGGACCAGAGAAGAATGTGCAGAAAAAGACGTAAAACGGGAGATAAAAAAGTAAAAATGGATAAAAGAAGGAAAAATAGAACAGACGAAGATGGATACAGAAGAGTTAGAAAAATCGAAAACTGAAAACAAAAAAGGAAAAGAGGGAAGAGAAATGACGGAAAATGCCGAAGAAAAAATGAGTGAAAAACAAGAGGAAGTACTGTATTGAAAATTAAAAAAAAATGGATAGGAAACGAAGAAAAACGGAAAAATGAAACAACAGAAAATACAGGACAGGAAAAGAGAAAACAAAATAACAAGATGAGTAAAAACGGAAGGATAAAGAAAAGAAGTAGTAGCAAAAACCAAGATCACGGTACAGAAAATAAGAAATAACGGAGCATAAACTGGAAAACAGAACTGAAAATGTAAAAAACAGACCAGGGAAAAGGAAAAATTGTGTGAGAGAGTAAGACGAAATATGTCAAGCCTAATTTCAAGTAAAACTTGGTGTTTAATATCGTGCCCCTGTCCAAATTCAGGTTTAATTTAATGTTAAATGGTAAGTTCAATTTCTAGTTCAATTCCATGTTCGATTTTGAGACCAAATTCAAGTCTAATTTAATTCCTATTTTATTTTACGCCATAACTCAAGAACGCCTTGACCGTTCTCCACCAAACTTGGCACGTATGTTCCTTAGCAAAAGGGAATCAGCAAAAGGAAGGTTTTCCCGATTAAGGAGAGGAAGGCTAAATAACTAAAAGGAGTTGTGTTTCTCTTTGATTCAGATCGTAGATTGCAGTTGCACAAGTGGTTGGAAGACAAAAAGGCGAGGGGTAGGGATTTGCAGAGAGCAAATAAATGCATAATTTTCTGCGTGACAGAAGGGGAACCTGACTGGGGAAGAGGTTAAGGGGAAGAGAACAGAGGGGAACAAGGAGCGCGAGCATGAATGTATGTTCCGCGTCATAGAGAAAAACTATCGACTGATTATGTGCTGTTTTGTCTGTTTCTACTCTAATTCGATCCCGCAACTCTTGGACTTAGACTTGGACATGGACTTGGACTCTTAGACTTGGACCCTTGGACTTGAACTTCTAGACTTTAACTCTTAGACTTGAATACTTGAACTTGGACTTAGACTTGAACTTGAACATAGACTTTTAGACTTGGATTCTTGTTAATGAAGTTGGACTTCGAGTAGGACATGGACTTGGTCTTGGGTTCTTAAACTTGGATTCTTGGGCTCCGACTTGGACATGGACTTAGACTTGAACTTGCATATGAACTTGGACTTGGGCTCTTAGACTTGGATTGTTGAACTTGGATTCTTGAATTTGGACTTGAACTCTTGTAATAAAACATGGACATGGACTTGGACTTGGACTTGGACTTGAACTTGAACTTGAACTCGAACTTGGACTTGGACTTGGACTTGGACTTGAACTTGAACTTGAACTTGGACTTGGACTTGGACTTGGACTTGCACCTGGACTTGGGCTTGAACTTGAACTTGGACTTGGACTTGGACTTGGATTTGGACTTGGACTTGGACTTGGACTTGGACTTGGACTTGAATTTGGACTTGGACTTGGATTTGGACTTGGACTTGGACTTGGACTTGGACTTGGACTTGGACTTGGACTTGGATTTGGACTTGGACTTGGACTTGGACTTGGACTTGGACTTGGACTTGGACTTGGACTTGGACTTGGACTTGGACTTGGACTTGGACTTGGACTTGAACTTGAACTTGGACTTGGACTTGAATTTTGACTTGGACTTGGACTTGGACTTGGACTTGGACTTGAATTTTGACTTGGACTTGGATTTGGACTTGGACTTGGACTTGGACTTGGACTTGGACTTGGACTTGGACTTGGACTTGGACTTGGACTTGGACTTGGACTTGGACTTGGACTTGGACTTGGACTTGGACTTGGACTTGGACTTGGACTTGGACTTGGACTTGGACTTGGACTTGGACTTGGACTTGGACTTGGACTTGGACTTGGACTTGGACTTGGACTTGGACTTGGACTTGGACTTGGACTTGGACTTGGACTTGGACTTGGACTTGGACTTGGACTTGGACTTGGACTTGGACTTGGACTTGGACTTGGACTTGGACTTGGACTTGGACTTGGACTTGGACTTGGACTTGGACTTGCACTTGAACTTGGACTTGGACTTGGACTTGGACTTGGACTTGGACTTGGACTCGGACTTGGACTCCTTCGATCCTAATCCTAAACCAAGTTTGCCTCCGATCTCAAGTTCAGTTTCAAGTCCAATTTCAAATCTTATTTGTAGCCCTATTTACAGGTCATTTTGGATTCTAATTTAATTTCAATTTACCTCCGATATTAAGTCCAATTTCAAGTCTAATTATGGTACGATTTCAAGGCCAATTTATTGTCCCATTTTAAAGGCAAATTCAAGTCTAACTTAATTCCTATCTTAACCCCGATGTGAAACCCAACTTCAATTCCAATTGTCCTATTTTAAGTATTATTTAATTAGACCAATTTCGAATCTAATTGAATTTCAATCTCAATCCCAATTGAGGTCCGATTTCAAGACCAACTCATAGTCCGATTTCAAGATCAAATTTAAATGTAACTCAACAGATTGTTTACCTCCAATGTGAAGCTCAACTTGAAGTCCAATTTAATATCCTATTTCAAGTCTTATTTAGTTCAAAATTTGTCTCCAATTTCAAATTTATTTCAAATTTAATTTAATGTTCCCTTTAAAGGCAAATTTCAAATCTAATTTAATTTCAATTCCACCTCCAATCCATAGTACAATTTCAAGCCCAATTTAATGTCTTACATTAAGTCTAATTTCAAATCCTTTTTAATTCAAAGTTTATCTCCGATTTCAAGTTCAAATTCAGGTCTAATTTAATGTCTCATTCGAAGCCCAATTTCGTTTCTAACTTAATTTCAATTGAAATTAAATTAGGCCTCTAATTTTATGACTAATTTCGATTTTATTTCAATTCCAATTTCACCTCCGAACTTAAGTCCAATTACAAGTTTAATTTTAAGTCCAACTGAACCTGCTACAGATCCAATTTGATGTACCATTTTAAGGACACATTTAACTTTAACCTTATTCTTATTTTAACTCCGATGTGAAGCCCACCTGCAAGCCCAGTTTTATGTCCCTTTTTAACAATTTTTTATTAGTTTGTATTTGTATCCGGTTGATACGCAGTCTAATTCAGTGTCCCATTTAGAGGCGAATCTAAATATATAAATCTAATTTATTGTCAATTTCACCTCTGAGTCTAATTTCAAGTCCAATTATGGTCCGACGTCGAGTCCAATTTGTTGTCCCATTCTGGGTCAAATTCAATACTATCTCAGTTTATATTTTAACTTTAATGTGAAGCTAAGCTTCAAGTTTAATTTAATGTTCTGTTTCCAATTTTTCCTTTTTCAGGTTTCATTTAATTCCAATTATGCCTATGATTTTAAGTTCAATTTCAAATTAAATTTATTGTCCCACTCAAAAGCCAATTTCGTTTCTAATTTAATTTCAATTACACCAATCTTATGTTCAATTTCAAGTCCCATTTCATGTCCAGTAGACGTCCGATTTCAAGTCTAATGTATTGTCCCATTTTGAGATCAAATGCAATTACCATTTTAAGTGCGATGTGAGGCCTAGCTTCATGTCCAACCTAATGCACCATTTCAAGTCAAATTACAAGTCTTATTTAAATCCAATTTTATCTCCGATTTGAAGTTCATTTGCAAGTCTAATTTAATGGCCCATTTGAAGGCCAATTCCGATTCTAATTTAAGTTCAATTTCACTTACAATCTTAAGTCCAATTTCAAGTGCAATTACAAATCCAAATGAGGTACGATTTCAAGTCCAGTTTATTGTCCCATTTAAAAAGGCAAATTCAAGTCTTACTTAATTCCTATTTTAACTGCGATATGAAGTCCAACTTCAAGTTCAGTTAAATGGCCCATTTTAGGTTCAATTGCAAGTCTTATTTAATTCAAAGTTTGTCTCCGATTTAAAGTTCAGTTTATAGTCCAATTTACTGTCCCATTTTAAGTCCAATTGCAACTCTCATTTAATTCAAAGTTTGTCTCCAATTTAAAGTTTATTTTCAAGTTTAATTTAATGTCCCTTTTCAAGTCTTACTTAATTTAATGTTTGTCACCTATTTCAAGTTCATTTTCAAGTCCAATTTAATGTCCCATTCAAAGGCGAATATCGAATGTAATTTATTTTCATTTTTCCCTCCGATCTGAATTACAATTTCAGGTCTAATTTAGTGTTCCATATAAAACCCTATTTCGAATCTAATTTAAATTCAATTCACCTTCGATCCTACATTCAATCTTAAGTCCAATTAAAGTCCGACTTCAAGTTCAATGTCCGATTTTAAGATCAGATTGAAGTCCAATTTAATGTCCCCTTTAAAGGCCAATTGCGAATCTAATTTGTTTTCATTTTCACGTCCAAACTTAAGTCCAATTGAGATCCGATTGCAAGTCCAATTTATAGTCCCGTTTTAAGTTCAAATTCAAGTCTAACATAATTGCTATTTTAAATCCGATGTGACGGCCAACCTCAAGCTTAATTAAATGCCCCATTTTAAGTCCAATTTCAAGTCTTGTTTCATTCAAATTTTGCATCGGATTTTAAGTTCAATTTCAAGTCCAATTTAATGTCCCATTTGAAGGTCAATTTCAATTCTAATTTAATTTCATTTTCGCCTCCGAACTTAGGTCTAATTTCTAGTATTTTGAAGTCCTATTAAGGTTCGATTACAAGTCCAATTTACTGGTCCATTTCAAAAGCAAGTTCAAGTCTAACTTAAGTCCTATTTTAACTCGGAAGGGAATCCCATCTTACATACTTTCACATGAATAACGTACCAGGCCCAGAATTTTGGACGCAAAATTGTCGAACAGTTTGATTCAATTCAGGCCTATTTCAACAGAATTTGTAGTGCTATATCGACAATCGAATTTTTTAAAAGTTTTGTTTTATTTCTATTTTAAACAAATAACTTAGACAATTGACGAACATTAATTAACTCTATTTGAGTTTCGTTTGAATGCACTCTTTGGTCCTCGATTGCTAGTGTTAGAGCGCAGGTGGATACGGAGGAAGCGGTAGCCCTAACAAAACACTCCTGTGTCCTGAATTTAGAATCTGTGGAACGTAATGCTGATAGTACAAGTGCTTCACCATTTCTTCAAGGGTATCGCAGGTCGCTAAACAATAACCACACTCGGGTAGTTTGGTTTGTGGCATTCCCTGCCCACAGTTCATATGCTGCTGTTCAATATTTGCCATACATTCCCTTGGGCAGTACCGTTTGCACACTGCACAGTAGAAGTCCAGTTTCCACGCATCGCTATGTTGTTTGCGCGAGGTGACCTTCGATGTTTGCGATTTTTCTGTTACTGGATTTGATGGCGTTTCCATCGAGGATGCTCCCTGACTGCGTCGCTCCTCGCCTTCAGTGCTTACTGCCGGAGCTTCAACTCTTGCAGGTTTTGCGTTTGGTTGACACGGGGATTTCCATTTGCATTTGGTTGACGCGAAGGTTGCCGAGGGTTCCTGTTTGCTATACATTGGCGAGGGTAGATATCTGTCCAGTTCGCTTGGATCGAACGGTTCATAAGTATACGTTTGCAGAAAAGAGTCCAGAACCTTGCTAGGGAAAAAATGTGAAATCTTTTCGAGCTCTTCGAGCGTAACATTCTCCTTGTCCCGAAGGGCACCGTTTTGTGAATCCATTCCAGGTAACTTTAAATCCCCGCAGCACGGGATAGTCGGTCCGTTTATGGCCTGCAGAACTGCTGTCGTTGTCGTTTGAATTTAAACTTTTACAGGTATCTACCATGTAATGACTGCAAGATGAAATTAAATTTATTTATTTAGTTTGTTGCTTTGGTTATCAAAAGATGTATTAGAAGAGTGAAAAATACAATGAAAGGCGAGGCACTGCCGAATACTTTGCCCAATCTGGGGTCAACCTAACTAGGTAAACGATATGATCTTAGCGCTTCACTGTCTGAACTGAATTTTGACTTGGTTTATATGACGAAACTGGATTTGTGAAGCAATTTACTTTTGGCTGAAGTTTTTGGAGCGTCTTAGTAGAATACGAAACCTAAAAATAAAAAATAAGAAAACTTATCCAATTTAATTCTACTATGTGTATTTTATTCAATGACAGATACGTATTTCGCCTACGACTTGCAGGCTTCCTCAGTTCGAAAACAGACACTGAGGAAGCCTGCAAGTCGTAGGCGAAATACGTATCTGTCATTGAATAAAATACACATAGTAGAATTAAATTGGATAAGTTTTCTTATTTTTTATTTTTAGGTTACTTTTGGCTGATTTGCCATCTTATTTAACCGATTCATAGAGAGGTTAACAAAATAACATAAAATATAACAATACTGTACATTGAACCCTGTTTCAAGATTTTATTTCAAACTTGAATCACTTGAATCAGTCCATTTTCTTCTTCTAACTACATTATTTTTCAGCATTTTTAAGTTAGTTCCACGTTTTTAGGTCGTTTTAAGTTAAACTCCGCACTGTCGGGTGCAATCGGATTCAAAATGAAGGTTGAAATTGGACTAGAAACTAGATTTGGGATTCAGAGAAAATGTGTATTTTAGCATACTGAATAATTTTGTAGAACATTTGAAAGCAATAAAAAAAATTGTTAAGTTATTGAGCATAGAGTTATTGAGCATAATTGATTTTTGAACGCTCCTTTTTGGCACATCATTATATTTTGCAACCGGTAAGAGATACCCGATCAGGAGGGCATAACAAAATTATAACTGATCCTGTTATTTTTCGACCGATTTTTCGCTAACAACGGCTGTTATAATTTAGCTACTGCAAGTGGTTAAAATAACTCAAATTCTAACAAAACTGCTTAGCAGTGATAGCAAAAATATAACAAAGTTTGTTATGTTTTGAACAAAATTATATCAAAATTTGTTACCATATTTCTAACAAATTGTGTTATAATTTTGATAAAACCATAACTTCTTTACCTCTGCCTGCTATATCGACATTTTCCCGACCTATTGTCAAAAATAGTACAACTATTTATCGGGAACATTTACAAATAGCAACAAAAAAAGTTTTTCACACATTCTTTCAATTTCAAAAACCGCATCCTTTCAGTCGGAATTGAACTCACGACCTTCTGTCAGTTGTCAGTTTTTGCTGTTCGGGCTGTCTATAAATATATCTCTTTTGGTACGAGACTGTGATCAAGAAAAAGAAATCGAATCCGTTTTATCAGTGTTGCACCGTTCTGGCAGTGTTGCTCGAAGTGCTTTCAAATATACCAGAAAATAAATTAGAGTGAACCTGGCCATTCAAACTTTGTTTTTAACTGAGTTTTATATTTCAGATTTTGATTCTATAAATGTTATTGCTGATTTTGGTAGGAACCAACCACAGTAAAGATTAAAAACAATTATGAACCTAATTATTTTAATGATGCGTGGAAGAAAATATTTCTCAATTATACGAGGTTTTGTTAGTAAAGGATTGGAGAAAACACTTTTTGCTTTTAAATTTTGTAAACAAGACGTAAACCGAGAAAAAAACTAAAACATTTTATTTTATCGTTAATTATTTTTTTCGTAATGTGTTTGCTTGATAACGTTTGGATCCAAGCATCTACCAACAAAATAAAAGTTTGAGAGATTTTCTTTTTAATCTCAATTCGTTGTTCGTTTCAATTCGTTGTTAGAACCTAATAAAGTGCGGAAAATACATAAAAGATGGCTTAACAGGAGCGGCATTTTGTATCGAGTATATTTCTAACTGCAATAGTTTATGTTTTCATTTTATACACTTGCTGTTGTTGGATGCTTAAAAAAATTGTTATCCAAATAAACAAAAAAAGTCTAGAATTGACGACAAAAATTGATAGATATAAGAATTCGCTACATGTAATCGTTATTTCGTTCTGATGCACTGAAACTGTACACTAAAACTGAACAACTGAATTTGCAATTGCACTTGAAATTAGACACGAAATTTTACTTTGAATTTCATTTGAAATTGCATGTCAAATGTACATGGTATTGGATTTGATATTGGGCCAAAATTTAAACTTGAAATTGGACATTAAATTCGTATTAAATTTAGAATTCAAATTGAATTCAAAATAAACATGAAATTTAACTTGAAATAGTACTTGAAATTTTACTTGAAGTTAGGCTGGTATTGCATGTAAAATTTGGCTTGAAATCAGATTTGAAATTACACATAAAATTTGCGTTAAATTTTATAGAAAAGGTATGGCACGTTCCCCATTGTATGTCCCGGGCACACAAGTGATGATATGTAACCAGGGATGGTTTAATCACGTTGACTCAATTTTGATTCATTTGACAGTACCGTCTCAGCCGAGCCAAATATGACAATGTTATGTATGGGACATTTGTAGAACTAGTTCTAATCTACAATTTTTATGAACAAAGTTTTGCTGTATCTTTTGTAGTTACGGTGCTACAACGCTAGTAACTCATCTGTGACTAAATGAACGTTCATTTAGTCACTAATAAGATACTAGCATTGTCGCGCTGTAACTATAAAAGATACAGCAAAACTTTATGCAGCAAAATTATAGATAATAACCTGTTCTACAAATGTCTCATATATAACTTTGTCATATTTGGCCCCGTTAAGACGGTACTGTCAAATGAATCAAAATTGAGACAAAGTGATCGAACCATCCTTGTATGTAACATTTTTAGTAGTGGCCAAAGCCCTAATTCTCCTATAACTCAATGAGTTATAACTATCAGAATCTGTTACAAACTTGAAACTTTTGTTTTCACTTCCTGATCAGTTTATTTCTGATTTGTAACACAATGTGTTATAAATATCAGAATGTGTTATAAATTTGATGTTATCTTGTTATGCCCTCCTGATCGGGATAGTTACTAGATTCCGCAAAATTGCTTAGTTTAGTGTGCTCTGCAACCTTTCGAAGAAAAGTTTTCCATTCTTCGCACCAATTAAACCGTCATTTCAAATTTGGGCTTAGTTGGGAATGTCTCCGTTTTGGTCAAAGTGGCGCTTTTTAACGAAAGAAGGGGATGTCCCCCATAAAAAATACTTGCTAGTTCGAGGGATAGTCCTGTTGCGCTTTGATATTTGGGAATGTCGTTCGTAGATGATACTAGTGTTCAGGCAAAATGTGCGGTACGATAATTTTTGTGATTTTTCTTCCAAGTGCTATGTCTGTTAGTCTATGATAACACGTTGATGTGTTTTAGACCATATTATTACAAGAAATTTTACTGAAGACAGTAACCTTCTATCTCTTTAGCGAAGAGAGAGAGAAATTTTATTTATTGTATATGAATTTGTAAAATTAGTTTTTTTGTTTTAGCTTTTTTTGTACTTGTTGTATGACTTTTTCATGTATTACAAAATTGTACAAATAGTAAAAATACACAAATTTGCTGAACATAGTATACCTCTATGTTTGCTTGTTTAGGAACTGTAGAACTTTGATTATAAAAAATACCCTAATTTTGACCCCGAATTACTCGACTACCAGCCGACGGATACATTTTAAACATTTTATATTTGCTGATTGTTTTGTTGCATACAGGCACCAATTTTCCATATGAAGAAATAAGAGAAAATTTCAGTTGGCGTCAAATTCTGGTACACCTCACATGCTGATTGCTTCGTTTCTGTGATGGTAGTTTATGCTGATCTATTTTTCCAACAATTTAAAGTATTAATGCATTGAATATATATGACATTTTGCTCATAACAAGTTTATTGAAGAATGTAAGTTAGATAAACAACAATTTGTAACTTTATAATAATATGGCGTTCAAAAACCTACACGTTTTTACACGTTGTACAAAATGCAACAGCGTGAATAGCCGAGGGTAATAAAAATTGATGAAATTCATTCATTAAAACTTTATTGGTATGAATCAAATAGAATGGCATTACAGGAAATGATGCATAGTTCAAAAACCTATAAACTGGACCTTTACTAGGCAATATATATGATAAAGAATAATATTTTCTCCTACAACTTACTTTTACTTGCTCTTACTCAAATTAGTAACAACTTACTAAGGATAACTTACGCAGCAATTTCATGAAAAAAGTCTCTATCAAAATTTATAAGTGCTCCTATTTCGTTAAAATTTTGTAAACTTATTCAATTTTCAAACATTGTATGTAAACTAACGCACCACGCAACGTTAACCAATAGATGAATTATGTTCCGAAGACGTGTCGATTTCTATCTCAAATAGCAAGTAAGACCGTATAACAAAGGTTCCTTTCACCGCTAGATGGATCAAATCGGTTTTTTCATGCTACAACCTGTTGAAATAGATTAGTTTTCAAATGCGGGATGTGTCGAAGTTAGTCGCTTTTCCGTAGTTGAAACCAAAACACATTAAACAACACGTGGACATGAATATCTTTTTTTGATTATATTCTGATCGACATCGACAATGTTAAAGTCGAAATTCGGACCAGTTTGGAATTAAAGCGATCACTGTTTAACAGTACTGTACTGAAGTTGACATCGACAAAACGGTAACTTTATACACTGGCGAGAAAAATAGTATCTTACAGAATGCGAAAATTAAAACCGCTACAAGTTAAAAACTGAACGGTAAAATGCTTCTCTTGTTCATACAGTACACCTGCTCCGCCTTTTTTTCATTTCGTATGGGTGATGATCGTAATATTTTTTTACCTGTAGAGTTTGTTATTATGCTAGTCGCTGTTTTTTACTTTACAAGTTCACTGTCTCCCCAAATCAAAAAACCTTTACAGTGATCTGAATCGGTGTTAATAAAACAAAAAGAAAGGCTTTGCCAGAGGTGGGCACCGCTAATCAGCTAACCGCTAACATGTTACCTAGAGAGTAGCGCGTTCGCTAAGTTTCAAATGTGCTAGCGCTTCTATTAGCTTCCAATAAATATAAGTGCAACTAAATAAACTACCAGTTGGACTAGAAATTAAAGTTGCAATTTGATTTAAAACCAGACTTAACATAGGACATGAAATGAGACTTGAATTTTGATTGATTTGATCTTGAATTTTACTTCATTTACTTCATATTAAGCTGGAAATTGGACCTGAGGTTGAGATTAAATTTATAGTAATGCTGCAAGCTGCAAGCATTACTCGGATTTAAACATGAAATCGGGCTTAAAACAGAATTTGTCATTTTCATTTGAGACTGGAATTGAATTACACCTGAATTGGAAATAATTTCACTTGAAATTAAATTTGATGCAAAGCTCGAAATTGAGCTTAAAATTTGAATTGAATTTGCACATAAAATTGAATTAAATTGGACTTGGGATTAGACTTGGAATTTTATTTGAAATTGAAATTCAAATTGTACTTGCCATTGAAGTTGTAGCAGGAATTAAAATAGATTTGAAATTAAGTTGAATTCGCTGATTCGTTTTTTTCTCTTTTCCAGTTCCGTTTTTTTCCTTTTTTTCGTTTTTTGTACCGTTTTCTTAGTTTTTCCTCTTACTTTTCTTCCTTGTTCTTCCACTTTTCGGCTTTTCTAGCGTTTCTCTTTTTTATATCCTGTGTTTCCTGTTTCATTGTTTCGTTTTTCTTTGTGTCCTGTTTCATTTTGCTTATCAATCGGTTTTTCCTAACGCTTTTCACTAGCTTTTCGTAATTTGCTATTCCGTTTTCCGACCTCGCTATTCACTTTTTCCGTTTTTCTTCGTTTCTACCATAAGGTCGCCATTCACCGTTCAGCTCTATTTACCGCTCATTTCAAACAAAAAATGCTTATATCTTTTTAAAATGGTTCATGTTTGCAAAAACTATTGACAAACAATAATTTTGTATATTTAATGATACGGATTAAACATAAATTAACACTATATTCATAAAAGCTCATTTCCAAAATAAATAATCTTTATAGTGAGGGACGAAGAACGACATTTTGATCGCGTCTTTATTAAGACCGAGTGCAAATGACTAAGTTAATTATCAGCTCAAGCGAACTTGTTGCTTTGGTTATTTAGAAACTATTCTACTAAATAACGTGAAATAAGTCAACAGTATTTATATTAGCGTTCTATTCTGCTATAAATACCGCACCCAAAACAAGGGTCAAAACGCGGGTTTTATTTATTTGGTAACAGTAAAAAATATGAGCGGTAAATGGCACCCATATGGGCTGTGAATGGATCATCATATGTGAAGTGAGCGGTAAAAGGGGTTATGAGATTGCATTACTTTTTTTTAAAAAAAAGTCACTATTATTAAATATTTAGAAACTCAGTAAATTTTTCTTGTAAACACAATTGTTTTCTCTATCTTATGACGTAAATTGGGTTTCGATGGACCTCAATTTAGATTTGCTATGGACAAACTAACTTAGAATCGTTTTTGAATGAGCGGTGGATGGCAACCATACGGTAATTTGTTTTTAATTTCCTTTCCTTCTCGGTTTTCGTCGTTTTCTTCTTATGTCCCGTTTTACTATTTTCGATACCCCGTGTTTTCGTCTTATCTGTCACATTTATGCGGTTTTTGGCTCACTTTTTCCCTTTTTCGATTCCGATATCCATCTTTTTTTTCTTACTCGTTTTCGTCTGTTCCGTTGTTGCTCCTGCTCTTCCTTTTTTTTCCTGTCACGTCCACGGCACGTTTTCTTTTCTGTTAAATCCCTTGGTTTTATGGTCGGAAGACAATGTTTTCATTTTTTCCTTTTCTCCTTTTTTTGGTTTTGTTTTCCATTTCCCAGCTCCCGTATTTTCTCCCTTTCCTTTTCTCCTTTTATATCCCAGTATTCTCCGTTTCGTCTGATTTATATTTCCCCTTTTCTGTTCAATTTATCTTCATTGTTATCCCGTTTTCCCAACTTCACTCTTCTCTTTTTACGTTTTTCATCATTCCTTTCCGTCTCGTTTTTCATCTCCGCCTTCGTATGTCTCGTTTTACTCTTTTTGATGCTCCGTTTTTTCGTCTTTTCTGTCACATTTATGCAGTTTTTGGCAGCCTTGTTTCCTATTTCTATCCGGGTTTCCTTTTTCGTCTTTCGTTTTCCGTCTTTTTTCTTTCCGTTTTACCGGTTTCTTTGAAATCCGCTATCTATGTCAACTTTTCCGGTTCGGATTTTTATCTTTTTCGCCTATTAATTTTTTATCTTTACAGTTTTTCGTTTTCGTCTGTTCCGTTCTAGCTCTTATTATGTCCTGCTTTTCCTTTCCTTTCCTTTCCTTTTTCTGTCACGTTCACGGCACGTTTTCTTTTCCGTTTAATCCCTTGACTTTATAGCCGGAAGTTAAAGTTTTCATTATTTTCTTTTCATTTTTTTTGCTCTTCCCATTTTTTCTAGCTTTGTTTTCTATTTTCCAGCTCCCGTATTTTCTCCCTTTTTATCCCTCTATTGTTCTCCTTTTTGTCATTTCAATTCAATTCAATTCATTTATTGTCCGATAGCGTAAGGCAAGCCTTTTTTAAATCTACTATCTCCGATCTTACTATATCAGTATTGTACAGTTTTCTATTATTATATCTAATACTAATAAACTAATTTGTATTTGTTTGTAATAAACTAATGTCGGTTCCAATAATCTAGAGAGCCCCTCTTAAAAAATGCTTCTGACGGTATTTGCTTTACTGATCTAGGAAGAATATTCCATTTAACCACACCAAATACAAACAGCGAGTTAGAGTAACCAGAGGTAGTGTGCGCAGGAACTACTAAATTTTGATGCCGTTGTCCTCGAAGAAAACTTAACTTCTGGTAAAGCGGTGCAGGATATTGCGAGATGATGAGCTTGTGTAAAAACAGACACGAACGATGAATGAAGAGCCGGTCCAAAGGACATCCGAGGAGGTTTCGCTGAAGATGGGTGACGGAAGAGTAGCGATTCAAGCCGTATACATATCGTACACAACTGTTCAATGCCACGTGCAGTTTATTCATGGCAGCGGCGCTTGGTTTTATATGCACTACATCACCGAAAAGTAGATGCGGCAAGATTAGCGCCTTGAATAATTTCATCTTGGTAGCAGTCGGTGCTGCAGCAGTGGTGCAACGCAATGTTCGCAGAGCAGCATAAATCTTACCACATTGCTGATTAATCATGCTATCCCAGGAAAGATCTTCACGAAAGAGATACCCTAAGTTCATCGCACTAGCAGCAAATTGGATCGGCTGGCCATCGATGATTACCGGAGGTATTTCCGATGAATTCAAACGATTATTTCTATGATATCTCATCCACAGCGCGCTACTCTTGGAGTTATTTATATGCAAGTCGTTTTTTCTAGACCACGCAGATATACGGCACAAATCATCGTTAACAATACTAACAATTTCTGCTGCAGGAACACCATTTCGGAGAACGTACAGCTGAACGTCATCGGCATACATTTGGATGGAGCAGTACTTGAGCACATTAGGAAGGTCGTTGATATAACAGCAGAACAGCATAGGGCCAAGCACAGATCCTTGTGGAATTCCGGAACAAACTTCAGCACATCGTGAGAATCGACCCGCACATGATACAGTTTGCATACGTTTCGAAAGATATGATGCAATAATTATTTTTTCCCTTTTCTGTCTTCATTTTTTTCCTCGTTAGGATTATGGTTTTTCCTTGATTTCTTTTCTGTGCGTCATTTTTTTCTAAACTTTCAACGTCGTTTGCTTCCTTTTCTCTCGTTTTCAGTTTTGTTTTCTTCATTCTTGCTTTTTTGACGTAGGACTACGTCTTTGTTTACTATCTGGGACTGGGTAGCACTTTGTGAAAACGAAAATACAAGTGTAACGTTGACATGAAAGATTTCAATTGCTAATAACTACTAAACTACTTAACGAACCTGAACAATTTATATGTCGTTGGAAAGATAAAATGATCAGCATTTTTATTGTTGGGGCGAGAGAGCAAGTATATGGACGGCGTAAGAGGGGGCTCCTATACAAATGAAACACAAATTTCCTCAAAACTCGAGAACTAATCAAACAAATTGAACCAAACTTGGCATGTGGGGGTTTTTGGAGGTAAGAATATTTTCTATGGTGTACTGAGACCTCGTCCCCTTCTAAGAGGGGGGGCTTCCATACAAATAAAACACAAATTTATTCATAACTCTAGGACTAATCAAGCAAATGGTACCAAATTTGGCATGTGGTGGTCTCAGAAGGAGAGATTTTTTTTTCTATGGTGAATTGAGACTCCTCCCCTCTTTAGGAGGGGGGGGGCTCTCATACAAATAATATCCAAATTTCCTCATAACTCGAGAACTAGTAGATCTAAAGTAACCAAATTGGGCATGTGGGGGTTTTTGGAGGCATGAATTTATTTTTAACTTACCGTTAACTTATGTACTTGTTGCCATTTATGTCAAACGAGAAGGACATTCGAATGGCACGTCGTGGGATGAGCGTGCTTTGGCTTTAATGTTATTTGTAACCAATGGCCCTTTTAAAGGTCACAAGCGAGTAAAAGTAAAATTATTGAAACGTGTCAAGCTATGCATAATCATATTTAATGCAATAATCTGTGGGCTGGTCATTCATTACTATTTAAACCTTTATGATGCACACAAGTGATTTTTAAACGTCCACGTAATTCCAAAGCCACCATTGCATTCAATGAAGAATTGACTTTGAATATTTCGCTCTCTTTTAATCATTCACTTAAGCAATGGTACTCACAGATTCTTATAAACATGCGTATGCCAGAAATGCAATTTACATTAGTCTTTGATCTAATGATCTAATATAGTACTACGTCACCCTTTGATACAACCCGTAGGGCTGTATACCTTGTAGTTTTTTTATTTTATGTTGTTTTCCCTCGTATTTTGTCGAGTTTTTCGTTCGTTTATTTTTCTTTTTTCAAGCCTAAATACTGCACAGTGGTCCGGTTTCGAAAAAGTGCGTACATTAGTAATTGGGAAAAAAAATTTTTCAAGGGTGGTGTCTTCCGAGAAGTTTAATAATAAAATATAGCGCATCTATCTGAACTATTAAGGTAACCGTAAATTCACTTATTAGAGTGATACAAACTTTTATTTTTTTAATTTAATTTAAAAAAAAATCTTTTTTCCAAAAAGTTGCAGAACATACTAAAATAAGCAACTTTGCTGAATGTAGTAACTATCTATCTCTTACCGGTTGCGATATATAATGATGAGCTAAAAAGAACACTTAAAACTTAATTATGATCAATAACTTTACACGCGATTTTTTCATTGCTTTCAAGTGTTCTTCAAAGTTATTCAGTATGTTAAAATACACATTTTCTCCAAAAACTGTTTGTCGCTGGGACGCATTTTCAATTAGTTATAAAAGAAATGAAAAAAACAAATTCGCACTATTCAATTTTTCTTCAATTGCGGACAACTTCGCGCAAATTAGACAACTACTAGGTGAAAGTACTTTATTTTGTCTATGAACAAAAAATATTAACATCGGAAGATCTTCAAAGGAATCTCAGAAAAAAAATCAATTGAAAAATGTGTTATTTTTTGATTAAATTTTGATTTGAAATTTTAAATATTTTGATAAAATTTTATATAACTCAAAAAATAGGCATCTTAGAGAAAAACAGTCTTCACAAAAAATGTGTATTTTAGCATACTGATCTAACCTTTCCACGGTGCCTAACCTCAACTCTTGTTTGAAGTTTTTGTGTGGTTTGTTTTGAATCCATTTGTAACCAAAATTTATTGCTAGTGGGCTTAGTACTAGTAATTCGTACCAGTTGTTTGCGGAAACCGGAAATGCCCGACTTTTCCGAAGCAGAAAAATAATAGCAGTTCTGTACAATATACATTTTTGTCATTTTTGCAGTTTTTTCACTTCTGGGACTTGCGAATAAGTAATCAAAACAAACCACACAACACTTTCAAACTTGGGACGAAAAAAACGCACTGACATTTGCGTGGAATATTTTATAACTTTGTTAAAACCAATACAAAAATCATATGCAATGTTATTGAGCCCAAATAATTTTTAAGTGCTGTTTTAACACATCATTATGTTTCGCAATCGTTTCGTTTTTCGTTTTGGTCTTCTTTCTTTTTTTTTTGTTTCACCATTTTCTTCGATCCACTATCTGTGTCAACTTTTCCGGTTCGAAGTTTCATCTTTTTTGCCAATTAATTTTTTATCTTTACCGTTCTTCGTTTTCGTTTGTTCCGTTCTTGCTGCTTTTTCTACTTTTTCTGTCACGTTTACGGCACGTTTTCATTTCCGTTTAATCCCTTGGCTTTATTGCCGGAAGACGTTTTCATTTTTTTCCTCTTTCTTCCCATTTTCTATTTCTTTTTGTTTTGTTCTCCACTTCAAAGCCCCCGTATTTTCTCCTTTTCCTTTTCTTCTCTTCTATCCTTATATTATTCTACTCTTTATTTTTCGTTTATTTTTCCCCTTTTATGTCCAATTTACCTTAATTTTTTTCTCGCCTTGTTTATGGTTTCTCTTCTTTTCTTTTCTATTCCTCATTTTTTTCAAAAATTTCCTCGTCAAGTCAAGTTTTTTGTTCTCTTTTTTCTTTTTCCATGTCAGTATTTATTCAATTTCTCTCTCTCTCGTAATTTTCCTTCTTTTCTGATTTGTTTGTCCAGTTTTTGTCATGTTTTTCTTCGTAATCTGTTCTGGTCATTTTTCCTCTGTCTCGTTTTACCAGTTTTGCTTCATGTTCTGGAAATCAGCAGGAGACTTGTGAAACTTAATTTTTTGGTCATACTTCAGGAACAGCAAATAAATGTCATGGACATTTTGTCATTAAAAGATTTGAAACCAGCAACAAGGGATTTGTATAATATTACAAAAAAGTTCCATGTGATCGAACGAACTTTTCCGACTTTTGTTTGAAGTTTTCTGCCATTACTTAGTTTAAAAATGGAAATGCATTGGTTTTAAATAGCACTTGAAACTTGGCTTGAAATTGAATTTCAAATCGAACTTCGAATTATAATTGAAGTTGGACTTGAAATCAAAGTTGGGAATGGACTTGAAATGGAACTTTGAGCAAGAAATGAAATTGGTTATAAATAAATTAGATTTGAATTGCACTTGTAATTGTATTTGGAATCGAACCGGAAGCTAGACTTAAAGTTAGACTAGAAAGCGATGTTGAAATTGGGCATGAAATTAGAATTGAATTTAAACTTGAAATGGAGCTTAAATTAGGCTTAATGATAAACTTGAAACCAATTCATAACTGATCTTGGAATTTGACTTTAAACTGGAATTATTTTTAAGCAAATTCTATCGCAATTCTATCGTTGCTGATTAAATTCAAAACTGCATACTTCTGGGTCGCAGATATTATTTTGATTTACAGAGAAGGTGGGGCACGTGCCCCAACCTGGGCAAGCAGGTGATTATTTGGCTGTTTTCATAATTTTGTCTTCCACTTTTATTAATTTAACTTGCCCTTTTTAATTTTCATTGACTTATATAATGCATGACACTAAAATTTAAATTAAAGTTGGGAAACGGGCGTCATTTTGGACATATCAGTAGTACGTATAATCCGAATTAATTTGTAACATCCGGCATCCCTCAATAAAGAATCTTTGTCTATCACTTTGAAAAAAAAATACTTGGATTGACTAAAATCGAATTGTCTTTATTTGATTGTCGCTTAAATCCACAATCTTGAATTGGTTACAATCTGCGGTTTTCAATAGCTTATTGGCACAAATTTTACCAAAATAAATCATACGTCTTCAGATGGAAGTTCCGTTTCCGCAAATGTTTTACTCGCAGGTCAGTGTAAATAAATGCAATATCCTACATTATTTCTAAGTCTAGAATATATTGTAAAAACCAATAGGCACTTAGAGCATTAGTTTGGTCTGTCCATGTGTTATGTAAAACCCGCCATCCTCGGTAAGAATCGACCCAAATGATTTACATATTGCGTCGATAGCTTGCCACTTCGATAGTTACGCTCCTCTCCTACCAGTCATGGTTGAAATGCTTCTTAAAATCGCCTGATATCTATTTTGTATCATCTCTCTTAACGAAGACGATGCTGCATCAGAATGTTGTGTTTTTTGTCGCTTTGCACCTGGAAGATTTTTCTGGTGGTCTGAAGGTACGTCTTGGTCAACGGATTCCTCTCTGATCTGTTCGTGTGAACGTTTAGTAGTTGCCTGCTGCACGCCCTGATTGTGCGAATCCATTTCGAGTATCTTCCAAAATCCTTCCACTGCCAAAAATTTCCAATTGGTAATCGACAAGACTTCAATGTCGGCGTCGTTAAAATTTACACCAATAATGGTGTGAACTGCCAACCAGATGAAATTAAGTTGATGATTCGTTTTGTTGCTTAGTTCGAGTATCTGCCAAAGAAAAATCTTTTGTAATTTCATCTAATAAGAGGCAAGTGGATAACGCAGCATAGTGTAAAGGTCCAACCACAATGGATACCGTTTAGAATAAATTTTACAAATTAAAAAAAATCTGTTCTATTATAATTTACGAACCTTTGACTTCCAAGCACACTACTCTCAAACTATTACGGTACCATCTTCTATGTACACTTAATACTGAATACTGACACAATTCCACCGAAAGTCCGAAATCTAACCGAATCCTACCAAAAAAGCTATTCTACTAACGCAACGCGAGGGTCAATCCGGTCGATCGTTATGAGGATGAGAAAAGCTTTTGGCTATTGTTCGAAACTTCGCATAAAATTCACCGTGGCACGATCGCAAATTAAAACACAGCAAATCAAACAGCCAAAAAACATAAGACAAGTTTCAGATACCAGTAAGACATGAAAACTATTGTTGCTACCCAATTGAATGGAAATGTTATAAAATATTTGGGCTCCGCAATGAAAAATTTTGCATTTTTTACTTTCAATTAATATTGTTAATATTACCTACTTGTTTCAGTTCATCACTATTTGTATTGTTCCTAAAGGGTACTTCTGTTGGACAAATTGCCACAAATTCCACGCATAGTACGTTGCTTTCACAACAATTTGATTCTCCGACTATTTTGTTCGAACAAAAGGACACAGAACAAAGACGTATTTTAAAGCTGTGATAGTTGTATAGAGACTATAGACTACAGTCTCTGTAGATAGTTGCTCCCAGCTGCAGTACATTCCATCGTCGATATTTTAACAATTGTCCAAATGATAACGATGATAACACACACAGGGTGTATCGTGCTTTGTTTTTTTTTCGAAATAACTCACGTTGGTTTTGAATCCTTTTAAATATGTTATATTTTGGTTTTTAAATAACCGAAACCGAATTTTTATAATCACCAAAATAACTTTCTGCTGGATGTTATAACGCGCTTTTTCTGTTTCCAAGCACTTGTAATCATACGATCGCTATATTGACAAAATAGCATATGCTCATTCGTTTAGTTCTGCTGATCTTGGAGAAAGAAACCTTTCGATTTTCAATAGTGCGATAAACGACTACAAACAATGGCACCATCCGTAGTGGAGTTTATTAAGATGGCTCGGGAGAATTGGCAACCTTGCCTGCACCAGCTGAGGGCAGGTGTGGAGGGATGGAGTTATCTGCTCAATGTATAAGAAAGGCAACAAACTGAATTGTGAGAACTATCGTACAATCACCGCTCCGTATGCCACATACAAAGTGCTGTCCCGGGTTTATTGAAGGATGATCAGTCATGAATCAAATGTTAATCATGCTGCATGAACACATGAACACAGCGTTTTCACGTACAATTATTTCATTGATTTCAAAGCTGCGTATGATATCATCGACCATTAAAGGCTGTGAAAAATCACAGACAACGGCTTTTCCGGAAAGTTTATCAAAACAATTTGGGCTGCGTTGAATGGACTTTCCGTACATTCATTTTTCGAGATCTTTAGGCTGTAAAACCCACACAGATAA
Source organism: Sabethes cyaneus (assembly GCF_943734655.1). Classification (NCBI taxonomy): domain Eukaryota; kingdom Metazoa; phylum Arthropoda; class Insecta; order Diptera; family Culicidae; genus Sabethes; species Sabethes cyaneus. The sequence goes on along the minus strand of NC_071355.1, from coordinate 71,038,014 downwards.
TTGATTTTATTCAAAAAATTTACTCAATTTAAAAAAAAAATTGCGACCAATTTTTAAAGCTAGTTTTGAAGGGGAGGGGACAACTAGCCCCTCTACATCAGCTCTTCTCTACATCAATTCCACAAGTTGTTTTTGTAATATATGTAGGTACATCGAGACCTCTCTCTTTAATTTCGTTCGGCCAGATTTTGAGCCTTTGTCATCCTTCAGTTTCCCCCGCTGTTAGAATCAATTTGTTCTTACCTATTTTAAGCATTTGTGAGAATTAGCATATAATAACATCCAAACCTGTTAGCTTATCAGTACAACGTTGCCTTAACCCGGTAAACGATGAAAAATTATGCAGATTAGCAAGTTGCTACTGAAAGTCAAACATACCTGAAAAGAGAAGAATTGATAATTTAGTTAATAAATAATTAAGATCTTAAAAAATTAAAATCAGTTTACAATAATAAAAAACAGATTTAGTCCATTTGGTGATGAGAGGAACCTTCTCTATACCATCTTACTCGTTATTTGACGTAAAAGTCAACACGTTTTCTGAACATAATTCAACTGTTAGTTAACGCTGTGCAATTTAATTCATATAACCACTGACAGTTAACTGAAAGTCATTAAACACCCGAACTAATCCCCCAGGCGTTGTGACCTAGCCTTTCTACTGCCACAATAATTATTTTTTAATTTCTCAGGAACATCTATAATTAATATTATTTTGAAACGATGATTCTACAATTGATGAAGGGACGGTAAGGGAAAGTAATGAAGAAGGATTTTTTCGGGAATGGTCCAGCGCCTCTGTGGTTCAAAGGTACACGGGTACCAGTGAGCGACACGCCCTGGCAGGTGTTGTGGGTTCAAATCCGGCTATAATCTCTGATTACAGCTTGGTTCGACCCATGCACCTTCCAGCATTGGACAAAAGATAGGAGTCACAACGACAACTTGTTAACCATAGCTACCTATTACCCCCCCCTTCCTTTCCACCCTTCCCCTTCCTTTCCACCCTTCCCCTTCATTCCCGAAAAAATCCTTCTTCATTACTTTCCCTTACCGTCCCTTCATCAATTGTAGAATCATCGTTTCAAAAAAAAAAAAAAAATCTTAATATATGCCTGACCGCATTTCAAGGTCATGACTAAAGTCACGAGTTTGGTCAATCTATAATTAACTTGACTATATTTTTAAATATCCGTTCCTTATTCCTCAAAACCCTTATTTACCAGTAAAATTCACAACGTATTGCGTACAATAATTATATTTTCTTTCCTGAGGTGCGTAAATACTTATAAGCATCATGTAATTTACTTGTTGAGCACCTTATTTAGTTTTATAACATTTACGTGATTTATAGAAACATATACCTATATACAAAAGATAATTTTTACAGACTTGAATGAATATTTATAGAATGAGGGGCTCCGTAGCCGCAAGGTTACCGAATCTGCTTTGACAAGCGAGTGGTCGTGGGTTCGAATCTTACTAGAATCAAGCCATTCGATGTCAAGTGACTTTAGCTTAGACCCCCCCCCCTTCTGGGGGTTGACAAAAACTTAGTAAAATATTCAAAATCATGCAACCGGACTAACGTTGTACTATGTCATCCGTGGTCGTATCTTATACACAACCCCTCTGTTTTTTTTCTTGGGGTATCTAAAGTTTTCTTTAAGCACCTCTCTCCTCTGACTTGTGACAAAATTAATACCTCCTTGTCCACCGAAATTGAGTGACCCTGAGATCTAAAATATTCATTTTTGAAACTTCCTATTTTCTATCTGGTACAGTTCTTCATCGACTATCATTTAAAATTAAAACCTAGTATCTAACCTTACCTTTAAACCTAGTAGAATTACCAAGTCTAATTTTTTCAAGCACCATTTACAGTATGATTTCGAATTTGACAACAAACGCGTGACGCCTATGTTGCCAAAATCGAAACCGTGGCAAAATCTAGACCATTTTTAACTGAAAAAATTGCATATAAATGTGTCAAAAATTGAATAATTACCACTAATTTGTGAGATACATGTATGTGAGGTGCATGCAGGACTCTATATATAGTCACTCTACTTCCCCCTTAACGACGAAAGTGTTGGCAACGCTGTCATGTGAAGCTGTCACAGTGCGCGATTATCATTGGCAACATTGCTCGCGTATCGGCCTCTTTTCCAGCAGGCCCTTGGACAGGTAAGACGTACTTTGTTCACACAGCGCTTCTCCACGTCGAGTGATTTCTACAGTGCGATTTATAATGGCGTCTGGTATGAAACCTGTTATGCCATTGAGTATTCACATAATTAACGCATTTTTCACGATTACAACGGTTTTATATTCAAAATGTTCGACAGGGGCTGTCGCAAACCTTTAGATACTTTGCAGTAAGACGTAGTCCTACGTCAGTAAAAATCTAACCTTTCGAAATATGTAGTCACTAAACAAAAACTCGAACCCCACTGTACTTGATAAACTACGTTTAATACAAGTTATATTACATATTATTAATGAATGGTTTAAATTTTTGAAACTAATAGGCGAGATAAATTTTTTATGACGTGGAAATCGTTTCAACCATATCTGAACAACAGGTAATAATAAATTTCCAATATACAAATGTCACACATACATACACAGCACATATCAAGTCACTGAAACATTGTTCAATTGTTGGGCTGACATAAAAACAAGACCCTCGGCGACTGTGACCGATTTCAAATTTTTCAACCGACTTTCATACCTTTCTAACAGAGTATAAGAAAGGTAAAAGCTGTTCAACCTATTAATAAATAACAGTAGTATAATTGTACTATTAAAAAAAATCTTTGTTATTATTTTGTTCATTTACATGGAAGAAACTATAACAATCCTAATTTAGGTCCATTCAAAAATCAAAAATAGGTCCAATTCAAGATCATGTTGGGTCCATTCAAGATCAAAAAAGGCTTTGGCAAAAAACGATATATTTAATAAAAGTTTCATCAATTATACATTTTTAAAGCACTGATAATGTAGAAAAAAGGTGGTACTTTCCAACAAATAGTAACATCACCACATATTATTTATAAATAACGAGTAAATTGAGCAGGAGTGCGAGTGGTGGTGTTAAAAAGCGCTAAATAGGTCCATTCAAGATCAATTACCCTATATTGTAAAAAAAACTTCAAAAGACAAAACAGGGGCAGAATGCATCACAGCGGGATCGAACAGTTATAAAATATTTTTAATTTGCAGTACATCTTTTGTTTCGGATTATTTATTAAAAATGTAACAATATTATGTGTTGTATAGGAGTTGGAATCTGCCTTTGCGTATGTAACAAACGCTATAACGAACGCTTCCGCCATTTCGGCAGCCTAGTTTTAGGAGTTTATACAACACGTGATTGAATGTAAATTTTTTGGTTGCGTTTAACGCCCATCTGGGCAAACTTGGTGCGTTTTGTCCACGGGCTTTGGCGTTCTGCCTCACATAATGATTTTGACTCTTGCCAAAAATAGTCATAAATAACAAAAAATACTGGTTTTTATAACAAATACAAATAACAAAAAAATACTGGTTAGGAAATTTTCTATTTTCTATTTTCCATTCTATATATATTGATTATACTGTAAGCACAGACAAACAGACATAACACTCGTTTTCCATTCATCGTACCGATAAAACCGTCATTTCAATTTTGGGCTTAGTTGGGAATGTCTCCGTTTTGGTCAAAGTGGCGCTTTTTGACGAAAGAAGGGGAATTCCCCATAAAAAATACTTGCTACTTCGAGGGACAGGCTAAATGTGAGGTACGATAATTTTTGTTGATTTTTCTTCCAAGAGTTATGTCTGTTTGTCTGTGCTGTAAGCATGCGCTCTATTTTTTTCGCCTTTGGAAATTACCTTGGCTTTGAATAAGCAAGCTAATATAAGCAATTTTAGATAATTTGACATTTTCTCAGTAAATTGAAAACTCTGCATTGTTTGTTGTTTGCTGTTCTGTGTACACTTAGCACTTCAGGCACAGAGAACAGACATCCATTCAGGAACAAATTTTTCGGGTACCTACTCTTGGATAAAATTTCAAATTAAAATCATCTAATATGCTAGCGTCACCACCACTATAGTTTCCCAACTAAATGATTCTTTCGATTTGCACACTGACAACCTTTGGATCTTCTGGCGCTAGTATATATGGACTATAAGCATTATGCTAGCGCCAGAAGCTAGCTGTTGTGAGTTTAGTGTAGAATTTTATACGCCTTTAGCGACATAGTCACTATAGTTTCCCAACTAATTTGGCATAAGTTTTATCCAAGTGGGGACCTTTCGCTTGGATGTCTGTTCTCTGCGCTTCAGGCTTATACCCTAGACAGACATACAATTGTACCAGCGTTGTACGTGTACAGCGTTGTACATGTACAACGGAAGAGTGACAACCAACCCGGTAACAATGTGACAGCTCCCATACTAATCAAACGTACCTAAAACTGCTGGTTCATGGTTCACGACAGATGTTTGAAAGCGGCGTAAATATCGAAGAAAGAGTTTATTATCATTTGTTTTGGCAAAAAAACCCTTGTGCATATAAGATTGGTTTATTATTTCAATAGAGTATTTTACGAACTGACAACATTATGTTAAGTATCAAAACGTTTCCGTGGTAATGACAATAGCAGCATAACTGGTTCTTCTGTCATAATAACATGCTCTATTTGGTTCTGTCATGTAACAGAGTGTTTTTTGTACAACTGCAACGATCTCTATTGCTTGGATTTACTCTTGAATTTTGCTTAACTTGTTCTGTTAACGACAAAATCGATCCAGTAATCATGAAAGAGCATTTCATTTTGAGTTGCGCAGCGGATAACTTTCAATGAAACACGCAATATTTAAATACTTTAGAGCAGACAACTCGTACACAAGAGTGACAATCTTGTAATAAATACCGGTTTTTATCTTGTAAACAAATCAATCAAACAACCCACCAAGAATTCAAACCAAGATTCAAACAGTTTTACCGAAAACATGAAACAATGCTGAAATAATCAATACGCACTTCTCAAATCGTTGTCCAGTCAGCTTTTTGCGTTCACATTTAACGTAACAAAAATTTACATTTCCTTTGGAAATCGAAGGTGTGTCAATTTTGACCGGCACGTAAAAACGATCGTCGCGACATTTTTGATACTGGCGGGTGTTATGGGAAACAGTTAATAACTGTGACTTTGTTACGGGGTAGGTGACAACATACTGCTGTACGTTGTATGTGGTTGTGCTCATCACTGAAATTGTCTAATTGCATGCTCTAAGCGTTGGTTTTTGTTTCTATTCACGTAATGCAAACGCAAATTTCAAGATACCGAACGTTTTGCGTTAAATCTTTGCCAAAATCTTGCAAAATAATAATTAATTCAAAATTCTGCTTAGTTTTTGTTATCACAACTACCAGTCATTGGCGCTGCGCGCAGTAAAAAGCGAGTAGTTGTAGCTTCGTACAACGCTGAAAGAGGTAGGTACAGAAACCACCGTTGTACCACTTTGCTTGTGTCTGTACACGGTGAAAGCAATGCAATTGTACAGGTACAACGCTGGTACAATTGTGTGTATGTAGGTATTAGGTATCAGGCTTTCACTCTAATCTGTAGTCTTCGTAAGCGGGTTTTGTCACCACATCGCATCAACCATTAAAAACATATATTTCTTATATCACGTGATAAAGATAATAATTACTAGTTTAAAGTTGTAATAAGTAGACAGTTTCATCCGTGTTACCGAGAGTTATGAATAAAAGCGAATCCTCTTCGTTACCGGCATATTTTTCGGTTCGCGGTATTTATGTTTAAACGTACCAGTCGTACTATACTATAAAATACGCCATCTACAGGGATGAGACATTAGACCGTATGAATAAAAGAGTTAGAGCAAATGCTCCCATACGATTTAAACGGGAAAAGCGAAGCAAAATGTTTTATTCATACGACCTATTGTCGCGGTTATGCACGATTTAGCAACACTTCCTACAGCCGGCTGTCTGGAGTTTAAATTGCTATAAATACTTATACCTAATGTACAACTCTCTGCTTACTTAGGCTCAGCAATAGTGCAATATTCATTCAAATTTTTCATAGGAACAAATATATTCTCAAAACTGTATAATAATTAAAAAAATTAAATACGATCGATTGAATAATGAATAGATGAAAAACATAGCAAAAATTCGACACTTTGTAAAAAAAACAAAAAAGCGACAATCACTTATCAAGGTGAATCCTGATCCAACAAACTCCATCTTACTAACAAAACTCCTTCCTGTAATCTTTGTAGGGATGCAGAGGTTAACACGGTCCCTAGAACAGCAAAGGTTACACTAACATTCCTTCCCCGTTCCCACCTGATTGCAAGGACTTGGCCGGCGCAGTTATTGATCATTTATTATGCCGAATCACTGAATTTTGCACAATGAGAATGATCGGTAAATCCCAACCCCATTCATTTGATTCATTGTTCAATTTCACTGGTTCTGGTCAATCACTGAGTGCAACCATTGATATGTGCAATCAGTCTAAGCTAAGCTAAGCTAAGCGACTGGTTTTAAAGTTTCGTTTGTATTTTTCCAGCAGCAACTTTGAATGCAATTGAATTGATTTTGAGTAACATTTCCTACGATTTAACGTATAATTAATCTACTCAACATCGACAAATCGTGTCTGGCTGTCAGTCGTCGTCATTTGAAACAGTCACTAACTTCTGCTGAAGCTTGCATGAAACGTTATGTTCAAAAAATGACACAAGTCGCTTCAAAAAGAACAAGAAACTCAACTTAATTTATTTGTTTCGACGATGCCATATCAGAATACGGAGAGCTTTGTGCTTTTTGAGCATTCTTGCCAGCAAGAATCTGCCAGAAAAGGATTTGGAATATATTTCAAGTCTTTCGAGTTATCGGAACTTCTGTTTTTATACGACAGGCTTCGCAGCCAGGTGTTAGAGTACAGGACAGTTGCAGGGCCCGTTGCTACGATCCTATTGACTCTAACAGCCTCTCCCAGCCAAGATTCGAACATACAATGACTGACTTCGTAGGCCAGCATCTTACCTCGAGGCCAACTGGGAGGTGCACAGCACTATCTGCGAATAGTGGAATTGATAACAGAGAAGAGAAGGTATCTGTGACCGATGATAAATATTTTTTAATTGTTGGAAGAGTTGGCAACAAACTCTGTTCTAGCAGGGGAAATAAATCGCTAAGCGTATTCTATCTGCTTAAATTCTACTTTACTAAGCACCTATATTGAAGCTAAAGCACAGAGAACAGACATCCATTCAGGAACAAATTTTTCGCGTATTCTTGGATAAAATTTCAAATTAAAATCACCTAATATGCTAGCGTCACCACCACTATAGTTTCCCAACTAAATGGTTCTTTTGATTTGCACACTGACAACCTTTGGCTCCTCTGGCGCTAGTATATATGGACTGTATGCGTTATGCTAGCGCCAGAAGCAGGCTGTTGTGAGTTCGGTGTAGAATTTTATGCGCCTTCAGCGACATCATCACTATAGTTTCCTAACTAATTTGACATAAGTTTTATCCAAGTGGGGACCTTTCGCATGGATGTCTGTTCTCTGTGGCTAAAGTTTGAAAATAAAGTCATTTATTGAAAAACATCAGCATTACTATTAATTTCGAATAAATTGCCAATAGCGGTATTTTACCGGTATTACCGGTATTTTCGGTATAGGCGTAGAAAATACCGGTAATACCGGTAAAATACCGCTATTGGCAATTTATTCGAAATTAATAGTAATGCTGATGTTTTTCAATAAATGTCTTTATTTTCAAACTTTAGCCACAGAGAACAGACATCCATGCGAAAGGTCCCCACTTGGATAAAACTTATGTCAACCGGTATTTTCTACGCCTATACCGAAAATACCGGTTTTTATCAAAAGCGCCCAATACCGACGGCCCTAATCTCAAATGACAAATGAGATTTAATTCTAATTCCCGTCGTAGTAAGTAGAGCCACTCTAATTTTCATTATTTCTTAGATGGATTTAATGACTACTCAACAAGTTCTTGTGCTGATTTCACTCAAACATACTTACCTTCCGATCCATGCACTTTGAATTCACTAAAAAGCGATTATTAAAGCATTTTATTGAAATTACGCAGCTGACTTTATTTCTTAAGGGGGCATAGTACTTTTTCAACTTAAAAAATCGAAATTTTTTATTGATTATTTCGAAAGATTAACATTTTGACCATATATGTTTCAAGTCATTTCAATGAATTCCAAAAATTGACAAAGTTACAGCTATTTGTACCGCGCATGTCTGGAGCGATTACACGGCGAATAAAAAGTTCAACGTCGTTTTTCTCGAAACCAGGTTTTGAAAGTCGGTAGCATAAATATCTCAAGAACGGCTCAAGCAATTCTCATGATTCTTTTTTGTTTTAAAGCCAACAAAATTATCTTTTTTTGATATTACTATTTTTGTATTTTTTAGAAATGTTTAAAGTCAATTTTTTCGACTAAAAACCTTACTTTTATGTTTGAATGTCCGCCATTTTGTTATGCGTTCGAATTTTAAAAAAGGATGGGTCAAACACGAGATAATTTAATATACTTTCATGTCGTTTTGGAATTTTTCAATTCGGATAAGGCCCCCAGCGCCAATCCATGGTGCCGCAAATCATGTTTTTTTCGAACGATCATGTTCAAGGAGCCGTAGTGGAGAGGGGAAGAGGTTCACATATGCAAACAAAATTGTAAATATTAGTATAAAGTGCAATGTTTGGAATGCAAAAAACGTTATCGAGAATAAAATATTTGAAATTAGGCAAAAAATATGGTGTTAAAAGTACTATGCCCCCTTAAATTCGTCGTACCGTTTTGAAATCCGTCAATGAAAATTTTTCATCGTCCGAACTAAAAATCCCAACAATGTTTACGAAATTAGCGCGCATGTATTTGTGTAGAACGGCATGACAAATGTTATTCTGCAAAACGATAATGCGTTGCGTGAGTTATTTTCATTTTATGAATGACGGGAATTGATTAGTCGACATTTTCTTTTCCATCGCACGAAAAAAACATAGCAAATTTGTCTGCTAGGAATTCTTTCATGAAAAGAAGCATTTAAATAGATCTTGGCTTATTTTGATTGATCGCGTATGATAGTCAACAAACTAAAATAATAGGGAATAACTAATTTTGGATTGGGTGTCATAAAAAACGCTGATATTTTTAATAATTTGTGTTGGACAGGACGGGAATAGGCAATTACGACGAGCAGCAACATACCCTATAACAAATTACGAATTATGCTTTCATAATTGAAATGAATCATCTAAAGTTCAACAGTTCAAAGTAAAGATTTGTATAACGCGGTGTAAAGATTTGTATAACGCGGTGGATGGTGCTGTACGCCCTTCGTGATATCTTTGCTTAAGTTATTTGCTTAAGAAGAAAAGAGAGGGAGTTTTTCTTTCGTATTCCATTATTATTGACTTGAATGAAACAAGTAATTAATTTGCGTGCTTTTATTTATTTCTTAGTGTTACTACAGTTTAACCACAGAGAACAGACATCCAAGCAAAAGGTCCCCACTTGGATAAAACTTATGTCAAATTAGTTGGGAAACTATAGTGATGATGTCGCTGAAGGCGCATAAAATTCTACACTAAACTCACAACAGCTAGCTTCTGGCGCTAGCATAACGCTTATAGTCCATATAAACTAGCGCCAGAGGAGCCAAAGGTTGTCAGTGTGCAAATCAAAAGAATCATTTAGTTGGGAAACTATAGTGGTGGTGACGCTAGCATATTAGGTGATTTTAATTTGAAATTTTATCCAACAATTCCCAAAAAATTTGTTCGTGAATGGATGTCTGTTCTCTGTGGTTTAACCTTACTATACTAGTTGACCAAACCTCGTGATTTTGGTCATGACCTTGAAAAGCGGTCAGGCATATATTAATATTTTTTGAAACGATGGTTCTACAGTTGATGAAGGGACGGTAAGGAAAAGTAATGAAGAAGGATTTTTTTTGGGGAATGGAGGTGAAAGAGTGGAAAGGAAGGGGTTACAGTATCGTTTTAAACAATATTACTAGACTAGATTAGAAGTTTTTTAAACCGTTAAAAAAGATTAAAAAATTTATAAAAATTAAAATCTGCTTTAAACTACAAAATTAAATAAAACTCAAATAAGCGAAGCCTGGATGCGTACATTACGTTTTCAAAGCAAGACTTTCTGTTTACATTCGACAGACTTTGCAGCCAGCTGTTACAGTACAGGATAATAGCGGGCCTAGTGCTACGATCCTACTGACTCTAACAGCCTCTCCCAGCTGAGATTCGAACCTAAGACGACTGGATTGTTAGTCCTGCGTCGTACCTTGGGGCCATCTGGGAGACTTTGCATTTAAATAGTTAAATAAAAATGTTTATGTTAAATAGTACTACATTTTTAGTACTCTAATTTTTCTGTATATATCTTTCGATAACTATATTATACATTTTTCTACTTAATAATAATAAAAGTTTAATTAAAAAACATTTTGCGAATCTATGATTTTCTAAAATATGTGTACGAAGCATTCCATACCTCACACGGGACAATATTGTGGCAATTGATTCTCTGCTAACCAATATAAAAGAAAATGCAGCTAGAGAGATGAAATTGATGCAAGAAACTTATCGAAAGTGAAAACTTGATAGCTCTCTTTTTCTTTCTATGTCACAACCAACCGAAACGTTAACTCCGATAATAATTCATATTACCAATATAATACAAATGATCGAAAACGTTAACCGCTAACCAAAATGGTTTCATTTACTGTTTGATGGTATACTAACGTTCAAGGTTTGTAATGCTTAACGGCAGAACTTACTCAGGTAATCAAGTAATTTAAGTCACCTTAGATTACTGCAGCTAATCACTGTCAAGAAGAATTTAAACAGTATTTTGGATGACAATTTTTAACAGCTATTAAAAAGTACCAGTAATGCCAATAAACGGTTGATTTAGTGCTTATTTGAATGCTCATTAGTTACGTGGGTATGATTGTTTAGTTGGAATTCTTCATTCACCACCTTCACTGTTGTTTGTCTAATAAGAAATATCGTTTTTTAATTTTTAAATACCCAAATAAAATACATGATTTAAATGTTCGAACTAGAGAGACTAGAGAGTCCAATTGAAACAAATAATCTAGCAACAATGCAGCTGCATAGATCAGTGTTACCAAATGCAAGAAATTAATCTGTGCTCAGCAGATATTTAGAATAAATTACCTTTTCAGAATCTAGACATACATATTTTTTGATAATTTTACTGCAGTCAATAGTCGTAGTGTAAATAGTTATGCTGCTGCTGTTCATTTAGGACTAGAACAACATTAAATGTAAATAGTGTGCACGCAAATTTTGAATTAAATTACTCCGTTTTAGCCGCGGTAAATGGTTCGTTGCTGCATTAACCTAATGGCACGTCGCTCATGAGTCCGCAGATGAAGAGCCAGATGATCGTTACGACTGAAACGCTTGTCGCACTGGTTGCACGCGAACGGTGCATTGTTACTGTGCTTGTACTTATGACGTTTTAAATCATTTTTATGCATATATTGACGCGTGCACTGATCGCATTTGTACGGCTTGTCCGCTTGATTGTGCCGTTTTCGGTGAGTGGTAAGCTTTTCTTCCGATGAAAAGTTTTTTCCACACTTTTCGCAGGGAAAGTCCAGCTCCAAGTCATGAATCCACTTCGTATGCTGGCTCAATCCGCATTTACTGACGTACCAAGCGTTACATTCTTCGCACTTGAACTCGCTGTTGGAACAGCCAGTTGGCCGTCTACGCTTAGGTGGTTCCGTCCCATCTCGGCGCTGTCTGCGGGGTTTCTTATCCACTTGGTTTTGTTGTTGTTGTTGTGGTTGTTGTTGTTGTGGTTGTTGGTGTTGTTGTTGTGGCGGTTGATTTGTGGCCGGTGTAATAAGCACGTCCTCGAGGATGGTGATTTTAGTTCGATCGGAAATCTGACCAGCTGGCTGGTCTACCTCACCGAGATTCATCGGGTTCGGTATTGTTTGGTAAGTGGGATTACAGCCGAGTTCATCGGTTACTGCCGAGCAACAACTTCCATCTGGAGACAGTACGGAGTTCTGTAAATCACTATACATCACTTGAACTTGTTGCTGATACGGAGCGTTACAAATCGATGCATTTTCTACCATTGTGCCATCGAGAGGAACACCTTGAATTTGGTACTCCGACCTAGGCATTATTTCACTATAGCCTGGTAGAGTAAAGTCACATCCTGTGTATGACTGGAACGTAGTGTCTAGGGCCAACGAGTCCATCAGATTGGCGAGGCAAGATGAATCGGACGGTGGATAACTAATTTGTTGACCGCCCCACAGTGGGGTATTGTCTCCTCCCGTACTCATATCGGAAGTCCTTGAAGATGGCAAATTTTAAAAATGTCACACACTTCTCACGCACTTACGAATGTTTCACTTCAATAATATTATATTAAGGAACTGACCCCAACTAATGGTAAACCTGTAATGAACGATCACTGGAGCTAAATGGCAAGATAAATCGGTCAAATCGCCTACCTCCGCAGTTGATTATTGGTAGTTGACTAGGTTATACCACATGCTTAGAATGTACCAAAAATCAACTTGATTGGTTAATGGACAGCAAAGATATCGCGATGGGCGTACAGCACCACCCACCGCGTTAAAAATAATCTTTACGGTAAATGGCTTAAAACGGGCTGATTTTGCCCAGCCACCTCGTTCGACCGATTCGACGCCTCTGGACTTTTTTGGTGGGTTATTTAAAGTGTAAATGTAAATAAAAAAATTACAGGTTTTTGTTACTCAATTGATGTTATCTTAAAAATTAAACAAGAGCCAAATAAAAGGTATATTAATAATCATTTTTCAAATGTTTCGCCGTTTTTTTTTATTTCTTTTTTACAATTTTCAAAAACTTACCGAAAAACTACCTAAGCATTTTACTTTACCTGGAACAGAGCAGTTTTGACCAATACATGCGTCTTTGCAGGGATCACCTCCACGGATTATTTAGCGGTAATCCATGCAGGTTTTAAAGAATCGAACTGCAGTGCGGAGGTAGGCGATTTGACCGATTTATCTTGCCATTTAGCTCCAGTGATCGTTCATTACAGGTTTACCATTAGTTGGGGTCAGTTCCTTTTTTATATTTCAAAATAATATTATTGAAGTGAAACATTCGTAAGTGCGTGAGAAGTGTGTGACCTTTTTAAAATTTGCCATCTTCAAGGACTTCCGATATGAGTACGGGAGGAGACAATACCCCACTGTGGGGCGGTCAACAAATTAGTTATCCACCGTTCGATTCATCTTGCCTCGCCAATCTGATGGACTCGTTGGCCCTAGGCACTACGTTCCAGTCATACACAGGATGTGACTTTACTCTACCAGGCTATAGTGAAATAATGCCTAGGTCGGAGTACCAAATTCAAGGTGTTCCTCTCGATGGCACAATGGTAGAAAATGCATCGATTTGTAACGCTCTGTATCAGCAACAAGTTCAAGTGATGTATAGTGATTTACAGAACTCCGTACTGTCTCCAGATGGAAGTTGTTGCTCGGCAGTAACCGATGAACTCGGCTGTAATCCCACTTACCAAACAATACCGAACCCGATGAATCTCGGTGAGGTAGATTTCATGAACACCCAGCAGCCGTATCAGCAACAAATTCAAGTGGTGTATAGTGATTTACAGAACTCCGTGCTGTCTCCAGATGGAAGTTGTTCCTCGGCAGTAACCGATGAACTCGGCTGTAATCCCACTTACCAAACAATACCGAACCCGATGAATCTCGGTGAGGTAGACCAGCCAGCTGGTCAGATTTCCGATCGAACTAAAATCACCATCCTCGAGGACGTGCTTATTACACCGGCCACAAATCAAAAGCCACAACAACAACAACAACAACAACAACAACAACAACCACAACAACAACAACAACCACAACAACAACAACAAAACCAAGTGGATAAGAAACCCCGCAGACAGCGCCGAGATGGGACGGAACCACCTAAGCGTAGACGGCCAACTGGCTGTTCCAACAGCGAGTTCAAGTGCGAAGAATGTAACGCTTGCTACGTCAGTAAATGCGGCTTGAGCCAGCATACGAAGTGGGTTCATGGCTTGGAGCTGGACTTTCCCTGCGAAAAGTGTGGAAAAAACTTTTCATCGGAAGAAAAGCTTACCACTCACCGAAAACGGCACAATCAAGCGGACAAGCCGTACAAATGCGATCAGTGCACGCGTCAATATATGCATAAAAATGATTTAAAACGTCATAAGTACAAGCACAGTAACAATGCACCGTTCGCGTGCAACCAGTGCGACAAGCGTTTCAGTCGTAACGATCATCTGGCTCTTCATCTGCGGACTCATGAGCGACGTGCCATTAGGTTAATGCAGCAACGAACCATTTACCGCGGCTAAAACGGAGTAATTTAATTCAAAATTTGCGTGCACACTATTTACATTTAATGTTGTTCGAACTAGAGAATCGCCATTTTTAACCGTAAAAATTCCCATCAAGCAAAATCATTTTAATTAATTATTCGTCAAAAAGGCTGCGGAGAAAGATTCATTGAGTACTTCGTTATTATAATGGATTTTAACAGGATTAGCACTAAATGAACAGCAGCAGCATAACTATTTACACTACGACTATTGACTGCAGTAAAATTATCAAAAAATATGTATATCTAGATTCTGAAAAGGTAATTTATTCTAAATATCTGCTGAGCACAGATTAATTTCTTGCATTTGGTAACACTGATCTATGCAGCTGCATTGTTGCTAGATTATTTGTTTCAATTGGACTCTCTAGTCTCTCTAGTTCGAACATTTAAATTATGTATTTTATTTGGGTATTTAAAAATTAAAAAACGATATTTCTTATTAGACAAACAACAGTGAAGGTGGTGAATGAAGAATTCCGACTAAACAATCATACCCACGTAACTAATGAGCATTCAAATAAGCACTAAATCAACCGTTTATTGGCATTACTGGTACTTTTTACTAGCTGTTAAAAATTAGCATCCAAAATACTGTTTAAATTCTTCTTGTCAGTGATTAGCTGCAGTAATCTAAGGTGACTTAAATTACTTGATTACCTGAGTAAGTTCTGCCGTTAAGCATTACAAACCTTGAACGTTAGTATACCATCAAACAGTAAATGAAACCATTTTGGTTAGCGGTTAACGTTTTCGATCATTTGTATTATATTGGTAATATGAATTAGTTATTATCGGAGTTAACGTTTCGGTTGGTTGTGACATAGAAAGAAAAAGAGAGCTATCAAGTTTTCACTTTCGATAAGTTTCTTGCATCAATTTCATCTCTCTAGCTGCATTTTCTTTTATATTGGTTAGCAGAGAATCAATTGCCACAATATTGTCCCGTGTGAGGTATGGAATGCTTCGTACACATATTTTAGAAAATCATAGATTCGCAAAATGTTTTTTAATTAAATTTTTATTATTATTAAGTAGAAAAATGTATAATATAGTTATCGAAAGATACATACAGAAAAATTAGAGTACTAAAAATGTAGTACTATTTAACATAAACATTTTTATTTAACTATTTAAATGCAAAGTCTCCCAGATGGCCCCAAGGTACGACGCAGGACTAACAATCCAGTCGTCTTAGGTTCGAATCTCAGCTGGGAGAGGCTGTTAGAGTCAGTAGGATCGTAGCACTAGGCCCGCTATTATCCTGTACTGTAACAGCTGGCTGCAAAGTCTGTCGAATGTAAACAGAAAGTCTTGCTTTGAAAACGTAATGTACGCATCCAGGCTTCGCTTATTTGAGTTTTATTTAATTTTGTAGTTTAAAGCAGATTTTAATTTTTATAAATTTTTTAATCTTTTTTAACGGTTTAAAAAACTTCTAATCTAGTCTAGTAATATTGTTTGAAACGATACTGTAACCCCTTCCTTTCCACTCTTTCACCTCCATTCAACAAAAAAAATCCTTCTTCATTACTTTTCCTTACCGTCCCTTCATCAACTGTAGAACCATCGTTTCAAAAAATATTAATATATGCCTGACCGCTTTTCAAGGTCAGGACCAAAATCACGAGGTTTGGTCAACTAGTATAGTAAGGTTAAACTGTAGTAACACTAAGAAATAAATAAAGGCACGCAAATTAATTACTTGTTTCATTCAAGTCAATAATAATGGGATACGAAAGAAAAACTCCCTCTCTTTTCTTCTTAAGCAAATAACAAAGACATTACTCGAAAAACTCTCCACACACATTTATTGACAAACATCATTTCATGCGTTCCTATTTGTACCAGAATATTACTTACTTACTTACTTAGTTTACCTTACGTCTTATGACAAGGCCTGTGGAACGTAATTCCTCCATTCCTAATTCGGCCCGGCCATCACGAGCACCCAGTGCTCACCAGATCTCGCTCCACCTGGTCTTGCCACATCGCTCGCTGTGCCCCCCTTCGTCTTGTTCCTACCGTATTCGATGCGAAAACCATTTTTGCAGCATAGTTGGACGGCATTCTTGCAACATGTCCTGCCCAATGGATCCACCCAGCTTTAGCCACTTTCTGAATACTGAGTTCGCTGCAGGGACGCACGAGTTCGTGGCTCATTATTCGTCCCCATACACCATTCTCTTGTATGCTGCCAAAGGTGGTTCTTTGATGGCCAAAGATGGCCGTTCGAAAACTCCGTGTGCACGTAAGTCGTAAGTCCTAACCGACCGCAAGTGTTTGTGGCGTCCGTAGTGGCAAGAAACAAAATTAGTGTTTTGTTATCTGTATCTGTATCGACCATATTCTAAAACCTTCGTTTAAATCTCGCAAACATCCACGGCTTTAACGAATCAATGAAAATCCTTACTTTGATCTTTGATTGGGACCACACTAAAAGAAGGAGTCTTCAGACAAAATGTATATTTTAACATACTGAATAACTTTGCAGAATATTTGAAAGCAATAAAAAAACCCGGTTTAATCCACCTAATGGCGTAAGGAATCTATGTTATCCCATCTTATTTGTCATTTGATTGGGCATTTCCAGCTCAAATATTATTTTTACTTGGAATGAAAAGTTGTAGGATATTCAGAAAAAAATATCACTGAAAGAAAAAACTTCCCAAAATCATGGAACAAATTCATAAAATTCAAATTTTATGAAGATCCGGCTTCCTATTTGCTTTATGTTTTGTAAGCATAGCCTAAATTATG
Source organism: Sabethes cyaneus (assembly GCF_943734655.1). Taxonomy (NCBI): domain Eukaryota; kingdom Metazoa; phylum Arthropoda; class Insecta; order Diptera; family Culicidae; genus Sabethes; species Sabethes cyaneus. Next base: position 71,020,737 of record NC_071355.1, on the reverse strand, counting down.
CTCTAAAATCTGGAGAAGGGCTACTTATGGACACTCTGTCTGATATTTTTGGAAAAAACCTGTAAAATTTGTATTGTTAGTAAAAATCAAATTCGAATCTTCGTTCGGGTTCGAATCTTAGTAAAATCAAGCCATTCGATGTCAAGTGACTTTAGCATGGGTTTATTCTCAGGCCCCTCCATTTACCCTTCCTTCGTGCTGAATTCTATATTTACCCTCTAAAGCCTCTTGACAGTGCAAATGTCCCTCCTATAGTTAAGTGTACTGGTCAGAGGTACGAATGAGTCCTCGCCAGGAACGGCTATAATATGGGATAGTGCTGGCAACGAGGAATAAGTGGGTAAAGTAGATTAAGCTTTGAAGGAATGGTAAACCCCAATACACGCAAGCACGCATACAATTTAAAATAAGCATATCGCTCACTCAATAGCGATTATAGCAAAAAGAAATACAGTGCAGGTCATACAGCAAACACCCGGGCGATATTACAATAGATCAACTATACTGGTCGCAGTAATGAGTCCACACATGGAAAAAAAAAATACTGGTCGCAGTAATGAGTCCACACATGGAAAAAAAACTCAAATTCTATACGTATCATTTTGAACTAAATTCTTATATAAACTGTTTCTTAGGCCCAGTCGTTGCGAATGTGAAACCTAAAAATTATGCATAGGGTAATATAATCAACCTTCACGGATTTGAACCAAATTGTTTTGGGGCGAACCAACCTCCGGTTGAAAGCCTCATTAAAAAATATATAAATAAATAAATGAACTAAATTTCGTCAGGATGTTCGTTTTCGTAAAAGTCCTAATTTTGGTGCCCATTGGATCACGATTAATGGTAGTACCGTGAAACCACCTAATTCCGATCACCTAAGGCATGATTCATCTTTGAGTCCCTACTGAAAAATATAGCTTTGATATTTATTTACACGGTATGTGTCTTTAGCAGTGCTTAAAATTATCAGTTGATACTCATAAATTTGAATATCAACTCGCTCCCTATGTAGCTGATATTTATCAGTATGAAAATCAATATCAATATCCAGTCACGATATTATTGGAACAGATAATCATTATTCCATCTCTAAATCTGAATATCAAATATCAGTATCAACGAATTCGGAAGGAAAAATGATACTCAGTATCAAAAATGTCAGTTACATCTCGAGGTGTTAATATTTTCACTAAGCGTTGTTTTCACCATAAACGTTTGATTTCAACGCAAACCGCACAAACAGTTATCTCAACTTTAAAGTAAATTGTCATCACAAAACCTACTGCAACCTGTTGCGTCCCAATCCACTAGAATATAAATATTCAGTGCAAGACGCTGAAACTGATATTCATATTCACTGCCATGGACTGAAAATGTTATTCAGCTCTGACTTTTTTGTAACGCATTATGAATTTTTCGAAACGAAACGAAACGAATATACAGCAACATCGAAACTCAGCGACTTGGTTTATCAATGAATTTTTGTTCCAATGATATTCATATTCCATCTGGAAAAAAGAGTTTTGATATTGCATTGACTCAAAATCAATCATTTTGAGTTTCTATAAAGTGATTTTTTCCAGCACTGGTCTTTGGCAAGTATTTTCAATTATGTTTCATGGAAAATACTAAAATGCCCAAATTATTTACCAAAAGTTAAAAAATTGCATCAAAGTATGATGTATCAGTGCACCTAATTCCGATCATCAATTATAAGGGGTGATTCTAATTCCGATCACAGGTGTATCTAATTCCGATCACGTTATGATGAGCTGTTGATGTATAAAACTATTGTCAACTCGTACCAAATGGATCTGAAATGTATTGCATTTATGTAGTTTGACGGCAATCCCCCTGCCAGCCATCTTCTGCTTGCGTTAATGATCATTATTATCATTAGCTTAATATTCATAAAATTTGTGCACTCAAAAGATCTACAAGCGGACTAGGACACTTTCCTCTTCTTTTATCTTTGTTCAACTGTTACAATTACAATAAAATGGGGCCACATTCGACGTTCTCATAAAGCTTTGATCATAAATAATAGTAAAAATCAAATCCAGATAATAGTAAAAAGTGTTCCAGACATGACCGCGTAGTTGGCGTAGAACTACGTGAGGCTGGTTTTCGCGAAGAAACCTTGAATATTAAAGAAAACTTTTTACGCCATATTGGTATATGTGTAAGGTAAAATAGCGTAAAGTGAGAACAAAACAAACAATATAATAATAATATTATCTTGCTGTACTGTATTTATGGTGAGCTATTTTGTGATATCAAAAACGAAAATTTTTACCAGTGCCACAATCGGAGTATTTCAGTATAGAAATTTGCCTCACGCATCCAGCTATTAACAAAGTTCTAGGAGAAAACTTAAGTCCTCAAAATAATATGTTATTGTTATATTAAAAGAACACGCATTAATAAGATAGTTCATAACTGCGCTGTCGCTGTCGCTTGTTTGCAGCGTTAGAAAAGCAAAACGTCTGAGCTTTTCAGTTGGCTTCGAGGTACGGCACTGGTCTAATAACCCGATCAAATGAATATATCAAATTCATAACAGGATGAGTCCTAGGTAATAAGTATTTTATAACAAAGTCTCCTTTGCGTTTGGTTATAAACTTGGTCCCGTTAGCAGTTAAAATAACTAAAATTGAAACAAAATTTGCTCAAGTCATATCACAAATATATCAAATTATGATATAATTTGATCTAGTTTATATTCATATGAGTAACATAAATCAGTATTCTGTCTTGCTGTATAACCAAATTGTAACAAAGCGATTTATAAGCGGCAGAACGAGATAGAATCTTGGTAGAAACATTTATAACAATGTTTGATAGACATATCAACTTGAGCAACAATTCTGCAAGATTTTTGCTAGAATCATCTGATCGGGAAGCTAGACGTCACATGTTCGAATCTCGACTGAAATAGTCAAAGGATTTGTAGTCCTACAATTGTCCCGTACTCTTACAGGCTGCGAAGTCTGTCGTATAAAAACTGTAGGTCAAAATTCCAAATCGGAATGTAGCGCCTAGGCTATACTGTGATCTGTAGTAAGCAAAAACCACGCAAGTTTATTTTGCTTCTTTGTCTTGAATCAGCAGCAGCCACAAGCTTGATGCTTATGGAGATGCAGAGGATTCCCTGGTCTTTATTAGCAACAAGTATTGGACTAACATTCCTTCCCATCCCACCAGGACCCGCATTCGGACGTGGCAGGCGTCGGTATTGATCAACACGTAAGGACCTAATAAGATTGCAAAATAAGGAACAGTGCGCTGTCCTAAGCATGCTTTTTCCAGCCATCGTTTTGCAATTTTCATTGGTCCTGGTCAATAAGGGAGTAGCAGCACACGGGCGGAATCCTATGCTTATGCTTGCTTATGCTAATCAGCAGCAGCCACAAGCTTAGTGTGCGTAATAGTCGTCCGTGCCTGGGAAGCAAGTCTATCATACGAAAAATGTATGGAAAATTTTTAGCTTGAAAGCTTTTGTTACTTTTCGCTATTTAGCGATTGGCAAACAATCTTTTCAAGAAATCCTGTATGGCTACATCGTTTATGATCAAAATACGTTTTAAATTGGAAGAGCTATTAGCGTTCAAAATCTTTCATTCTTTCGTGACGGTGGCTTGACACGCTCCAAATTTTTGTTGACACCCTGCCGTAAGACGTAGTTCTACGTCAAAAAATTTCGATAATCCTACCATCTTATCCTGTTGCAAGTATTTCTAAAATCCAAATAGCAACTTCGTTAGCCTGCATTTTGCCAGTTTATAACTATGATATAGTGATCGGAATTAGAAGCAGAAAAAAAATACGTTCATAATTCCGATCAATCACTTTAATGGAATAAATTCCGCAAGTTCAGCATTTTTTCAGCCAAATTTGATATAGAACGGTTACATATGCTTGTATCTATTTGTTATCGTAGAATACCAAAGAAGGTAATATGTTTTCACGCTGCTATGATCTTAGCAAATTCGGTCGAGCGCTTAGCACTTCGGCTAAGAAAATACATTTTGATGGCGTTTTTTGCTACTGCCTGTCGAATTTAATTTATTTTGAAGTGCATGGTGCCCCAAAGGCAGTCATTTTTCAACAACTGACACATAAACACATAGCACAATTACTAAGCGTGCTCATTTACTACATATTTTGGCTCAATTTTCTAAAAATTGACCATTTAGGTTGAGTGATCGAAATTAGGAGCTGATCGCAATTATGTGCGGTCACGGTACCTCTTTTTTAAAAGGAAAGACCCGTTTTGTCAACTATTTTTACCTTTGTTATACTATAATAAAAATGGTTTAGAAATTGGTCGAAAAACACAATCTCCGTAATTTCTTAAAAATTTATTTTACAGGTTAAAAGTTATTTAATAAAAAATTGATTAAATTAATTCAACAAAATTATAAAGGTCTGTGCCTTAGGACACGAACGCAGCGTTAACGTAAAATTAGGAATGTAGATGCGATTCGATAACACTGCACATTTTTCAAATATTCCATAGATTGTTACGCAAATTTATAACTTTGTTAGATGAGGTCAAGATTATACTTTTCAAATGCCTGCATCTTGTGTATCAGTTTCTTCTTATTTGTGGTTCTATAAAGAATTAAACCACCAAGGCATCACATCCTTTGGTGAAAAGCGGAAATACCACATTTTTGCAGATTTTTGATTGGGTTGTAGCACCAGGTAACTTTAGATAACTAGCTGGAAGCTACACACCAGTTAACAATCGATATACGTTTATTGGCTTAAATAACTTATTCAAAGCATACAACATTTGTCATTAAACGCAAAACTTTTGGCTAAACAGTAAATAATAATCAATTGATTTGGGTTATCATTCACAAATCACAAAACTAATTCATTCTTATCAACTTAATCGAAAATAGTTAAAAACGCCATTTATTGAAGCATATCGCTTTGATGTATGCTTGTCTTTCAAATAATATGTAAAATGCTAGTTAAAATCCCGCAGGTTGAAAGACTTTCAATTAATATTATCATCATTCTAAGTACATTGGAGGTTTTCTTGACACTCTGCTTTTCAGTTATGTTTATACTTTACAGCAATTAAATCAAAAGTTTATAAAGAATTTCATGGCTAGTCTTTAAATAAACACTGAAAGTTTGTGCCTCATGTCACACGCTAGAATATCCCCACTACCATGTTTTTATACAAGACTTCAGTTTAGAATATATTTTTATATTTTACTAACTGACCCGACAAGCTTCGTATTGCCACAAATTAAACTGTGTTGTACATAAATCGTGAATCTCGGATGACCTTTGTCACAATCTCGAGTTTTGCAAGTTTCTGGGGAGTTCATGGGTGTTTTAATATACAAATTTTCCTCACAGTAAAGTAGAAAACAACTCCCCCCACTGCTTAGTCTGATAAAATAAAGCGGAAAGCATTTAAATATTCGCCATCATTACAAACCATTTCGCCGAATACCATTTTGCGGAACACCAATTCTCGGTTGACCATTACGCGGAATATACAGTTTCGCAGAATACCATTTCGCGAAAAACCTTACGCGGGATGTACCATTTCACGGACAATCTTTTCGTAGAAAGTACCATTTCGCAGGGGTGACCCAACTGAAGGAAAGTAATAGAGGTCAGTAGATGTCCGTCTCGCCCTGAATCAATTTATATTACTATTGATAGTTTTTGGTGGTCTTTTATTGACTAATGTTTTATGAAAGAGTCTAAAATTTCTCGAGTTCAATTAGTTTTTGAGTTACGTAAAAATTTCTGTTTTATTTGTATGAGATTCCTTATCCCCCTATCGTAGGGGTGAGGGACCTAAAACCATCATAAAAAATTCCTGCCTCCAAAACTCCCCACTAGATAAATTTGATTTCATTTGCTTGATTAGTTCTCTAGTCATGAGGATAATTGTATTTCATTTGTATAGAACCCCCCCCCTCCACTATTTGTCATTTGTCATTTATTTAAAAATTCATTGGACATAGTGCGGTCTTAATGAATACTAATAATAATAATAATAATAATAATAAAATAAAAATAATAATAATAAAAATAATAATAATAAAAATAATGTTTATAATAATAATAATAGTAGAGCAAAAACTTAAATACAATTATCCTACACACGAAGAAACACATAACTATTGTCTTTGGGAGAGTCGTCTTCTAAAAATATCGATGGAGATGTCGAAGTCAAATAATTCGTAGACTGTGTTGAACTGGGCTGCCATGTACCTTGTTGGGCTAAATAGACCGTAGTTGACTCTCCTTGCTTCGAGATAGAGAAAGTTCCTCGTTCGAAGAGCTCGTTCTGGGGCGTAGAGATTGATCTGTTCCAATAACGTTGGGCAATCAATTTGTCCGTTCAAGAGCTTAGCAACGAACACAACTTGGGCGATGTTGCGCCTTTTTTCGAGCGTTTCGAGTCCCAACAGTTGACACCGTGCAACATATGGGGGTAGGTCCGACGAGTTACTCCATGGCAGCATGCGAAGAGCGTAACGTATAAACTTTTTTTTCACCGACTCAATCCTTGCAATCCAGTTAGCTTGAAACGGGCACCAGACAACTGAGCAGGACTCGAGTATTGAGCGTACTAAGGCGCAGTAAAGCGAACGGAGACAGTAAGGATCCTTAAACTCATCAGCAATTTTAAATATAAAGCCAAGCTGCCTATTAGCCCTAGAGACAATCTCCTCAAGATGCAGGCGAAAGGTAAGCGCACAATCGAGATTTACGCCTAAGTCACGAACGTGGTCAACTCGTTGCAGTGCATGACCCAGAATGCAGTAATTGAAAATAATCGGGCTCTGATTGCGGTGGAACGTGATGACATTGCATTTGAGGACACTAATTGTCAGCAAATTTTTCGTGCACCAGCCTTCAAATGACTCGATCATCTGTTGTAGTCTCGAGCAATCAAGTACGGTTTTTATAGTCAGGTATATCTTGACGTCGTCAGCATAAAACAAGCGGCATTCAGTTGGTAAGACTATAGAGAGCTCGTTGATGAATAAAGTAAAAAGCAATGGGCCTAAATTGCTTCCTTGAGGAACTCCCGAAAGATTGCAAAACAATTCTGACTCTTCGTGACCGATTTTGACGCATAAACTACGGCCGGTAAGGTAAGACCTCATCCATCTTGTAAATGCAGCAGAAATTCCAAGTTTCTCCATCCGATTTAATAATATTTCGTGGTCGACACGGTCGAATGCAGCTTTTAAATCTGTGTATATCGCTTCTACTTGCGCGCCTTTCTCTAGGCTATTTAAACAGAACGAAACAAATTGCGTAAGATTCGTGGCAACAGATCTTTTGGGGATAAAACCGTGCTGATCGAGAGATAAGTAATGTAAGCTACTGCTGAGAAGTGCGTTATGTACAATTATTTCCAAGACTTTCGAGCAGGCACAAAGTGACGTGATGCCGCGGTAATTTTCCATGTTTCTCTTATCTCCCTTTTTATGCACGGGAAACATAATGGATTTTTTCCACAATGTGGGAAATACATTCTGCACCAGCGAAAAGTCAAATAACATTGCTAGCGAACGAACAACAGCTGTGGTACATTTTTTCAGAACACTTGAAAGGATTAGGGGAAGACGGGGTAAGACGGCCCCCCTAAGCGAATAAATTGCTAGCATATAATGTGTACGAAAATTCACATTTTCTTGTACCACACATGGAAAAGCATTCATTTATCTACCATTAAAAATTATATAAAGAATTAATTAGTTTATTTTTCCGTGATTTTTCATCAATTTTCGAAACGTCTAAAAATTACTCGTTCACAACAAGGCGGGGTAAGAAGGACCACCAAAGGGGTAAAACGGACCATGGCGGAGTAAGGCGGATTGTGGCAGATTTGAAGGTTTCTTTGAGTTGTAAACACAATTTCAATATTATTAACTATGTAAGAACAAGTTCTTAAGGGGTTTTTATGTACATGCTAAAAGAAGGTATAGTTTAATTTAGAAACCTGCTAAAAGAAGGAACTTTACTACTAGTTCAATTTTGAAAATGAGACTAGACGTTATTTTACTCCACTGGTTTTTATTTACTCTTTTCTTGGCGTTATTTTTGTTGATTTGTCAGCAGGACGTTTACTCTTCGAATACCATTAACTTTAGGTGAAGGTAAAGAAGGCGTTAAGTGAATTGGAATCATCGAATTTTGATTCCGTTAGATCCAAATTTACATTGATTGTGTAATTCGAATGGCACTTGTTGGCTTCTTTGGACGTGGGAGGCTCTGTGTTAGACAGGATGATCTCAGATTCAGGGATAATTTTTACTACAGGTGTACTCTATTTCGAAAAAGACACTGATGTAGCCTGCAAGTCGTAAACGAAATGCGTATCTGTCAGAATAATAAAATAGTTAGTCAAATTTAACAGGAAAAGGGTTGGTTTTTTCATTCAGTATTTCTAAAATCTATTAAGACACTAAACAGAAGAACTTTAGGCAATTATGAGCACTATGACGTATGGCCCTTTTACCCCGTGAAAAATGGCCCGTCTTACCCCTAGCTAACAATTTACATTATTTTGCTTTTATCTCTCAATCCGTACTATTTTATATACATTTTCCGCCACACGCAGAACAAGAATTGCCCAATTAAAGCCAGTGGTAAGAGAAACGTCAAAATAATTAGCTTTTTTTTTGCTGAAAAACCTTAAATTTGTTGCTGCTGAAATTATATCGCATGAAGACATTGCGAACGAAAAGTTTGTTTTGATTCTAGTTTTGACGTTGGATACGGCCGAGTGCCACAGGTTGTCTCGAAAGTGTTTAGATAGGCTAATAAACAAAACATACTGGGGCATTTGTAGAAAATTTAAGGATTTCTTGACGAAATCTATGTGGTCCCTCTTACCCTGCCGGGCCTTCTTACCCCTTGTTCCCCTACGTCTGATCCAGCAGCGAGGGAATAATTAAGCTTTTTGATTGCAGTTTCAACGAGATGATCAGTTATATAGAAAGTGTTCAAATTGATCATATCAGGCGGTGTGTCTTCGACAGCAGAGGCTACTTGTGCTTCCGATGCAATAAAAGTGTTGAAGGAATTTTTGAAGTGGGCAGCAAAGAGTTCACATGTTTCACCTGCTGTGTTCGCGCTACAGGTACCCAAAAATATGTTCACAGGCAGCCCTATCTCGCTTTTCTTAGAATTCACGAACGACCAGAACAATTTTGGATTTTTACGCAACTTGGCTTGAATTCGTGAGGTAAATCGTTTATATAGCGATCGATTGTAAGCTCTGTAGTTACTGCTCGCTATATTAAATTGTTGCTTTGAAAAAGGACAGCGGAGCCTGGTGTATTTTCGTAGGGCAGAAGACCTGAGACGCTTCAAAAACCGCAGATGAGCGTCACCCCACGCTGGTTTTCGAGGTGAGTTGTAACTAAAATAACTACCGGCATCATTAACATCCGTAAACCGGTCAAGGCAACGCCAATCAACACGAGCAATAGCTTCGGTAAGAGCGGGAAAGTCTGCTCTTCGAAAGTCCAACTCTCTTGCGTCCGAGGTATCTTCAAACTCAATAGGTGCTGGTAAATCAACTGTAGCTTCCAGAGCAGGATGGTCAGCGTCAAGTGGGATTATAGGATCTACTGCTTCCTGTACTGAACAAAACGGGGTTGCACATTCATTGACCAAAACTAAATCGAGAAGACGTGAGTTTCGGTTGACTACCGTATTAATCTGCACCAAGCCTTGGAGATAAAAACCATCCAGAAGCGCAAGCCGTCGAAATATGCGATCGCAAACCATCGACCATAGGTGGTACACTTGATAAGAAATTCCAGGCGAGACAGGATTGATTATAGTCGCCGAATAATGCGCAGTACCACACGTTAGAACGTGGAAAGATACAAACAGAAGAAGATGCAGCGAAACCAAATCTTCCAGAAGGAAAACCGCTACCTGGAAGAGCAGGACTATGACGCAAAAGTGCTACCAGAATCCGTTCATCCGTTCCGAGATCCGTTCATCCCATAAAGGCTTTGTGCCACGCGCCGAAATGTGTCGTGATAAGAATAGCAGTATCCTGACGGACGATCGTGCGGTGACCGATAGGTGGAAGCAGCACTTCGATGAACACCTGAATGGCGTGCAGGCGAAGAACCATACCCAACCGTAAGCGAAGTGGTGCCAGCCCCAACCATAGGCGAAGTTAAGGTGGCCATCATGAAGCTAATTGAACCACCAATTGCGAACAAATTTGCGGGAATTTGTGGCCGGCTTCGTCGAAGGTCGGTCTACAACGGATCAAATATTTACACTGCGGCAGATCCTATAAGAGAGCCGTGAATACAGAGTTCACCCGCACCATTTGTTCGTGGACTTCAAAGCCGCATATGATACCATCGACCAGAAAGAGCTATGCAAAATCATGGACGAGAACAGCTTCCTCAGGAAGCTCATCAAACTGATTAAATCTACGATGGATGGTACTCAGGGCTGTGTTCAGACTTCGAATGGATTGTCAAGTTCATTGGAATCACACAGAGGGCTTCGTCAAGGTGATCTCAGGTCTCTCATGCCTGCTGTTCAACATAGCGCTACAAGGTTTTATTAACCGAGTGGATATCAACTCACAGTGCCACGATTTTCGACAATGAATTTTATCGGCAGAACAGTTGTGGCGGTAGCTGAACAGTATACCAGACTAAAGTGCGAAGCAGAAAAGATTGGGTAAAAGGTAAATAGGTCTAAAACAAGGTACACGCTGGCCAGCGGAGCCGAGGCCGACCGACGCTGCTTGGGCAGTAAGGGTAAACGGGGTAACAACGCCCGCCGGGGTAAGACCGCCCACCATGGTTTTACAGGGCCTTGCTCAAATTGGTGTTAAATGTTGATGACAGTCATATTACTGAATGCGTACGCAATATTTTACAATACCTTGTACAGCAATATCGTATGAACTATCGGAGAAATAAATAAAAACAGATTTTTCGTTATAATCGTTTCGTTTTTTATAACTTTGTTTCCGCAGAACTTAGGGTTTATTTTATTCAAAACGTTAAAACTTTTAGTAAATCCAACCCATATCGCATCTCTGATCCTGTCTTCATCCCACAGTACTTAAATAAGGTAGGGGAAATGTGTATAATGTGCCCCCCCTAAGAATAAATGGATATATCTCCGTTATACTTCCCCAAATTAACGTTACAACTGCGTGTATATGTTGATATTTAAGCTGACCACCAATTGCAATTGTTTATTTCATTTAGTATTGTGGAATAAACATGCTAGGAATTATTTAATAAAAGCACCTAAATGTTGTGTTTCTCGTCTGCGCGGGGTAAAATGCCCCACCTGCGGTATAATATGCCCAATGCGGTAATTTGAGTATTTCTACCAGTGACAGACCAACTCTATTTTGTAGAAAGTAAAACTATTTCCTTTGTTTTGCAAAATATCGTTATTTTATGTAAAATAAACCTAGTTTCGGCCTTCTGGTGCACTTTTTCTTTTCTGCATGGGGCACATTATACCGCAGCTGTGGCGTTTTGTACCGGGTAGTTGAATTACCTGGAATTTGGACGTTGGTAATAAATTATTCCCACCACGGTTGCTCTACAATACTAATTGAATTAAATAATGGCAATTGGCTTCAACTTAGATCTGTTTACCAATGTTGATAGCCACATTTGCAAGGGGGGGCAAATTGCACCACCGCAAGTGGGGCATATTGGCCTGCCTTTACTTATTTGAAAAAATATTAAATGCTAAAGCAAATCAAGCGTTTCATACCGTTATTTTTGGCAGGGATGTCTTTTTGAAGTTCACTTTACGCAATCGAATCGCAACAACCGGTTATTTACAGATTTTTACAAGAAAATAGCTTATGGAAATGACGCCAAAGGTTACATCGGAAGCTGCTACAAAACAAATTTATTTTTGTTTTGTTTTTACAGCATGCGACAACTGTCATACTTGCATAGTAGGCTAGTTCCATCAAATACTATGGTTTCTGGGTGGTTTTGCATTTTGATTTCGCTTGTTTAGCGAAAAACGAAGGGGGGGCACATTGGCCAGGGGGGGCACGTTATACACAATTCCCCTAACAGTTCATGCAGTTTTGTTGAAATAAATAGTGAAATGTGTAAATCGGTCATTTGGGGGTAAAACCGCCCACAACGACCGGCGTAAGACCGTCGTGCATAATGCTAGTGCGATAAGGAGATTTTTAAAATAATTGCATAATTTGCACCAAATAATCTCAGATTTACATAAAACAATGTAAATGTGCTTAACTTGTAGCTGGTAGACTGTTTGAAAAAATTTAAATCGCCAATTTTCCCTGCGGGCGCTATGGACATTTTCTTGTTTTCTCGGATATAGCTTTTTTCCATAATTCCTCCTTCTTGGAACAAATATCATGGAATAAACATTTTTTTATGAAAATATAGCAAATTTTCTTAGCAATGCAATAATAATATGTATCTGTTTTATCAATCAGAACAATTTGAAATATCAAAAAATGACCCACCGGATCAATTGCAGGAACTTTAATATCCATATTGTTATATTTTATTTTTAATCCTCTCTAGTCCTTAAAGATTGACTCCAGGATGCCTAACCCGATCCATCTTGTTGTCTAAGGAAACTACACGGAATCAATTTCAAGACTGTTGGTACTTATATTACTGATAGTCTTCCAATACGAGTGGTTACCGGACACTCTTTCGATATTGCGAATCTCGGGGAACCGTGTATTGTTTGACGGCAAACTGATTCAATTTGTTTAAATTAGATAAATTCACGAGTCCAATGCCATCAGTTTTGTTCAAATCGGTTGAATATTGTTAAAGTTATACGCTATGGCGGTTTTACCCCGTTAGTGGGCGTGTTTCACCCCGCATGGAAAAATACTCTATTTTTGTGGATCGCAATAAAAAATAGAAAATCATTACAGATATTTATGTTTTTATTTTTTACATGTAGGTAATAGATCAATTGTTCATTTAAAGCAGATAAAGAAAGAAATTGAGCTACAACTTTTTTTACCGAGATGGTTTTGCTTAAGTGGGCGGTCTTGCTCCGCCTACCCTTAGTATAATGATGGACAACAATGAGTTTGAGGTAGTCGACGAATTTGTTTATCTTGGCTCACTGGTAACGGCGGAGCATGATACCAACCGTGATATTCGGAGGCGTATTATCAGCGAAAGTCGGCTTCACGAGCAGTTGTGGTCAAGCAGCCTAAGCCCCTGTACAAAGTGTACCCGCTACAGGGCACTATATTGACCGGTTTTTTTCTACGGGCGTAAAACATGGACACTGAAACGGGTAGGTAGGTAAAGTTCAATCCAAATCATAAGTTCACTTCAAATTCTAGCCTTTTAGGACGAATTCACGTTGAATTTCTCTATACATAGCAGTATTTTGAACTTTTTACTTAACTAGCTTAACGTGTCTCATATGCAAATTTCAATAAAATTTTCAGTCAGAAAACCGCCTTGGCGTAGCATCGTTTCATTGGCAAGGACATGGTTTTAAAACGCGACACGTGTAATGAATAATTCATCGAGTTTAACCCAAATTAATGCTAAGACGTTTTCCGAGCCCATGAAACAATGCAATGGTACGAAAGTGAAATTAGCGCCAACACGTACCTGGCCATTTTAGTACCGATAGGCATCTACACGACCTACCGTCTGAGCACCGATGATGAATGGAAACTTTAAAATAATCACATGATGTGATGTGAGCTTATCAAACATAATTAACTCGTTGCACGCCACTTCAGCCTATTAGTCGTCGTCGTTGTCGTCGTCGTTGTTCTCGAGAAGAACAAAACGTAAGACCACACGACTGACTGGGGCTACGCTGTGCTGATTTGACATCGACCGTGGTCGAATAACGCAATCCGAAGGCACGAATTAAAAATAATCCACATTTACTCAGTTCATTCACCCGACAAGAAATTGGCTGCAGAATAAACACCGTAACAATTTCACAGCCGTCTGTCGGGAAAAAAAAACTATATAATTTTCCATAGCCTGCTTTCAGTTGATTCTACCTTTATAGTCATAAATTCCTCTGACGCAGCAGTGGAAGTATTTTCTTTCCACTGGCACAGCTTGCATAGGCTTATTCGCATGCAACAAAGCAAAACAACATCGCCATTATGGTTATTAGAGAAATTCTCCTTTATTCCACTATCCGTGAGGCATTCCTGATTTCCTGTAGGACTTCTGGCGGGCAGCAGCGAGCGTAAGGATACGATTCGCCTAAACCACTGTCGCTTGTGCTTGTGCTTGTGCCTCGCCGGGCAACACGGTATTAGAGATGCTGACGAAATTTGATTGCTGCGGACTTACCTGTTGAGCACCGAGCGCTGTGACTTCGGGGTGTTCCAGGCGGTTCGGACGGTACGCAAAATCTGTTCGATGTCCGGTATTTTGCGACCTGCAGTAGAGAAAATATTGAAAAGGAGAAAAAGCAGGTTAGAACGCAATCAGCTTTATATCTAACAAATGATTTTCTTGCTGCACGATATGGTGCAGTGCATCGTGCTGTCCGAAGAAGTCTGAACAGTTTTTCTCGTTGAAACGTTCCAATGGTGGTCTTGAAATTAATCGATTGGGGGGATCACGGCGAAAATGGCGATTTTTTGATAAAATCCAACTTGGCGGTTAAATCCAAGATGGATGCCAATAAAAATATATGCTCCATTCGAAACCCCAGTTCTTCTTTACAGAACTGAACTATTTATTAGTTGTTTCATTGCAAATTTACTTACTGCCCATGGATTCATAGTTGACGTAAAAGCCAAAATGACCAAAATGTACTTTTTCGGTCCTACCCATTCTTAACTAACTTAAACATTTGTTAAGATTATATTGCCTTAACCCTTTATAAGGTCGTGGCAATTATATTGCCACCAACGAAAAATATTTCTATAATAATGACATCAATATAATCTATAATGACATCAATATAATTATAGAAGCAAAATAAAACATTTTTGTTGGTGGCAATATAGTTGCCACTGCCTTATAAAGGGTTAAACCTTTTTCCGATAAAAATGCGTTTTCTTAACAATCATAGTGTTGGTCGTTACGTCAACTTTGCATCCATGGGCAGCATGAATTTCAAGGTATGGTAAACATTCCACATTGTTTTAAACTGTCGAGCCCCTTAGCGAACGAGGAGTCCACTGGTTCGAAATATTAAATATGTAATTCTCATTTTTTAACCATTTTCAATCAATCAATCATAAAAGTTCTAATATTTGAAGATCTCGTGTCAGTAGTGGCCTCGTTTCAACAAGAATTACCCATAAGTTTTTCCCCTTTGATCTATACCCATAAAAATGAAGTTCTGTCTGTCTGTCTGTCTGTCTGTCCAAATGTTCCTTATAGACTCGGGAACTACTGAACCGTTTAGAGACCCCTGCCCCTTCTGACGGGGGGGGCTCCCATGCAAATGAAACACAAGTTATTGCATAACTCAAGAACTAATCAAGCAAATTGAACCAAATTTTGCATGTGGCTTTGGAGGCAAGAATTTTTTTCTAAGGTAAATTGAGATCCCTCCTCTCTTTAGGAGGGCGGCTTCCATACAAATGAAATACAAATTTCCTCAGAACTCGAGTACTAACCAAGCTAATGGAACCAAATTTGGCATGTGATGGTTTTTGGAGGCCAGAATTTTCTCTATGATGAATCAGAACCCTTTCCCTTTTTAGGAGGGGTGCTCCCATACAAATGAAATAGAAATTACCTCATAATTTGAGAACTAATCAAGCAAATGGAACGAAATTTGCCATGTGGGCGTTTTTGGAGGCAAGGATTTTTTCTATGGAGTCCTGAGACCCCTCCTTCTAAAAGAGGCAGCCCCCCGCAGAAATCACCTCAGTCTTGGTTTATATTTCTTTGGTCTACCTCTCTACCTCTATTACCTTTCTTCAATTGGAGAGTAATCGGATAGAATCATCCCTGCGAAATGGTACATTCCACGAAAAGGTTTTCCGTTTTAGGTTTTACTATGTATTTAGGGATGAATAGGGCAAAACGGACTATTCTTGCATTTTGCACAGTATGGAATGGGTGGGATTTAGTTCTTCTGATATTTTGACAACATTTGGAAGCTATTTGAGTTCATTTTACAAGCGGCAAGTAAATCTTCATACTGTTTAATTTGCTTATAGCATTATTGTTGGAGATATAGAGGCATGGAGACATGGAGGCGTATGAGAGACAACAAACTTAAATATTAGGGAATAACTAGTTTTGCATTGTGTGTCATAAAAATACTGATATTTTTAATAATTTGTGTTGGATAGGACGGGAATAGGCAATTACGACGCGAAGCAGCAACATACCCTATCTCGTACGATTCCAAACAAGCGGCTTCTAATTCTTGGGATTACGAGCTCGTTTTTGCCCATTGTGTAATGGGGGGAGTTGTTTTCTACTTCTTTGTGAGGAAAAATTGAAATTTTGTGTATTAAACTACCCATGCTTTCATAGTTATGTAACTGCCAAAATGAATCATCTAAGGTTTGAGGTAACTCCTCGAAAACTTGTAAAACTCGAGATTGTGACAAAGGTCATCTGAGATTCACGATTTATGTAGAGCACAGTTTAATTTGGGGCCATATGAAGTTTGCCGGATCAGCTAGTTTCGTATAAACCTCGCTGGGAAAAACCAGCGGAAAGTAGGGCGTAAACATTCTCATTGAATGTGTAGAAAAAGTTCAGACAAGAAACGAATAAACCCAAGAAATTCTTTGTATCTAGACTTTAACAAATACCGATTTATAATAATCCAAGCAGGTTTAATATGAATTAAGACAGGACAGATCATTTGTTACGATATTGTTAAGATAGGTAAGACCGTCTACGCCTTTTATAAACGAATGTACGACCATGTATAGTGTAGGGTGTCAGGCAGTTAATAATTTCCCAATTTTCTACCTCTTTTTATTCTACCTGGATCAAATGTAACCTAATGCTTATTCCCTTAGATTCTTGAGGGAACTAGATACCACAGAACGGAAGATCAACTTCAAGTAAAAGCGAATTCAAAAACTGACCACAAAAGGAATGCAAAAATCAGTAACGATTTTTTCTTACTTCGAGTAAGTTTCTCAGACCGTGCACATTTATGCCACTTTGACTGTGGTATAAAGTGGTATAATATTTTTGTATGTTTTGAATTGATCGTTAGCTCTACAGTTCTACCTAGTTAATAAGGATTGTTGTTATTAATGACAACTTAAAGAAGATATTATTGAAAAATTATAATCGAAGCAGAAAAGTGATGCATTATAATAAAGATTTTACTGTTTTGAAATCTAAAATAAAATATCGGCTTTGCACACATCAGTAATTGAAACTAAAATTAAGTTTTCAGTTCTTTGGAACGGAGATGATTTGGAACTTGGAAGCCGTTAATAGATAAAATTATTTTAGTGGAAGGACTTTCGAATACAGGTTGTTCCTCTACCTGCTACATGTCAAAATTGCACAACTTAGACGTTTAGCAAAATGGAACCTGCTTGTTTTTTCCCTAAGTTCAATAGATCAGTTCGTTTCATTTTTGGCACCGATCGTTTTTGGTTCATCACTTCATGTGTCTAGACCAATCAGCACACGTGTATGAAATTTGACACCAATAGAGCCTCTTTGTTCGAAGTACAATTCTCCGATAAGAACGCTAGGGGACGTTAAAGCGGTCCTTAACGGCTGGTAACGGCTGTAACGCTCTGCGGCTGATTCGCCGTTCGCCTTAACCTATTAAATGGACATAATTCGACCCCCGGTACATAGCCATTTTTCCGTGGTTGAAATCTAGGTATCAAAAGCACTGGGCGGGAAATCATTTCATATGTCGAATTTGTTTATTCAATCCGGATTCGAACTGGATGAACTTTTTGTGTTCATTTGCTCCTCTGACATAAAATTCATCCAGTTTCAACCCAGATTGAATAAACAAATTCTACAATAGAAATTCTTTGGAGCGGCCATTGTTGTTTCGGGGCCAGCATCGATGGGTCCATCAGTATGGGGCTATTGTCAAATCATATGTGAGAGTGTATTGGTGATACCGGCCTGACTTAACTGGTTCCAACATGTAGAAGTATGTGTGTTTGAAAATATTTACATGCTTACCGCAATTTGTGTAACTGTGCTCACCGCAATTTGACACTTCGACTCATTAACAAATCATTGCGTACTACTGTCACTTTAAATGTAATATTTATGTACGTTATTTTCAGTTTAAAATTATGGGAGGGACCATCGCTCATAACGATTTGTATCAGATCGATTTTATTTAAGTGCGAACACAAGGTATATTCATTATGCTTGTTGTAGGAATGAAGTAGTTGTGTGAAAAAAATTATAAACAACTACAAAAAAAATTTCACGCAACACTAGCCGCTTTATAAGGGTGAACCTGTTATTTCGCACATCGTTAATTTCAAGGGGTTTCCAGAAAGGCGTAGAAGTGCGTAGTAGTCAGAGATTACTTTTGTAATCATTTACGAATTAATTAGGTAATCAATAGTAATCAGTAGAGTAATCAATGATAATCTTGAGTAATCATGATTAATTTATAGTAATCACATGGGATTGATTACTGGTAATCAGAGGTAATCAGTAAAATAATCAAAAGTAACTTTTTTCGAAGGTGTGTAGTAATCATTGCTGTTGGAAACCCCTTGGTTAATTTATACCAGAATATTTGACAGGTCTATTGAAAGTGGTATATTTTTTTCCGTGTAAAAAGCGTTCCTGTTACCACTAGATGGCAGTCAAAAATGAACTGAGTTGTATCCAGTTTTCAAATCGAAGATGATATTCCTTTCTTTGTAGATACGCTAGGCATTGTTTTCCTCATACAAGAGTAAAAAGTATGCGTGTATTTAATAAACTATCTTAGTTTTTGTATTGCTTCCTCATTTTGCAGAAAGTGTTAGTGATAGATGACGATTGAATCTGCGCAGAGCGGCGTATCTACACTCTTAAATGATTTTACCTGTAAATAGGTTGCATTTAGTTAAAATTTGGTTGAAACTACTCAAAATACCCTTAAAGTGTACTAACTGAAATTTGGGGTAAAAAATCAATCAATTTTGGCTACTTGCTACTGATAATTGAAATATTCTCTGTAACAAATACACTCAAGTCTTTTTTTACACGGTTTGTTTTTTCCGATTACTTAAGAACGGTACAACTGAGGGACCATTTACAAACTACGTGACGAATGTCGGGCCACTCCAAAATGTATTGAGATATAAATGAATGGTCCCTAAGTTGCCCTGTTCTTATTAATCGAAAAAACAAACCGTGTAAAAAAAGTACTTGAGTGTAACGCACTTTTAAGTTCCTAATACCAATTTTTGTTTGAAAAACTACTCTAAATCTCAGTTTGTACAGCATTTTGAGCAGTTTTAACCAAGTTTTAGCTAAATCCAACCAATTTACGGGTGAACTCATCTAAGAGTATATGTTCTTTAATAATTTAAGGTACAGGGATACCTCGATATAAGACAACCTCGTTATAAAACAACCTCGATATAAGACAACCGCTCAGTTAGCTTCGAGGTACGATGCTGGTCTAACAAACCAGTCGTCGTATGTTCGAATCTCGGTTATGCGGTGCTTGCTAGTTAGAGTCAGTAGGATCGTTGCACTGGCCCCGTAATTTTCCTGTACTCTAACAGCCGGCTGCGAAGTCTGTCGATAAAGAAGGGTAATGTCTAAAGACGGTATAAACCCATGACTTTGCTTTGATATAAGACCATTTTTGTTATATATCGAACAAATCCCTTTGACATAGCTGGTAACGATACCAGAGCTAATTTTCCATTCCAAAACCGGCGCCATGAAGATCGACATTATTTCAAAATAACCCTAAAAATTGTACAAACTAATAGTTCAAACAATAATAAATAATTCAAAAAACGTAAACATACAATACAAAGCAAAATTGGCGATCGCTAATGCAAATTTTTATGACAAAAATCATGTTTCGATATAAGACAACTTTTTGAAATTATAAATTATCTTATATCGAGGTATCCCTGTATTACTAAGAGAATGGAAACAGAGAAGGGAAATCTCGAATTCTTACTTGCCAAGGTAAAACTGAAGTTATCTCTCTCACTCTCATCAATTAGACGCACTGATTTAGAATAATTCAACCAACCCATTACTTTTGTATGAATAGATTATTGCGAAATTTTCCTCTACTTAGACTCAGCTGATTTTAATTTCGCACTCTCAAAATTTCGCACTCTATTTCGAACATTGATGCCATTTGTATTTGTCACACAACTTTAAACACTTTTTTGAACCAAGTTTGGAACCACTTTTAGCACTTTTAGCTAGAGTTCATAATAATATTCAGTTACTTTTTATCAAGAGACATTTACATCGTTTTATTTTAAAAAAGTATTTTAAAACGAACTGTCTTTACTATATATTTCTGGACTTATAAACGAATTTCGTTTTTGTACAAAAACTAAAACTTTGGGTCCTTTGCGAATCCGCAGACTTGGCATCCCTGCAACCATTGAGTATCGTCTGTAAAGGTGATATTTGCTACAGAATATGCAAATTTACTCGACGATTTAGAAAAAAAGCAAGTGAATCTGAGTATGCGGAACAAATCAGTAGCGGAATTGCTAGAGCAAACAGCAGCATCTAAGTTGACGAACCTTTTTGCTTGCCGTTTCTTCATTTTCGTCAGAGTATTTAGAGCACAATCCTCCGGAGAACATATTGCTTATTTGGATATTAGTGGAAACTAC
Source organism: Sabethes cyaneus (assembly GCF_943734655.1). Taxonomy (NCBI): domain Eukaryota; kingdom Metazoa; phylum Arthropoda; class Insecta; order Diptera; family Culicidae; genus Sabethes; species Sabethes cyaneus. The sequence goes on along the minus strand of NC_071355.1, from coordinate 70,999,943 downwards.
GTAACCGATTTCAAACATAAGATGTGGCATTCTATAGGTAAAATCAATTGAATAATTCAGCAACAATTTACCTCAATAAAAACAGACCGACTGTCACTTTGTACAGCCGTGCACTTTGCAAGGTTGTTTTTATGAGATGAGCTATCAACATAAAAATAAGAGACAGGCGAATTTCGCACCAAAAGTCTAATCATCAACGAAAAACACTGTAATATTTTTGAAAATAAAATCAGTTGAAAACTTTGACCACACGTCTTTAAGGCAACGTTTCACATTCTATCGCATATCCATCCATGGATGGTTGCTAAGCACCCAAACGCTAACTCCGTCGTTAAAATCATTCTTGTTAAGCATCTACGAAACGACGCTAGTGGTCACATTGGCTTAACGTTTTAACGACGTTGGAAGCCCTTTAAAATTCAGCAATCCAGTCATCTTCTACATTGTACATTCTGGCTTCATAGAGGAAACGTCCTCTGAACCAGCCATATTCTACAACTTGACATGATTTAATTTTGCTCCAGATGTTGCACGGGAGTATATTGGAGACGTTTGACTGTTTTTTGAATGCATAAAAATATTTGTCAAACGAAAAACATTTTCTAAATCTAAAAGAAACTTACGATTATTTACTTTTATATAGATTTCATCACATATGAGTTTTGGTGGCGATTACGTGAAAATAGTACTATAGTTACTGTGATGTTTAAAAGAAAACATGAATTTAATTTTTAAAAAATTGTCATTAAAGTGCACCTTTCAGGGTTAGGAAGGTTTAAAAAGTTTTCACCTGTACTATTTAAAAAAAACACTAAGATTTTTTAATCACCCAAATGAAAATTAACCGTTTTATCACAGATGTAACACTGAAGTCTCATTCTATCGCCAATAAAAACGATCATTTCAAATGTTCACTTAAATGCCGGGTTTACACGGAGAAAAGTCTTACCGAACGAATGAGCTTGTTTTGTATCCGCACACAAAAATTAAGCATGTGTGCGTGCCATTCTTGAATGTTTTTTAACTCGCTACTCGCCATAGGGTGTTTGCAGAGTGCATATGTATTGGAGATCTGTTGGGCAGGCAAAAGTGACAGCTCCATATAAAACACACGGGCAGGGAAGAGCAATATTTTTTAAATGATTTATTTTCTTCATTTAAAACAGAAATTACAAATTGCTTTATATATATGGCAAGGTAATATATCTGTTTACTAAATAAAACAATTATTTTCAACAAATAAACTAAGACGCGGGAGCAATGATCAAAAATGTAACTATGACCTATGTTAGTGGGATAAAACTGAACAAATATCAATAGCCAACAGTTGCTTTCGGCTAAGAAAGCAATTTATTATGCTAAAACCAATTTTATATCCCGTTACTTTCAACTTGGCCTATTCCGTAACTGCTTCAAAAAACAGTATATTTGGGACACCGATTTAACGCGAATTCACCGAAACCCTAGTTACCAAATGTCAGCATATATTTCAGGGAACATTTGTCGGTTACTTGAACTATTAATTGCTTTAAAATGATGAATAACTTTAGAAAAAATGATAATTTTATCCGGCACGTTTTTGCTGCATTGAATAGGAAAATATGCAATGTGTGCCCAACAGATGTCTTGCATGTGTGTGTAGCAAAAGCCCTATTCGCTACTGTTTGCCAGTGTACACACACATACATAATACGAATCCCTGCGTACGATCTATCGCATGCAGGCCAGAACAACAGAATATTCAATCCGCTTCAAAGTTGGAAGCTTCCAACTTTTCAAGCGAATGCCGCGTGTGGGCCAGAGCTGCCACAAATACAGATATTTGTGCATGCATAAATTTGGGACCCATCAATTATTTCAGTTGCTGTGATTTCTGGCTCTACTAATTTTCCTGAATTTTAAAGTATTTCATATACTATTTATGTTATTTAAAAGATTAGATCGAGAAAATAAAATAATCCGGAGAAAACGGTAGGGTCTCAAATTTATGCATGCACAAATATCTGTATTTATGGCAGCTCTGGCGGGCAGCAGGAATCTACACTCTTAAATGATTCTACCTGTAAATATGTCGGATTTAGTTAAAGCTAGGTTGAAACTACTCAAAATGCCCTTAAAGTGTACAAAATCAAACTTTGGGTAAAAATTTCAACCAATTTTGGCTACTTGCTACCGATAATTGAATTATTCTCTATGACAAATAACGCAATTTTAAGTTCCTACTACCAATTTTTTGGTTGAAAAACTACTCAAAATCTGAGTTTGTACACTTTAAGGGCATTTTGAGTAGTTTCAACCTAACTTTAACTAAATCCGACCAATTTACAGGTATAATCATTTAAGAGTGTAGAATGAGGCAAAGCAGGTAGACAAGAAAACGATTTCTATCCTGTGTGAGCAGAGCTGCCATAAATACAGATATTTGTGCATGCATAAATTTGGGACCATACTGTTTTCTCCGGAGTATTTAATTTTCTCGATCTAATCTCTTAAATAACATAAATAGTTCATGAAGTACTTTATAATTCAGAAACATTAGTAGAGCCAGATATCACAGCAACTGAAATAATTGATGGGTCCCAAATTTATGCATGCAAAAATATCTGTATTTGTGGCAGCTCTGTGTGTGAGCACTGTTTTCATACCTTGTGATCACCTAGATGAATAGATTTGGCGATTCCTCCACAGAGTTTCGCGAGTCGCTGATTTCAAGGCCATTATTTGTTAGTTATTTCAAGCAATATTATCTTTACATAATGCACTAATTTCAATAGGACACCGCCTCTAGTTTCTGATAATAAATAACAGAAGTTGGCGCAAGTGTTTCATCATGCGCCATGCGTGAGAGTATGCTTGAAACTATCAATGTTTCCCTGTTGAATACAACAGATGTCGTTACTTCGTAGCGCATAGTGTGCATTTCCGTAATATCTGAATTTTGCGCGACAATAAATTTACTGAAATCAACACCCTTACTCTGTCATGCACCTCAGTTTCTTTTGTGTTTATCGCTAATCGCAATATAACCAATAAATAGTTGGTAAACATTGCTTTATTTATTGCGTTCATGTTGCGAAATTTAATTTTTTCGAATTAAAATGTCGCAAACATACTTTTCATAAAGCCCTATAAATGTATCTTTATAGGGCTTTAGCTTTTTAGGGCTCTCGGATGACTGGTAGTAAGATGCTATGGAGAGGTATAAGAAATGTTTGTTTTTTATCAAAATTAGGCAGAAATCATGAAAATTAAGTATAACAGAATAACTGTACCACAAATAAAATATGATTAGTGATTGTTTTTCAGGTAGGTAAACATAAATAAGTGAGAAATTTTGATTTTACTACCACTAGAAAAGCGCCATCTCTTGAAAAGCAACGGTTCGTATGGTGTCCTATTGTCAATCTTATATATAAAAATGGAAGTGAAAAAGTTCGACCGCGCATCACTTGAGAACGGAGCGTCCGATTTGAGCCGTCTTTTCTTTATTGTGTTCGTTTCCACCACCGCTATGTTTTTACGGCGAGAAAAGTTGAAAAATATACTGGGAAGATAGGAAAACTCGAAAAATTAGTTTTCCATATAAAACCCGCAACGCATTGTATGCGCCATGTCATTGGCTGCTATGATCATCGTACGATTTTTTGCAGCGTCGTTTTCGTATTCAAACAAACACGTGGTTACCTTCATTGAAATCGCCACATCTAACAATGCTATTAAACATTTTGGAGTCTACAATTTCAGAAAATAACCAATCAATAGGTCCAACTTATTAATCAACCTAAACTCAAGCCTAAAGCGTCTGCAATAAAATTCGTTAATTTCATTCATTTATCAAATTTATGAAACAAACACAAATCATTTTTATTCCATTTTTGTTCGAATGCGTAGCCAGAAGATCCAGTGCAGGTTAACAAAAGGTTTAAGCACTAAATTGCCACTTCCCAATCGTCAAATGAAGAATACATTTTTCATATGTCAACGGATTATGAGCATATTCGGTTTAACTAAATATCAAGCTAATAAATCAACAGTAAGAGCATATGATTTAGAATTTTTAAAAAAATAGTAAACAAAGCAACTATTATGCATCGTATTTAAGGGATCAGTCCCAGCGTAGTGGTTAGCATTCACGCCTTTCACGCCGAGGACCCGGGTTCAAATCCCAGCCCCGCAGAAGTCACGAATGACCCAAGCTGGTTGAAGAGACTATAATCAAAACAAAAAAAAATCGTATTTAACTTTCAGTCGATTTCATTTCGTATTAGACTCTTTAGAAGTGTAAAATGGTTTATAAAATGACGCTTTTATGTTAAATTGTTTTAGTGCGTGAATTACCAAAGGAGTAATACAGCGATCAATTGATTTTGTGGAATAATAAAATTTAGTTTGTTTTGAGAATAACAGTTATCGAGATTCAGCAATGCAATTCCTTTGGGTAATTCTTATCAATAGATTTATGAATCAAAAAAAAATCTGATGACTATTGATATTGAATACATATCAGAATATAACATTGACCCTTAAATTATTGTGAAATTCGAAAGTTGCAGCAGACGATATTAGCCGTCGTACCAAATTTTACAACAAATATATTAACATCCAGTATTACTATTTTTAACCATCAGAGTTTATAAAACAAGACTCAATGCAACTACTACCAACACGACTGTTGATATTGCGGAGATTGGCAAATCAACTTTTACACCGATATGCATTTCTTACTAATGACTTAATACAGTTGTTAAATTTAGACATTCTCTAAAATCCCAGCGTTTAATAAACCAAACGCAGAACTCCTTAGACAACGGCAAAACTTGACTTATACCTAGAAAATATCCCTTTTTCTGAAACGCAGCAGGAGTTTATCTGAAGTTTACATATCGTATATTTAGTCCAATTTGTGGCAGTACGTTGTCTATATTTCTTCCATTTAAAGGTGAACGCACTCACATTAGCGTAATTTAAATTAAAAAATCCAGTTTAAGACGTTAATGGCAGCAATATTTGCATTATTAAATGTGTTTATATTGTATCGCAATCCGGTGGAAAATTATTTTAAGTTAAAGGTTTGACTATGTTACCTCATATTACGGTATTGACGTAGAACTACATCTTACCGTAAGGTGTCAATCCAAAATTTGGTTTCGAGCAAGCGTAACGAAAGAATGAAAGATTTTGAACGATTCATAAAAGATACAGTAATTGTATGACTTTTTTGAAAAAATTGTTTTCTAATCGCAACATAATGAAAATCAACGAAAACTTTCAATTTTAAAATTTTCAATGTCCTTTTTTCGTATCGACGGACGACGATTACATTCACCAAGATTGTGGTTATGGCTGCTGTTGCTACTGCTTCAAAACATAATTTTTTTAATAGCTTGGTGCGAGATGGAGATTTCTATTCTAAAATACAGCAATGTTTCGCTAATTGAGGGTTTATTGATTGAACGATTCGCAAAAGTTGGACCATGCTCCAACTTGAATGTCAAAATTCTATTGAACTTTTAAGTTTAGAAATTTCTAACGACTGTCAGTCGGCCCACTTAGCGAATCAGCAGTGGTGACCAAACTAACGAAATCAGGCTGTACTCCGATTTTGGCACTCGTAAAAATACAAAAAGCACTTGACTGAAGTTTTTGGAGCGTCTTAGTAGAATACGAAACCTAAAATTAAAAAAGAAGAAAACTTATCCAATTTAATTCTACTATGTATATTTTATTCACGACAGAAACGTATTTCGCCTACAACTTGCAGGCTTCCTCAGTGTCTGTTTTCGAACTTCGAACTTCGAAAACAGACACTGAGGAAGCCTACAAGTCGTAGGCGAAATACGTATCTGTCGCGAATAAATAATAATAGTGGAATTATACCCTCAATTGATCAACCAAAAAATCCTCCAATCTGATCAACTGGGTGTACCAACTTAGTAATTCCATGATCAAAAGTGCTCTGATTTTGCTCAAATTTTGCATGCTTGTCCGCTTTCTGAAAATTTAAGACCTATACTTTTTATTTATTTATTTTAGTCGTTTACGTCCCCTTAACATGATTCTTTTTCTTATGCATATAGATAATAATGATAAATATGTTAAACAACTGATATTGATATTAGTTTTAGCATGGCATAATACAATTCAACCACACTTACTTTACTTGCATGACAATTCTTAGTCAATTAAATGCCACATAGACTAGACTTTCAAATACCGATCGATATGCATACCGGATACCGAACACACAGGAAGCATCAGTTTGTCGATAATTCGCTTTTCCCCTATTAAAGTTGAGCCGTATCGACTGGCACTCACAAAGCTACTGGGCGCTATTAGACTACTAAATAGAGCCCTTTTATAATACTGGAGAGCGGAGCTGCACTCACTAGATATCACCGCATCTCTCCAGCAACGCAGCGATGGACGATAGTGTGGGTGGCTGATGGACTAGACTAGAACATGCGAGTGTGCCCGTTAATGGTTCCGCTTTGTGTACACGACGTCGTTGACCTTGAACTCTCCCACCGGCACTATGGCAGACGATTCTGACATCCCCGTGACATTGGCTTTTTTTTCTGTGAGCTGTATGTAAACATTGAAGGATTTGAACGGACAGCATGTCTCACCAACGAGCGTCATGAGAATAGTCAGTGGGTGTTAGTGGGCTTTCGGTCTAATTGCTTTTCGATGGCAGTCATAACAGCAACCCACTGATTGTGTTTACTTTAATTGGTTGTGAAAGCCTTCTGCCAAAACATAGTCGAGTATACTGTTCTCATTGTTCTTGAATGGCATGCACTAACTGTTTTGATAATTTCACCTTCGGAAATCATGATTTGGCGAGCATCCAAGTGTACATTATGTATTTATGTAGTACAATCTATGATTTTTCATCCGGATAGAATGGAGCTGATGGAGCTACATACGTACTTTGAAGTAGGGCCCTCGGGATGATTAAACATTGAATGGAACAGAATCCACACTCCGGAGCACAGTGCTGTTATACAGATAAATGTGAAAATGTATGTGCACTTGCCGGGCGAAACACCCACTGGGATGTCATTAGAAATTTCGCAATCTGCATGGATAAGGTATACAGACAATGGATGTAAGATAAACCGGGAGCATATTTATCGATTAGCAGTACCTATGCCTGCTATAGATAGCGAATGTGGCTGGCGCCTGTCAGAGACATTGAAACCATATTCATTCGATGAAACTGAATGTTCTTTGATGGGTAGCTCAATGCAAAATTCTAGGCACGCTTTCATCTAAAATCAAACAGAAGTAACTCTCAGCAATTTGTTTTAGTACCTAGTTTACTTCATTTCCTATGTTTTATGTTTGAATTTTACAGGTGAAAGAAGATAGCAATAGTGTTAAAAATTTTTATTGAAGATATCATTAGAGTTAATTCGTTAACTATGATACTGTAATCGAAATTTTTGAGATAGGCAGAACTATTCTACGTTATTCATATAGAGCTTTAAAATATACTAGACTATATAATAGACTTAAAAATATACTAGACTTATAGTATCGGATTATTACTATAACTAAGGTAGTTTTTTGGAAAGGGAGGAAGTATCTGGTGCGAAGGACGATGAATTGAATGTATATTAAGTAGTCTAATACCTAGTTTTGCTCTATTCCCCCCAATTCTATCATTCCACACACGCATCACACACTTTCCGGTGACATTATTATTTTTGAATGACTGCTCTTTGTTTTTGCCGCCGATAAGATAGACTGTTTCTACTCGGTTAGTGTGGTAGAAAACTTTATTAAAATTCGTTAATTCCAATTTAGCACGCCAGACTGTGCTATTGCTTTTAAGTCTAAAATTAACCACCCTCCAAGCAACTAGTTCCGAAAAGTAGAACATACCCGCCCAAATCGTTCCTCTGTACCAATCACAGAAATAACACAACCGTTTCTCGTGTGTCCTGTCGGGCACGCAACATTGTACCTACCGTTCACCGATTGGGCTAGTGGCGATTGATATGCAAATCAGATGAAAGCTAGCTCCAAACTTAAGGAAACTGCCATTGGAAGCAGAAGTGGTGTATGTAATATGTAATATGTAAAGATACTTTTGCTGTGAGAGCTCAGAAAAATGGTTATAAAAACAGATTTGATTTCCCCTTGTGACCCCCGCTTTGGAACATCTTTATTTAAAGGGTGTCCCACATCAAATTGCATCACGGAAGAAACGCTACCCACTGGGTATTTTCTCTTCAAAATTTGGGTAGAAGTAATTTAGAGTGTATTGTTTACACAGTATTTTTATCGCGGTCAGTGTTTCGAAAATTGGAAAAAAGGCGTTACCCGAAAAGCAACGTCGCGAATTTATTTTGCGCAAGCATTTGGAAAATCCTCAACGACCCAACGCACAAGTTTGATGTTCCGGAGGAAGCAAGGATGCAGAAACTTTCATAGTTTGCCAAGAAATACATGATTTGGCCAAGAAATACTTCATGTGGCAAACGAAGTGCGCCATTCGTAACTGTAAACGGGCAGATCTACTTCAAGGAGTCTTTACAGAATGCGATCTTCTGGCCAGATCTAGCTTCATTCCACTATTCAAAGGATGTCCTGGAGCGGCACGAAGCCGACGGGTTCACTTTCATACCCAACGACATGAATCCCCCCAACGCACCGGAACTAAGGCCCATCGAAAAATACTGGGCTATTATGAAGCAGACAATACGGAAACATCCCAAGGAGGTCAAATCTGAGGAAGATATGAAGAAAAAGTGGGTTTTCGTATTGAAGACGCTGCAACCAGATGTTGTACAAAACGTTTTGAGTGGAGTTAAGCGTAAGGTGCGAGCATACGGTTATGGTATTGAAGTTGAATGAAATAAATATGCCAAAAGCTCACTAATGGGTTATATTTTGATGTCTGACAGTTTGAAAAGGATCGGTCAATTAGGTAATTTTCTACAGCGTTTCTTCCGCAATGCAATTTGATGTGGGACACCCTTTGCTAAGGTTTTCTCTTAATTTCATGAACGGTGATTATGGCTAATGATGACTAAGTGCTTGTTTCGCTTATTTAGAATTTAAGTAGCCATCAACAGCACAGTGACGGAAGGTGCCGGAAGGGTTCACTGAAAGGAGTCGACGTAACGACTGGTATGATGGGGGTAAGATAGTAGGTATGGGTAATGACTACATGTACGACGGAGTGATGGAAGCCATCAAGCAGCTCAAGAACAACAAGGCAGCTAGCAAAAAAGGCATCGCCATCGCAGCAAAGCTTATCAAGTTCACCCGGATGGGTTGGTTGTACCTGTCTGCACCTGTTGATAGTCCAAAACCTGGTTAGTCTGGTAAATCTAGGGCTAATAAAAAAATAATTTCAGTGATCCAGAAGTCTGTGGTTTTTAATTTAATGCACCACTATTCTTGCGATAAAATGGTCGTAAAAATTATTGCACTTGCGTAAAAATAATTACAGTTCCTAGTCCAGTTATTAATCAAATATCAAGGTTTGTATCAGGCGATCAGGCCTATTCTGAGGATTTAAATCCTAATTCAATTCTAATCTAACGCCCAATTTCAACACATTTCAAGTCCTATTTTGAGTCTAGTTTCTAGTAAAATTCCAAACGCAATTTCAAGTGGAATCCAAGTTAAACCGGTACAGAAAAACCTGATTTAATCCACCTAGTGGTGAAAGGAACCTTTGTTATACGGTCTTACTTGCTATTTGAGATAGAAATCGACACGTTTGGTTTACATGAAATTTTTGGAAATTGAATAAGTTTACAAAATTTGAACCAAAAAGAAGCACTTATAAATTTTGATAGTTCCTTTTCTCATGAAATTGCTGTGTAAGTTGTTACTAATGAGGGTAAGTGCAAGTAAAAGTAAGTTGTAAGATGAAATATTATTCTTTAACATATACATTGCGTGGTAAAGGTCTAGTTTATAGGTTTTTGAACTATGCATAATTTCCTGTATTGCCATTCTATTTGATTCACAACAATAAAGTTTTCTCGAATAAATTTCATCAATTTTTATTGACCTGCGGTTACTCACGTTGTTGTATTTTGTACACCATATGTAGGTTTTTGAATGCCATATTGTTATATACAGTAATGACCCGATTTTGTCACCCCCATGATGAATTTAGAGGTGACTAAAACGGGACAGTGACAAAATCGGGTATATTTTCAATTTTAATTTTTTTGCAGATAACTTAGAACGAACTACATATATTTCATTCTGATCACTTTTAGGACATTTCGCACTTCCTTCTACCTCTCTGTGGACATTTGTCACCTGTTCACAGCACAGCCCACAGGTATGAAAACACGCGTTTTTTAATTGCGCCGAAATGGTTGATTATACTGGTTAACTATGTTCTGAGAAATTTCACAGCGGTAAAAGCTCTTTCTTATGGTAGGAACGATTCTTTGATTAACCCCCCTAAAAGTAAGATACAAAATTTATTTTTCAAGTAGTAAGAGATAGAGCAAAACAATGTTCTACAAAATTGTTGAGAAGATTATTATAAAGAACTTTGCCAAAGAAAATGACCTTCTAGCTATTATAGTTGTGGAAATATAAAACAACTTTTGTGGAAACTCCACGATAATCAACACATCACAGTGTTTTAACACATTTGACATGTTTGAAAATGATTTTCAAACTAAGCTTTTGATAAATCAAAAACCCGAATTAATCCACCTAGCGGCGTGACCTAGCCTTTCTACTGCCACAATAATCATTATTTAATTTCTCAGGAACATCTATAATTAACTTGACTATTTTTTCAAATATCCGTTCCGTATTCCTCAAAATCTTTATTTGCCAGTGAAATTCACAACGTATTGCGTAGAACAATTATATTTTCTTTCCTTGGCTGCGTAAATACTTGTAAGCGTCATTTATGTTACTTGATGAACACCTTATTTAGTTTTATAATCGGTCGGCCTTAACTTTCGGGTTTCAGAGCCACATACGAAACTTGTTTTGAATTGACAATATGAAATATGTGTTCATAGTAGATTTTTTTATATTTTGATATTAATACCATGCGTTCAAAAGTTAACATCTTTGAAAAACAAGAGTTCAGAAAAATTATTATTATTATACTTCGTTTTTGAAGAAAAAGGATGTCGACAACAAAATAATTAATCTCAAAATTTCACTATTAGTTTGCTTGGCTTCAATTTTGCAATATATCTGAATTAGAAAAAATAACTGAATAGAGCATTAGATATGAAAAAGAGAAATTGAACTTTTTCTTAGCTGGCGCTCTTTCAGATAATAATTTTTGCATGAAAATCAAAACTTAAGCTTCTTTTGAAGGTACTTTCATGAAAAGATAGACTTGATTAGCTTGATCGCATCGTTTTTACAATGTTAGAGGGTTAGAAAAACAAGATGAGGTCGAAAAATAGTGCAAAAGCTGCGCCATAAACATGCTTGAGAATGGGAAATATGATCGATATGATTTCCAGTGCTTGTCATTTTTGATTTATTTATTAAAACATGATACATGACATAAGACATCTGTCCTTTAAAATGTCACTAACGAAAACAAATCGTACAAAGTTACTACCGTGCAGCGTTTACTTCCTATTTTTCATATAACATTTCTAAGCTCTAGTATCTATGGATTGAAAAGAGCATCTATTAATGCGCAAAATTTGTATGAAATTTGTATAAATTTATTTGGAAAAATCAACTCACTAGTATTTTAATCCTCTACACCACTACACCTACATGCTTAAATTAACTGATTTTCTTCGCTTTTTGCTTTTCTTGTACAATTGTGAGTAACAGCAAGTGAAGAAAATGACAATTGAAATGTGAAATCAAAGAAAAGAAAAAACTTTTCGATTGAATCCCACTATTTAATATTTATTTGCAATAGACACGTAGTTCGCTTACGACGTGCAGGCTTCATCAGTGTTTTATTTCAAAGCGTATACGTATCTGTCGCGAATAAATATTAAATAGTTGAATGTAGTCGGTAAAAATTTTTTCTTTTCTTTAATTTCAGATTTCGTATTCCACTAAAAGGCTTCGAAAACTTCAGACAATTGACATGTTTCTCACTTTTCTTGAATTTCAATGCAAATTTAAAAATTGCAAATTGTCATCACATACACTCACATACATACATACATACATACATACATACATACACTCACACATACATCACACATATTGAATACAATCAACATTTGATTGATATGCTTTGATTTCACACGTTTTAACGATTTAAAATACGGTGCTTAAGTGTTAAAGTTTGAATAACTTTTGAATGAACCGTCCGATTTTCAATAACTTGGTTTCGTTTGATAGATCTCAGCAGTAATTTTCAAATAATAATAGAATGTGTGATGTTTTTCATTGAATTGATGCTTATGTGTTACAAAAATATGTTTTAATTACTATTTTTTCACATTTCTTTATGTAACTTTCAAACTACAAGTCCAATCGTCATGAAATTTGGAAGTTAAGGGTTTGCAAGACTCCTCTTTCATATGCAATCAATTTTGTTCAAATCGGTTAAGGGATCTATGAGTTAATGAAGTCCCATATTTTTCGTATTTTTATACATAACTTTTGAACTAAAAGTCCGATCAGTATGAAATTCAATAGCGACCTATGGGACACTTAGACCTTTCATTTGACACTAAGAACATTAAAATCGGTCCAGCCATCTCCGACAAAAGTGAGTGAGATTAAAAGCGTTACACACACACACATACACACACATACATACACACAAACAGAAAATGCTCAGTTTTCGAAACTGAGTCGAGTGGTATATGACATTCAGCCCGCAGGACCTTTTGACGTAGGACTACGTCTTACGGCAAGTTTTGAGATAGGGTGTCATTCCAAAAAATCGAAAAATGCGAGCGTCGCGAAAAATGAAAGGTTTTGAGCGCTAATAGCTCAGCGGTTTTCCGATCGATTTTCAATATTCTTACACCAATCGATCGGAAAATCTTCTAAGAATTGACCCAAATGAAGAAAAGTATGGATTCTTGATGGTGAACTATTGAAAAATTGAAAATAATGAACCTATGTTTTACCAGAATTCTCGCTTCGTGATTGGTTGGAAGATTCTTTGCGATGATCTAAACCTATACCAATTTGATATCTGTGCTTGGGAAGTAAGCCAAAACAAGTGACCAAGTTTCCTCATTTCAACAAGATTTCTTAACACCGCGGTTAAACCTAGACCATTTTGATGTCCTTGCTTGGGAAGTACGCCAGAAAGAGTGACAAAGCCCCCTCGTGCCAACATATTTCTTACGAACGCGATTAAACCTAGTCCAATTTGATGTCTGTGTTAGGGAAGTGTGCCAGAAAAAATGACACAAGTTCGTTGTCCCAACAGATCGCAAATTCTTTACTGCCAGACGATTAAACCTCGGCGAATTTGATATATGTGTTGGAAAAATGTGCTACAGCTGTAGTGTTCGGTTACAATACGACTCTGTATGAAGGTGAAATTAGTCATCATCGATTCTTCCAATTTCAAAAGCAGTTTTTTTGTTTGAAACAAAAATTCGGTTTATGAAAATATATTCGCTGTGTTCAGATTGGCAAGAAGAATGCAGTATATATATTTTTATAAACACAATCCCGTTTTTGGGCCGAAAAGCTGCTTCCGAAATTGGGCTTTCCGACGGAAAGTAAATGACTGCTAGTTTCCCGTGAATACGCATGCTTACCGTTTAATTAGAAGTGTATTGAAAAGATGTGCTGTTGATCAAATAGGATTGAATTGGTAAAATCCCTTCAACGTGGGGAACCATGGGTAATAAAAACAATCTTTAATTTCAGTAGGGTAGCAGGAAAGCAATAGTTTGTGTTCTTGATTAGAGATGGTCGGGTTTCATATTTTCCAAGCCCGAACCCGACCCGGGCCCGAAAATTTTTTTGCAGTCAAACCCGGACCCGACCCGAGCCCGAATTTTTATTTTCTGTCAAACCCGAGCCCGACCCGAACCCGAAATTTTATTTTCAGTCAAACCCGAACCCGACCCGAACCCGGATTTATTTTTTTTGCTAAGCCCGAACCCGACCCGAACCCGAATTTTTTTTTCGGCCAAACCAAAACCCGATCCGAACCCGAATTTTTATGTTATGTTAAATTTGATCCCGTCCTGAACTGGAATTTCATATTAATTTTCATAAAACTCACACCTCGATTTAAATCTCGGCAGTTTTCTTTTCGTATTATCTATAACGTTCGAGCTCTAAAATTCATTTGAAATTTTTGGTTTTTTCACCCTTTTATTTCTTTTGGAACCGAATTGAAAATTCTAAAAAAATAAAGTATAAACTAGAATTGTTTTTTTACTTTTCACGGGAATATTTCTTAAGTTTTCTATGAAAAGAAAAATTTACATGAAAAATTATTTTGAAATGCTTGGATCTTGCTTCATTATGTTATACCGGTATCTAATAGCCGAAAGCTAGTTGTTAGTCTAAAGCACTAGCACCTTAGTTTAAAGGTAGCAAGCATAAAAGGGATTGATTTTAACACTAAACATACCGACTTCACTCTACGAATATTTTTCGCGAGAAGACCGGAAATCACGCGATTATCAATAGATTAGCGTTAATAATTTTCTCGATAAAAAAGAAATAGTAGAGCACCATACTTTGCATTATGTTTTCAATATATTTTCTAATAAAAGTTGCTAAACAGAATTGTGTTATAACGCCGTGAAAATGAACCAAAAAAAGCAATGGGTCAAATGACCCCTTCACGGCAGAGCTGCCATAAATACAGATATTTGTGCATGCAGAAATTTGGGACCCTACCGTTTTCTCCGGAGTATTTTATTTTCTCGATCTAATCTTTTAAATAACATAAATAGTTTATGGAGTACTTTAAAATTCAGGAACATTAGTAGAGCCAGAAATCACAGCAACTGAAATAATTGGTGGGTCCCAAATTTATGCATGCACAAATATCTGTATTTGTGGTAGCTCTGCTGCACGGTATGTTGTGTGTTAAAGACAGCTAAACTTACAACTATTCCATGGCACGAAACTTTTTGGAAATCGGAATAGAATTTATGATAGCAGACAATTCTAGTCTTCTGTCAGTTCACCCAACTAGTTTGGGCGCAGTTATGACATGATCCAACTGACGAATTCTGGAATATATAACTTTTGGTCTAAACTCGATCTAAATCCGAAAACACTAAACCGTCTAAAAAGCAACCAGTTCAGTGTAGCTGATATCTGAGTCATACTAAATATCATTAAAGTACTGCTTATTTTGTTATGTTAAAATAATACTTTTACAAGAACTGAATGTGGAGATGGTTCGGTTTCTTATTACCCAAACCCGAAACCCGGACTTATTTTTTTCGCTAAGCCCGAACCCGACCCGAACCCGAATATTTTTTTTTGGCCAAACCCGAACCCGACCCGAACCCGATACCTGGTAAAAGTGTCAAGCCCGAGCCCGACCCGAACCCGACGGGTGCGGGTTTTTTTTCGGGTTTCGGGTCTGAAAACCCGAGACCCGACCGTCTCTATTCTTGATTTTGTTAAATTGTTTTCAAATGCACAATCTTTTGAGAATTGAACGTATGCAATGTTACTACTTTGATAAATGTTACATACAACGCATGTAGCATGTATATATGTTGCATATAGCATGTATACATGAAGAATCGAATGATTAGCATGAATACATGCTACTATCACTACAAAGAGACTTACGTAGTCCTGCGTCACCTATATATGCGGTCGTGTCTTGTACACAACCCCTCTGATTTTTTCCATTTCCGGTTTTCCAAGTGATTTCTATATCTTTATACTATATATTTATATAGTAGAAAGGCAATATACTATATATTTATATAGTAGAAAGGCAAAACGTGACAAAATCGGGTCAAAAACGTGACAAAATCGGGGGTGACAAAATCGGGGGTGACAAAATCGGGGGTGACAAAATCGGGGAGTGACAAAATCGGGTTACCACTGTAGTTACAAATCGTATATTACGTATATACTAACGTATATTCTTCAATAAACTTGTTATGAGCAAAATGTCAGAATTATTCAATGCATTATTACTTTAAATTGTTAGGAAAATAGATTAGCATAAACCGACATCACAGAAACGAAGCAAGTAGCATATGAGGTGTACCGCAATTGGCCCCAACTGGAATTTTCTTTCGTTTCTTCATATGGAAAAATGGTGTCTGTGTGCAGCAAAACTACCAGCAAATGTAAAATGTTTAAAATGTATCCGTCTGTTGGTAGTCGAGTAATTCGGGGTCAAAATCAGGGTATTTTTTATAATCAAAGTTCTACAGTTCGTAAACAAGGAAACATAGAGGTATACTATGTTCAGCAAAGTTGTGTATTTTTATTATTTATACAACTTTGTAATACATGAAAAAGTCATACAACAATTACAAAAAGAGCTAAAATAGAAAAACTAATTTTTCAAATTCATATACAATAAATAAGATCTCTTCGTTGAAGAGATAGAAGGTTACTGTCTTCAGCAAAATTTCTTGTAATAATATGCTCTAAAATTTTGCAGAACACATCAATGTGTTATATTGAAACTGAAGGAAAATATTTTTTTTATTTCACATTTAGGGGGATTAATCAAAATTCAAATTCTACCAGACGATAGAGCTTTCAATTTCAAGAAACTCTTCCAAAGGTTCGATAAACTTAAAACCAAGTTTTCCTAGTCAAAACTCTAGTGCGCACGTTTTCTTTGGTTTTGGGCTATTGTGCGCGTAAGTAACCGTGTTATAAAAGTTGGCGCGAGTGTTCGAGGGTTAATATCTTTTGACCGGTAAAATCAATTCTTATGAAATTTTGCATATGTATTCGTAGTGTGAAAACCTCTCGTTTGATATTAAAATAATTGAAATTAGGTTATTTTTCTTGGTTAAAATCATTATAAATTATTGTTAATTTTGGTGTGGTGTATTGAATTACTCATAACTTTCAAATTAAACATCCAATCAAAAAACCATTCAATAGTGATCTATCCGGCTATATTACCTGCCAAATGAAACTAATAGCACGTAAATCGGTTTGGCCATCTCTGAGAAACAGGCGATCATTTGAACCTTGTCAAAACTGGTTTTTTAAGCATAACTTTTAAACCACTTGTTTGTTTTCAATAAAAATTGGTGTGAAGTTTAGCAATAGTAAGAGCTTTTATTTGGTACTAAGATCGATGAAATCGGTTATGTGGTTCCGGAGAAAATCGTGTCACGTAATTTTCACATTTTTGCTTATAACTTTCAAACTAAAAGTCAGACCACGAAACCATTTAATAGTGATATACTAGGTAAAAATACCTTTCAAATAAAAGTTATAGCAGACGAATCGGTTCAGCCATCTCCGAGAAATAAGCGATTGAAAATTGAAGCGCACACACATACACACATACACACACACACACACACACACACACACACACAGACATTGCTCATTCGTCGAACCTGATCGATTGGTATATGTGACACGGCCCTCCGGGCCTCAGATCGACTGTTTTTCGACCAATTCCTAAACCTTTGTTATATTGTATAACAAAGGTAAAACCAGAAAAGAGCACGGAGAAAATCTTGAAAAAAAACCTGGACAAACAGTATACCAAAAGTGGGAAAACGCGAAAGAGCATTATAAGAAAAATTGGCATGAAACGAAAAATCGTATAAGAAAACGCGTTAAATAAAACGAGTAAAAAAGATTATAAAAAAAGAAAACAGAAGAAATAAAAGAAACGAGGCAAAAACAAGAAGACTGGAAAGAGAAGGAGGGAAAAGAAAAAAACAATACAAGTGGAAAGAATGGCATACTAGAGAGAAAACAAGAACAAACTGAACAGAAAAGGCGAACAAACATACGGACGAAACAGAAACCGGGATAGACAAAGAGGAACAGAAAAGGAGAAAATTCGAGAGCAGGGAAATTGAGAAACAAAAACAGTCAACGAGAAAAATAGAAAGAAAAAAAATAAAACGGAAGACAAATGAGATGAAACGACGAAAAACAGAACGTGACAGAAAAGAAAGGAACAGAACAGAAAACAATAAAATGTTAACGGGGCAGAAAACAAAAAACGAGACTTGAAGAGAAGAAAAATGGACCTGAAAATGAGAAAAAACGAAGGAACAGGACCAAAAACGGAACAGAAAAGAAAAAATATGGGACAGGATAAAAAGTAGCCAAAAGGGGAGAGAAGAATAGCAAGAGAGAGAGAGAGAGAGAGAGAGAGAGAGAGAGAGAGAGCGAAAGCCGGTAGAAGCCGGATATAAAAAAATGGAGAAAATGGGATGGGAAAATGGCACATAAAAGGAAAAATAAGAGAAATGAGCCAAAAAAGGTATAAAGAAAACAGCCGAAAAACGGGAGATAAAAAAGGAAAATAGCATAGTTATGCCAAAGAAGAAGAACAAACAGGGCATCTGAAAGGTAAAAACGGAAAAGACAAAAAACTAGAGTTAGAAAAGTTAGAGTTAGATGACGAAAGCTTTATGCTCTCCAGATAAAAAAGGAAAAATAAGAAAGATGAAAAAACAGAAAAATGCACGGAGGAAAACGTGTCAAAAACTAGACAAACAGGAGAGAGAGAGAGAGAGAGAGAGAGAGAACTGGCAGGAAAAAGCAACACGAAAAAACCGTGACAGAATGATAGGGAAAAAGGGTAAATGTGAAGAAAAAGATGGAGAACGGGAGATAAAAGTATAAAATCGAGAGAAAAGCGAAAAAGAAAGAAAACGAGGGAAAATATGATAAACTCGACTGGAAAAGATGCAAGACGGGATAGAAAAGGAGAAAATACAGCAACAAGAGAAACGGCGACAATACAGCGTTAGGGAAATAAAACAGAACAGAAAAGAAGGAAACACAAGACCTATAAAATGAGAGAACGATACATACGAAAACGAACAACAAAAAAGCAAAAAAAGTAAAAAAAACGAAAGATACCGAAAAAAGAAAAAAGTCGAAACGTAAAAAGTGAACAAGAAAAGCGAGACAAAGGAAGAGGTAACATGGAAAAACCAGAAGAAAAAAGGCAAAAACAGAAACAAAACAACCAGGACTCAGGAAAAAGGCGGTAAACGGGACAGGAAAAGTTAAAAAAAGTAACAGAGGAAGAGGAGCAGTTAAGAAAGCTCGGTCCAAAAAGCAAAAAATGGACAGAAAAACAAGAAAAGAAAAATAGTAAGGTCATTGCAAATCATTTTCAAAGTTTTTGTCACTCCCCCCCCCTTCCTTGGAAATTGGCTTGAAAAATCGGGGGGCAAAAAATAACTTGTAGGATAAGAGTTAAATTTTTTTTATAAAATCAATTGTCTGTGGGCTCTACAGCCTGAAAAACTCAAAAAATGAGTGTACGAGTTAACGCGAAACTCGGCCAAAAAAATTTTCTTTCGTTTTTGTCTTTTTGTTCGTAAATTTTTGCATGAAAAATAACAACGTATTTATTTGAAGCAAGAATAGATTTGGTTTTCACGTAAGTAAAAATGCCTAAAATCCATATTTTTTCGCTCGATTAGAAAATTCTCTTTGTTTTTTTTCGCCCTCCCCCCTTCAGTGTCCCAACTTTTTTAAATATTTGTAATGGCCTAACTATAAAACTGTAAAATTGCTTTGCTTAATTTAGTTCGAAAACAGACACTGATGAAACCTGCAAGTAGTAGGCGAAATACGTATCTGTATTAATAGTGGAATTTATTTTGGAAAAAAAATCTTCTTGCCTTTAATTTCAGGTTTCGTATTCTACTAAGACGCTCCTAAAACTTCAGTCAAAATAGACTATAGAAAAAGGTAAAACGAAAGAGAAAAAGACATAAGATGGGAGATTAAAAGACCGGTATACAAAAAATATGCGAAAGTACAAAAAAGGTAGCCAAAAACAGAATAAACGTGAAAGAAAATATGCGAAAACAACAGCAAAAAACGGTACAGACCAAGACGAAAAACGAGAAGAAAAGGAGATATAACGAATTAGAAAAAGACGAAGACTTTAAACGAAAACAAGGAAAAAAGAGATGAGAAAAGACAGAAAGCGAGAAAGAATATAACAAAAAAATCAACGAAAAAATGAAACAGGCAACATGGGACAGGAAAAAAGTGATAGCAATAACCAAAAAAAAGGATGCAGAAAAGGAGAAAAAAAGAAACAAAAAGTGGAAAAACGGAATAATTCCATATCCAATTTCAAGTTTAGTTTCGAATGCTCTTCCAGATCTAATGCCTAATCCAATTTAAATACAATTTATGTCCAATTTCAATTCCAATTTTCAGTTCAAATTCGTGTTTAATTTAAAATCCATTTCGAAGTGTAAATCAATTCGAAATTCAAACTGGGAGAATATTTGGGAAAATATAAACTCTCGATTTTTAAATTTTTTAAGACCGGGCAAAACTGTACACTTTTGTTAACGATTTAATTCCCAATAAAGAAAAACTTCATGCTAATGGAATAGGACACCATACGAACCGTTGCTTTTCAAGAGATGGCGCTTCTCTAGTGGTAGTAAAATCAAAATTTCTCACTTATTTATGTTTACCTACCTGAAAAACAATCACTAATCATATTTTATTTGTGGTACAGTTACTGTGTTATACTTAATTTTCATGACTTCTGCCTAATTTTGATAAAAAACAAACATTTCCTATAGCTCTCCATAGCATCTTACTACCAGTCATCCGAGAGCCCTGAAAAACTAAAGCCCTATAAAGATACATTTATAGGGCTTTATGAAAAGCCTGGCCGTGAGCCAGAAGCTGATATGTTTGCGACATTTCAATTCAAAAAAATTAAATTTCGCAACATGAACGCAATAAATAAAAACAATGTTTACCAACTATTTATTGGTTCAGGTGTCAAACGTTATATTGCGATTAGCGATAAACACGAAAGAAACTGAGATACATGAGAGAGTAAGGTTGTTGTGTTCAGTAAATTTGTTGTCGCGCAAAATTCAGCTGTTACGGAAATGCACAATATGCGTTAAGAAGTAACGACATCTGTTGTATTCAACAGGAAAACATTGATAGTTTCAAGCATACTGTCACGCATGGCGCATGATGAAACACTTGCGCCAACTTCTGTTATTTATTATCAGAAACTAGAGGCGGTGTCGTATTGGAAATATCACTTCGACACACTGCGAAAAATGTAATTTGCCGGACTCCAATGGTCACCGAATTAAGGGGGCATAGTACTTTTTACACCATATTTTTTGCCTTATTTCAAATATTTTTTTCTCGATAACGCGAAAAGCGAATCGATTCGGGTTTTTTGCATTCTAAGCATTGCACTTTATACTAATATTTGCAATTTTGTTTGCATATGTGAACCACTTCCCCTCTCCCCTACGGCTCCTTGAACATGATCATTCGAAAAAAACATGATTTACGGTACCATGGATTGGCGCTCGGGGGCTTATCCGAATTGAAAAATTCCAAAACGACATGAAAGTATATTAAATTATCTCGTGTTTGACCCATCCTTTTTTTAAAATTCGAACGCATAACAAAATGGCGGACATTCAAACATAAAAGTAACGTTTTTAGTCAAAAAAATTGACTTTAAACATTTCTAAAAAATACAAAAATTGTAATATCAAAAAAAGGATGGGTCAAACACTAGATAATTTTGTTGGCTTTAAAACAAAAAAAGAATCATGAGAATTGCTTGAGCCGTTCTTGAGATATTTATGGTACCGACTTTCAAAACCTGGTTTCGAGAAAAACGATGTTGAAGTTTTTATTCGCTGTGTAATCGCTCCAGACATGCGCGGTACAAATAGCTGTAACTTTGTCAATTTTTGGAATTCATCGAAATGACTTGAAACACGTATGGTCAAGATGTTAATCTTTCGAAATAATCAATAAAAAAAATTTCGATTTTTTTAAATTGAAAAAGTACTATGCCCCCTTAAAATGCGTTAAAATGCAAGAGAAATATATGGGATTGGTGCACACACATCGTTCGTACGCGTTTTAATATTCCAAATAGCGATATAGAATACATTCTTCAGTCAAAGATTCCACAAAAATCTGCATCGGATGAAAGCTGCATTATGGCTGGTTGCTAAAGAGATTTCATTTAATTTGAGAGCGCATGAACTAGCTTTCAGAAAGAGATCAGAGAAGAAAGGTGGAACAATTGTAACTGTAAGTAGAAAAGTGAACTGAAATACTGTATCTAAATTAAATATGTATACATATTTATTAATAAAAAAATCAAACGAAAATTTCAAATCCTGTTTTAGGTTCGATTTCTTAACTAATGCCAAGTAAATCTTCCAGTTCGCATTACTTTAAGCTTTAGTTCAACTTCAAGTCCAATTTCAGCTCTAATTTTTAATCTAGATCAATTGCTAGTCCAATCTCAATTTTAATTTCCAGCTGCACCCGAAAGTCCGAAATATTGAAGTTAATCGGCTGGTATTTTTGTGATAAATAAGTAGATTTACCATCCTACTCCAGGCCAAGACGTTTTTTCTGAAAGGTCAGGTGCCCCTTCTGTTCATGTCTGGGCACGCTAATGATGAGGTTATCTTTATTTTTGAGTTTCATGCAACTCGAAAAAGGCGAAAAATTTCGCTGAAAATTATAACTAAAATATCCTCATTTGAATGACTTGATCAATTTTTGCTAGAAAATAAGTTATGTTACTAGCAAATGCCTTAAATCCATTATTTTTTTTTAATCATATAACTTCGTACGGTTGTCCAGCCAATAAAACCATTTCCAACCAACCTCCAGCAGTAGAAAGACTGTATCAAGCCACTCACGGGCATCGACCTGAATAGTGTTACCACCATTCTTGCACGAAACTGGTCTGCAGTATTTCTCGCGAGTAGTGCAGCGGAAGCGTTCGCTATGTAGGCCATAACAGAATTGTAAAAACACGAAACGAAACATTACGGCGAGAGAGTGGTTAAAAAGAAATGGTTCCCAATGTCCTTTTACGTGACCTTCCGTGGCTTTACGCACGTGCTGTTCGAACTGCGAAGGGGGATGTAAGCTTACCTAACCAAAACCAGACTAAATTTAACCGTGACACATCTTATTCAGAAGACACGATACATGGACGTATATTCACACGCACACTGATCCACGGATCCAATTGGCGGGTGGTAATTCCGGGAACGTTTTTTCTGCGTGGCATGAACTGCTTAAACACCACCTAGAGCCAGACGGCGACCGCTGGATATCGAAGAAAAGGGTGGGAGTAATATACTATACAATGTGACAGCCTGCAGCAGGTGGAGTTAGAGGTTATGTCTGGTCGACCGCAGTGAAATAGGCTGCTTGAAGTTCTCTGACCGCTGCTACGCTAGTAGTTTAGTAGGGTAAAATTGCTTCCGAAATTGTTTGGCCGGTCTGTTTTTCACCATACAGCACGTCTCGACAGCAGATTCAGACACTAGCGATGAGAATTATTAGTCTCACACGCCAGTCTGCGAAACCGTGGGAAGGAAGGCTTTCGTTTCAAGTAACTAGACCAGACGAACATATTCAGGAGTGAGCCTTATAAAGGGATTTACCGAATGCAGTGATGACAAGCGTATTACTATTATCGGTGATTGCTGACCAAGTTTGAAAAAGAAAAATACTTCAAAAAGCACTTTAATATGAGTCCACCAATTGTGATCTGCGCCAATCAGTAAAGTGTTTTGTTTCGTGCAAATGATAAATTTGCCTACTTTCCCGAAGCAGTAGAGGGAGGTTGGTGAGCGCTGCAGTACGACTGCGAAGGAAACAATAAGCAAAGAGAAACAATCGAAAGGCTAATTTGGCCACGTTTGATGTGGGTCAACAAACTGAGATTGAATAATCGGACGACTACTGACCGCCTTTCGTTTCATATTTGCTTGCGAAGGCGAAGGCTATCATTGCCTTGCGTACTAACGTTTCGAGTTGAGTTGAGTTCACCTACCCGGGCATTATGGTAATAAAGAATCTAGTTCAAACCATAATATCGTATGATGGAAATAATGCAATTGAGCTCACGATGATTATGTGCGTGAATTTGAAGTGTACTACATTGTAACATAACCGATATTTTTCGCAACCTGCTTTTTTTTTTGAAAAAAAAAGCAACTGCTAATGGCGAGAAATTAATCGTCATGACAGAAAATAAACATTCTTAGCGTAGTGTTATTGCACTTAACGCGTTACTGCTAATGTTTACCAGTTAACGATAAGTACCTCTAAACGGCATATACTTAACCTATTCGCTCGTCAGCGAATGTTTATCTAATCGAAAAATCACTGTGAGTGACTAATGAGCACGCACGGGTAGATGGAAGTACTAAAGAAATTTCCCTTCTAATTCGCAATCAAGTTGTGTTCGATTGACTTGAAACTCAGCAGATGTTCATGTTTGAAATTAGCTGTGCAACATTCTTTGCGTCTTCTTGGATAACCAAAGATCCAAGTTTCCTAATTTATCTTTCACGTCCATGTCAACAAACGTAAATTTACACGACATTTTGATGTGTAGAGCCATTTATTCACAGGAAACAACGCGCCTCCATTTTACCACATGCAATGGAGACGTTTTACATTTCGTGAAAATTTGACTGCAATTAACCACCAAAACGTCAAATTACAATTTGCTATTTTTCAAACATAGCTTCCAACAAATTTTCGCCGTACAACATTCGAACCCTTGTTATTTTTCTCCTCTTTTGAGATAATATTTTCACGACAAATGAGATTGCTGCGGATGAAGTTCCTTATTCCATCATTCTATTTACTTACATACCTATTTCGAAAAAGGGCAGAAAATCCCTCCGCCCCCTTGGGTGATGACGACCGGTGGAGGATGAGTGAGAGCGAAAATAAACATCGAAGAACAGCGTCACTGGCGTGCCCAGGCTGGAGCACACGGGGCATTTGTGCCGCCACTTTTCGAGCAGATTTATTTCGAAACAAAAAATACTCTCAAGGTGTAAACCGGATGTGTAGAGAATTTGATTCAGTTTGAGTATGTCCACTTTCGAGTCTATTTTCGGGAGGGTATTTTCAGCCCATTAAGCGGCAGCCTTAACAATATTCAGGAATTACGTTGAAACTATATTCATTCGAGACAAGATTTTCATACCATTTCATAGAATAATATTTACTGAATAACGGCGTGAATTTTGGTCCTAATGAAACGCTATTGAATTTGAGCTATAGTCGCGAGAAATGATGAAGCCGCTGCGGCTAAATTGGGCCCATTTTCTATATTGGTGTCTGTGTTGTTTAAATCCGACAGGCCGAAAAAGCCTGCACAGGACTTAGATGTTTTTCAAAAACAGATCAAAAGAGAGACCGATAGATAACGTGTCGGTATTGCCTAGATACCGGTTGATTGAAGATAACTAGTTTTGCAGTGACAACAGCTTGCTGCTGACGCTAGTGTATCATTGAATCGTTCATATACACTAGCGCCAGAAGCAAGTGGTTGTCACTCAAATACTAGCTATGTCAACACGATAGAAGAGTTTCAGGCGCAACTGCAGCACATATTGGTAGTAGTGTAAATAGAGCACCATATGCTGAAATTAAAAGCAAAATGGAAATGCAAATTGCTAGTGAATGAAAATTGATTTATATTTTCGTATCAGAGGGGAACTTTTGTGTTCTTTCGTGATAAAGGGGCTGGACTGTTGAATCACGAAAGGCCGAATCGCGAAAGGCCGAATCACGAATGACCGAATCCCGAAAGACCGAATCACGAAAGGCCGAATTTTCCCGGAATGCCTAAATCAACCAAATTTTTATTGAACATTTTGTGAGACACATTTTGAATAAATTTTTTCATCTATTTCTCTCCACGAATTTGAAACATATCCCTGAAAAACTTTTAAAATTTTCACCTCTATTGCCTTTTGTTCCACTTATAACTCTATGATGATCCGCGTCATTGATAGGTGAAGGAAAAAAGCTTTTCGTAAAATTCTGTACCTCAGTTTCAGAAAAACAAGATATACTCTACGTCTTTTTTTATTTTGGTAGTTAGAGTATAGATGATTGATAGTTATTTCTTCCCCTAAGTGCGAATGATTTACGTTTATTATAGGGTGCGAGCCCTATTGATCGTGTCAGTAGCAAATGTTTCCTAGATGATTCAGTTTGCGCCGGTGACCCGCCGTCGAAAGCGCCGGCCACGGCTATTTAGGTGCATGCATTTTCCTAGGTTTACCGACTAGTAGGGATT
This sequence comes from Sabethes cyaneus, assembly GCF_943734655.1. Classification (NCBI taxonomy): domain Eukaryota; kingdom Metazoa; phylum Arthropoda; class Insecta; order Diptera; family Culicidae; genus Sabethes; species Sabethes cyaneus. The sequence continues at coordinate 70,973,737 of NC_071355.1, read as the reverse complement.
ATCCCTTAGTTAAGTCCGAACGAGCGGCAGCGAGTAAGGACAGCATATACCTAACATTTGTGCAGGCTGAAGGCCGTGATTATTTTCGGCCGAATATGACGTTCGGCCATTCATGTTTCAACCTTTTGTGATTCGGCCATTCGTGATTCGGCCATTTGTAGGGCTGTCGGTGTTGTGCGCGAAAGACATAGAAATGTCGATGTTTTTCAGCAATTATTTTTATTTTTAAACTTTAGCTTTAGTATTGTTGCTTGGCAAAGTAGAATTCAAGCAGATATAATACGCTTAGCGATTTATTTCCCTTACGGATTTTATTGCCAACACTTCCAATAATTGAAAAAATTTCTTCCGATTCCATCGATATCTGACGAACGGGTCCAAGCGCATAAGGAATTTTCCTTTCAATTCTTCAAATTTATAGTAGTTAACCCGCTTTGAACTATTTATAAATATATTATGCTTCCAGCATAATTGATTTTCGATTTTTTACTTTTCACTTTTTTACTTTTTACTTTTTACTTTTTCCTTTTTAATTTTTAATTTTTACTTTTTACTTTTTACTTTTTACTTTTTACTTTTTACTTTTTACTTTTTACTTTTTACTTTTTACTTTTTACTTTTTACTTTTTACTTTTTACTTTTTACTTTTTACGTTTTGCTTTTTACTTTTTACTTTTTATCTTTTGTCTTTTGTCTTTTGTCTTTTGTCTTTTGTCTTTTGTCTTTTGTCTTTTGTCTTTTGTCTTTTGTCTTTTGTCTTTTGTCTTTTGTCTTTTGTCTTTTGTCTTTTGTCTTTTGTCTTTTGTCTTTTGTCTTTTGTCTTTTGTCTTTTGTCTTTTGTCTTTTGTCTTTTGTCTTTTGTCTTTTGTCTTTTGTCTTTTGTCTTTTGTCTTTTGTCTTTTGTCTTTTGTCTTTTGTCTTTTGTCTTTTGTCTTTTGTCTTTTGTCTTTTGTCTTTTGTCTTTTGTCTTTTGTCTTTTGTCTTTTGTCTTTTGTCTTTTGTCTTTTGTCTTTTGTCTTTTGTCTTTTGTCTTTTGTCTTTTGTCTTTTGTCTTTTGTCTTTTGTCTTTTGTCTTTTGTCTTTTGTCTTTTGTCTTTTGTCTTTTGTCTTTTGTCTTTTGTCTTTTGTCTTTTGTCTTTTGTCTTTTGTCTTTTGTCTTTTGTCTTTTGTCTTTTGTCTTTTGTCTTTTGTCTTTTGTCTTTTGTCTTTTGTCTTTTGTCTTTTGTCTTTTGTCTTTTGTCTTTTGTCTTTTGTCTTTTGTCTTTTGTCTTTTGTCTTTTGTCTTTTGTCTTTTGTCTTTTGTCTTTTGTCTTTTGTCTTTTGTCTTTTGTCTTTTGTCTTTTGTCTTTTGTCTTTTGTCTTTTGTCTTTTGTCTTTTGTCTTTTGTCTTTTGTCTTTTGTCTTTTGTCTTTTGTCTTTTGTCTTTTGTCTTTTGTCTTCAATTTGAAATCCAAATGCAGTTCTATTTTCTAATCAATTTTTAATGAATAGTGAAGTGAAATTATAAGTGCGATTAGAAATTTAATTTCAAATCTACTGAAAAGCTCAAGCTGTAATCCATGACATCTCTATATTATTTAATGTAAGACAATTCTAGTGATGTAACGCAGAAGTTTGAGTAAACATAGGCTCGCCATCCTACTTGATTACCCGATTTTCTCAGGCTAAAATATGCTTTGGAAAGGCCGGTACCGCCCCTTCTGTTTTGGTCTGGGCACGGGCCAGTGAGCATCATTGGATCCATATTGTCGCAAGATATATCATTAACAATTTTTTCCTACCGGGCACATCCATCAACGTCGCACAGTTCTGTGCCTGGCTGGAGAAGGGATGTTTGGCAAACTTGTGCCGGAGCCATTAAATTTGTATTCACAGACGGATGACGGGGTATCTGTGCTGTAGCACAACTATGATTGGCAAGGTCAAGGACGAACCGAGATGTACGTCGCATTAAAACGTTCACATAAAAAATTGCAATCATTATGATTGAATTGTGCTATTTTCCCTTTTATTGTGTTCTATCACATAAATAAATCGTATTCAATTACACAAATAGAAATCATTACACAATCCATTTGCGGTGATAAATTTTGAAGTGAAAATATTTGCTATCAAAATAATTTGATTATTCTTATAATGATCTGAGTTCAATTAAACAAATTTGGGTTACAACAGCTTTAGTGAGTAATGCAGTGATCCTATTTCGATTCGCAATTCTGCAATTACATTAGTTAGTTATTTTTACAAAATTGACGCAAAATAGGTAGCAAAACATTGTATTTTTTCGAATACAGTTGCGGTGCAATAAACGCAATATAGAATGAACAATGAAAAAGTGCTTCACCTGGAGTATTCGAATAACATTGTCGGTAGGCATTTGCAAGCAACGGCCTGGTAGGAGCTGAGGTTTGCTGAGGTTGTTCCACCAAGATAAGAACCGACCATAAACGGTGCCATTGTCTTTTACCAAACAGTCAGAACGGCGGCGCGGCAGTATGTCACTCTCATCTACATAGATGAAAGAATACTTCAAGCATGTTGTTATTGTTTCCGAACTATCGCAGTACCTGTACTTACACACTGACTACGAGGGAGAAAATCATCCACGTAAGCCCGAGCAGAACACAAAATGATCATCGTTGCTGCTTCCTTCGGGCGGTCTAGTGTTGCCGCTATACAAAGCTAACCGCGAAGTGCACCAACCTTGTGTTTGGAGAATGGATTTTTTTCTACCCATCATAGGTTCAGTGAAAAGGATTTTCAATTTGTGGGAAAGCTTTTGTTGATTTGGCTAAAGTTGGAGATGAATTCAGCAAGGCAATATTTTTATCGACTACTCGTAATAGTTACATACGCATTGTAGTTTTGTTCCATAGTAATAATGAAAGTAAAAAATTAAAATGTTTTACATTTACAACATTTTAAAATTAAAATTCCCTTGACTGAAGTCCCCTCCCATTCTAAGATTAGAAAAGTAGAATTAATTGGCAAATAAAATACTCAGTTAAAAATTAAAAACTACCACGGTTGCGGTTGCGTTTTTTCAACTTATTGTTAGGTTTAAATTAGCATAACTTTTATTCTTCATTCCTTCCTTCCTTCCTTGGACAATGAAAACCAACAGGAAAGCATATCCAGCTGCTAGTTTTTCCTTTGATTTAAATAATTGATGCATTTCGCAAGAATGAAGGCGCAGCACAAAGAACTACGTTTAAAAATAAAGCATCCGTATTCCAAAGTGTTTTTCCACTGGCACTGGCATAAGTAATTGAGAGCCTAGCTCCTAGCAAATGAATTTGACTTTAGAAAATCCAACAACCGCCATTGTCATAACTAACTAGAAAATTGCAGCAGCAATAGCAGCACGATATTCTTTGTGGACTGCTTCACACGGAGCACGGAACGGAAATGTTATCGATCGTTTCTTCAATTATCGAAAAACGGTGAAAAGCATCAATTCCAGTCGGTGCGGTTTTGTCGCCCAGTCAGCTCCGTAATCATATGGAACCCGTGGAATGTCACGTTCGATAGAATCATTCAATATTTACCAAGAGAACGATTGCCCCACGGACGGCAGGACGACGGCACGGGACAATACGACAGCTGGGCCAACCAACTGGCGTAAAACACACTGTTCGCTGATAAAGAGTTCACTGAACCGACTGGATGACTTGGCAATCCGATGAAAATCCCCCCGGTGTGTTTCGCGAGATGAGCTTCGACCAAACTGGGCACACAATTAGAGAAACGGACAGTGTATACAAACTTAATTATCCCAGGATTAAAAAGAGATTATCGTTCGAGCTGACTCGGTCTTCGGGACAATGGAGGAAGCTTCATTGTGTGAATTTGCGAAGAATTATTCGTTCGAGAAAGTAATTATTATTTGGATTAAGATTTGGCTTTATGGTTGTCTCGGTTCGTTCGACATGTTCTCAATGCAGCGAGGATGAACTATTGTAATAACACTAGTGATTTGGTAGTTAATTAGGCCAAATATTTTATAAAGTTTTTGTCCCTCCGGTGTTGGGCCGCTGAAGGGGGGGGGCGAAAAAAAAACAAAGAAAATTTTTTTAATCGAGCAAAAAAAATATGGATTTTAGGCATTTTTATTTAAAGTTTAAGCGTGAAAACCAAATCCATTCTTGTTTTTAATATATACGTTGTTATTTTCCATGCAAAAATCTACGAAAAAAAGACAGGGGGGTAAAAGTAAAACGTTACCCAAGTAACAATCCAATGGCAAATTGGTTTTATTCATTTCTTACAATAGTTTTATCAGAGCACTGCAGAATATATCAGGTTTTATAATGGTTTTCCTCAAGTAAATTTAGAAAGTTTATTAAGAATCAACTTACACATTGCATCTGTTTACCTATACTAATTTTATATACCCACACATAGGTTACGTAATCTTAAGCTCCTATAAAAACTGTGCAATTGCTTTGACTAATTCAGTTCGCCAAATTTTTGCCGATCTTACTCGAGGCCACTTGCCTCTCAGTCACTTGTACATTTGTTATTGTAACGAAAATTCTCATAATGCAAGAAACAAACCCCTTTTTATTACATTTGAATTTGTCTTCTACCTTTGTCAGTTTCCCTCATATTGTCCCCCAGCCGCTTGTAAATCTGACTTCCTTCTGGCAATCCCCATAAATCGACAAAAAGCCTCCTTTGCGTTTTTGAACCTCCCCTTTGTTAATGGTCACCTTATTCCCCCTTTCAAAAATTCTGCAACTTGTACAACTGCTATCGTTCCAAATGCAAGAGGAGCGCACTCCATTACCCATTTGAACCTTTCTCTCCCCTTGTAAGAGGCCATCTCCCTCTTTTGTCAACCCCCCTGCGCTGATTCTTTTATGCCAAATTCATGTGTTTTACAAACGACGTTTAATGATGAATAGTCCAGAAGCTCTGGAACTTTGAAGAAACATACATTCAAACTCACATTCCTCGTCGCCCTACTTGTCGGTTCTTGCCCAGTCAGCTCCCTCATTTGTCACGTAGCTAATTATCCATTGGTTTGTTCTATGGAAGTCCCTATAATGGAAACGAAAGGTCTTTTTTGCCATATATTCCTCTTTGGTGGAACTCCTCTCTTCCACTTGCACAACTGCAATCGGTTAAAATGCAAGAGAAACGCAACCTCCCAGTGTTAATTCCCTTATGTCAAAGACCATGTGTGCCAATTCGGTAAAGAACCGTCCAGGCGTTTTGGAGTTAGGCTCCCCCCGCCCTTTTGTCAAACCCTTCAGTTCTGATTCCTTTTATGTCAAGAAACATGAGTGCCAAGTTTGATGAAGAACCGTCCAAGCATTTCGGAGTTATGGCCTCCCCCCTGTTAGTAACCCCCTCCCCCTCTTTTTGTCAGCCCCCCAGTGCTGATTCTCTTATCATGTGTGCTAAGTCTGGTGGAGAACGGTCAAGGCGTTCTGGAGTTATGGTGGAACATACAAACATACTCACGCTCACGCTTGTATATGAACATAGATAGTATAATTTAATTGGAATAGTTTTGTTTTTTATTTTATTTCAGGTTTCGTATTCTACTAAGACGCTCCAAAAACTTCAGTCAATCACTGAAAGGAGGAGGCTAGGAGAATTTGGCTTAAAATAAACGCGCCAAAGACTAAATACATGAATAGTAGAATAGTTCGTTGACAACAACGAACCAGAAGTGGTAGATGAGTACGTGTAGTGGCGTATTCAAGCAGAACATCGAGCCTGCCCTTCGAAATACACTACACTAAATACCAACAACCAATTCTGGAACAAAGGAATCGCTACCTTTAAAACGTGATTCCTCTATTCAAGAGTAACTTCGTTAAAATACACATTAATAAAATATTCTTTTACCTACATATTCGAACGAGGCATAAGTTTTGAGTAGATTTTAGTAAATGCTGAGTAAAACTAGTTGAGTGTTGGGCTCTTCTTCGATATGGTTTACTTTCAGGGCATCAATTTCGTCAAGGTACACTAGAAAAATGCCGGAACGGGTTGGCTTGGTTATTTTTTTAAATCGGAGACAACGAAGTCGCAGGTTTATAAAATCGTCATCTGGGTCGCAAGGGAAGCAAAAGTGTGCTTGCATGTCATTGGCTTAACTTAACTTTTCTGTCATATTTGACTACCTAATAATTGAATAAAGATTAGATTCGTTTTTCTTTCCAACGATATATTGACGATGAAATTCCATGCAACGACAGAAAAGTTATTGATGTTTGAAATCTTACATTCAAACGTTACAGTTTCTTTTTCACAAAGTGCTACCCAGTATAGTGAACAAAGATGTAGTCCAACGTCATATACACTAACGCCACGCATTGAGACAATTCTGCACCACTTTCCATATCATCTTGTAGGTGACAGTCTTTTTGAATAACCTTGCTGAAGACCGCAACGTTTTAGATAGTCAGCAGCACAAGATACAGTCTGTACAAGAATATTACATATATACTGGCGCCACGTTGTGAGACTACTCCGAAATACTACAGTTCAACGCAAAATCCTTGATCTGTTCAACAACTTTGTCGAAGACACCAGCGTTCTATACGATCAGGAGCACGAGTTATTCCATGTTGGAACCAATTAAGTTAATTCCCATATGCTACGCAGACTACATTATTACGGTTTCTATTAAGACGCTCCCAATTAGCGTTCTTATTGGAGGGAATTGCTGTAATATCCAAAATTGAGGGCTTGGAGTAAGCGATACAACGCCTTGAAGGCGAGATAAAATCGCTAAAATCATCCCCGCAACTGGACTCCTCCATAGGAGCCAACTTTGATCCTGAAAAGGAAGTAAGTTTTTCAAGTCAGTATTTATCAAGTCAAGTATTTATTTTTTGTTAACCTCTGGTCACGTTCTACCAGTTCACTTAAAAAAAAGATAAGAGTTTTGTAATTCGGATTCCCTCATGCAATGCTGCCCAGCAAAATCCCACCAAGCTTTTACAACATAATGTGCATTAACGTTGTATCGAAATAAACTGCCGGATATAAGGAATTGTTTTCTCACCGAGTTGAGAAAGTAAAAAAAACTTACTAAGGGGACCGAATCCAAACTGCAAATTTTCAAAACCTTATAAGGTGTGTTAGTTAGGACTCCTAAAGCTTGGCTAAAAGTAAATTTGGACGTATAGAACAATCTATAGCTCGGGACTGGAGTGTCGCAAAAAAACCATAAATGACTGGATTGCAGTATTTTTATTCAGCTTTCAAGTTTCACGGTGTTACATTATTGCATTTCTCTGGTTCTGATAAAATCTCGAACTTTTTTCTTAGTAGAAATCATCATACCTTGCATCAGCATGTTTCTTCCACTTTGAACGCATTTCTTTAGCACTGTTAACTGTCTCTCCGTTTGCCCAAAATTTTTCAATTTTTTCAGCAAACACGAACTTATACTTGCCTGGCACATATCCATGGCCAGTTGAAATGTAAAATTTTTGACCGGAAATTCATTCTCACGTAGGGTATGTTGCTGCTTCGTCGTAATTGCCTATTCCCGCCCTATCATACATAAAATAATTAAAAATATCAGCGTTTTTACCTTTGTTATACTATAACAAAGGTTTAAAAATTGGTCGAAAAACATGAAATTGATCCGAGGCCCGGAGGGCCAAGTCACATATACCAATCGATAGGGTTCGACGATTTGAGCAATGTCTGTGTGTGTGTGTGTGTGTGTGTGTATGTATGTAATGATTTTTTCTATCGCCTGTTTCTCAGAGATGGCTGAACCGAATGGTTCGCTGTTACTTTTGTTTGAAAGGTGTTATTGTCTAGTAGATCACTATTGAGTTGTTTCGTGATACGATGTTTCGTTTAAAAGTTATAAGCAAAAATGTGAAAAATACGTGACACGGGTTTCTCCGGAACTACATGACCGATTTCAACGATCTTACTATCAAATGAAAGCCCTTATTAAAGCTAAATTGTTCAGGAATTTTTAATTGAAAACAAACAAGTAGTTTAAAAGTTATGCTTAAAAAACCTGTTTTGACAAGGTAATAATTATCGCCTGTTTCTTAGAGATGGCCAAACCGATTAATGCGCTATTAGTCTCATTTGAAAGATAATATATCCTAATAGATCACTATTGAATGGTTTTTTGATTGGACGTTTAATTTGAAAGTTATGAGCAACCGTATACACCACACCAAAATTAACAATAATTTATAATGATTTTAACCAAGATAATTTACCTAATTTCAATTATTTTAATATCAAACGAGAGGTTTTGACACTACGAATATATATGCAAAATTGCATAAGAATTGGTTTTACCGGTTAAAAGATATTAACTCTCAAACACTCGCGCCAACTTTTGCAACACAGTTACTCGCGCGCACAATAGCCCCAAACCAAAGAAAACGTGTGCACTAGAGTTTTGACTGGGAAAACTTGGTTTTAGGTTTATCGAACCTTTGGAAGAGTTTCTTGAAATTGAAAGCTCTATCGTCTGGTGGAATTTAAATTTTGATTAATCCCCCTAAAAGTGAAATAAAAAAATTATTTTTCTTCAGTGTCAATATAACACATTGATGTGTTCTCCAAAGTTATAGAGCATATAATTACAAGAAATTTTGCTAAAGACAGTAACCTTCTATCTCTGCAGCGAAGATAGAAATATCTTATTTATTGTATATGAATTTGTAAAATCAGTTTTTCTATTTTTGCTCTTTTTGTAATTGTTGTATGACTTTTTCATGTACTACAAAATTGTACAAATAGTAAAAATACACAAATTTGCTGAAAATACTATACCTCTATGTTTGCTTGTTTAGGATCTGTGGAACTTTGATTATAAAAAATACCCTAATTTTGACTCCGCATTACTCGACTACCAGCAGACGGATACATTTTAAACATTTTTCATTTGCTGATAGTTTTGCTGCATAAATTTTCCCAACAATTTAAATTATTAATGCATTGAATAATTATGATATTTTGCCCACAATAAGTTTGTTGAAGAATATACGTTAGTTAAACAACGATTTGTAACTTTATAACAATATGGCGTTGAAAAACTAACACGTGTTGTACAAAATATAACAGCGTGAGTTAATAAAAATTGAAGAAAATTATTCAAGAAAACTCTATTGATGTGAGTCAAATAGAATGGCATTACAGGAAACTATGCATAGTTCAAAAACCTATAAACTAGACCTTTACTAGACAATGTATATGCTAAAGGATAAGATTTCCACTTACAACTTACTTTTATTTGCACTTACTCAGATTAATAACAACTTACTTATCCTTACTCGGCAATTTCATCTATCAAAATTTAAAAGTGTTCCTATTTTGTTCAAATTTTGTAAACTTATTCAATTTTCAAAAATTTTATGTAAATCAACGCACTACGCAACGATAACCAATAGATGTATTATGTTCCGAAGGCGTGTCGATTTCTATCTCAAATAGCAAGTAAGACCGTATAACAAAGGTTCCTTCCACCACTAGGTGGATTAAATCGGGTTTTTGTGACACACAATACAAAATTAGTTATTCCCTAATATTTTAGTTTGTTGACTATCATACGCGATCAATCAAAGTGAGCTGAGATCTATTTAAATGCTTTTTTTTTCATTGAAGAATTCCTAGCAGCCAAATTTCCGATGTTTTTTCGTGTGACAAAGAAGAAAATGTCGACTAATCGTTTCAATTTACGTCATTTATAAAATGAAAATAATTCACGCAACGCATTGTCGTTATTTTGCAGTCGGAAAACTTGCAAAACCAACAGAAATTTTTGTAGAATAACATTTGTTATGCCGTCCTACACCTATACATGCGCCAATTTCGTAAACATTGTTGTGATTTTTCGTTCGGACGAAGAAAAATTTTGATGAACGCATTTTAAAACGGTACGACGAATCTATTTATATAAGAGGCTTATGTCTGTACCGAAAACCAGGTCTCTGATAGGACGTCATAAGAGGCTTATCGGTGAGTAAAAACTGGTCCCTGACAAGACGTCATGCTTTCGTAGCAATGGGTTGTATTCTCAGTCACGTCACTGGTCGACTGCTGGACTGCTCGATTGCTCAACTGGTTGACTAGACTGCTCGACTGGATTGGTCGATTAAACTGCTCAGTTTTATTGCTCGATTGGACTGCTTAACTAAACTGCTCGAGTGAACTGTTCGATTCGACTGCTCGACTCTACTGCTTGATTGGACAGATCGACTTGACTACTTGACTGAACAGCTCGATTTAACTGCTAGAGTGGACTACTCGACTTAACTACTCGATTCGACTGCTTGACACATTTGCTTGACTTACTACTTGACCCGACTGCTCGACTTAACTGTACGATTGAAGTGCTCTACTAGACTGTTCGATTCGACTGCTTGACTGGACAGCATAATTCATCTGCTCGATTCAACTGTTCGATTCGACGCTCGACTCAACTGCTCGATTCGACTACTTGATTCCACTGCTCGACTGGACTACTTGACTCGACTGCTCGAATGAACTGTTTGACTCAACTATTCGATTGGACTATTCGAATCGGCTACTCGACTCAACTGCTCAACTTGATTGCTCGATTCAACTGACAGCTGGATGCAAAAGCTCGACTAGACTGCTCGACTCAACTGCTTGACTTAATTGTTTGATTCGACATTCGACAGCTCGACTTAACTGCTCGATTAAACTGCTCGACTGGACTACTCGACTGAACTGCTCGACTCAATTGTGCGACTTAACTGCTCGACTGAACCACTTTACCCGACCACTCGACTAGACTACTCGATTCAGCTGCTCGACTGGACTACTCGACGTAACTGCTCGATTAAACTGCTCGACTTAACTGCATGACTTCTGTTTGATTCGACAGCTTGACTTAACTGCTAGATTCAACTGCTCGGCTAGACTACTCGACTGGTATACTCGACTCGACTGCTCGATTCTACTGCTCGACTTAGCTGCTCAACTGGACTGCTCGAATAAACTGTTCGACTGGACTACTTGCCTCAACTGCTCGACTCGACTGCTCGACTAGACTGCATTAATTAACTGTTCGACATAACCGCTTGACCCGACTGCTTGACTAAACCATTCGATTCGATTGCTCGACTGACTACTGATCGATTGAATTGCTCGATTCAACTGCTCGACTCAACTGCTCGACCGGATTGCTTGACTGAACAGCTTGATTTAACTGCTCGACTAGATTGCTCGATTGGACTGCTCGACTTGACTGTTCGACTCGACTGCTTGACCCAACTTCTTGACTCGATTGCTTGATTCAACTGCTCGACTCGCCTGCTCAACTCGATTGCTTGTCGCGATATCATATGGTCGGTGTTAAATCAGACCGGACCAAGTCGCAAAAGTTTTAAAATATGAGTTAATGATAGCAAACGATCAAGAATTTTCTAAGCAACATTTTACTCTAATCAGGTTACATAAATATTGCAAACAGCCAGAAGTTTTTATTCAGTTAAATAAAATTCAATACAACCATAAAAACTATTTTTTCAGTTTCCGGTTATGACACTTTTATGTACAACATCTAAGAGCTATATTATAGAACTAAAAGAACTAATACAAAGATTAAACTTCTTCGCAAACACTGGTCAATGGAATGTATCCGCAGTTTTTTGAATTATGAACAGACATTTATATTTTACGGATCGAAAGATTCGGGCTCAACTAGTTTAAGAAATAAAGTTATTTGCGTAATTTCAATAAAATGCTTTAATAATCGCTTTTTAGTTAATTCAAAGTGCACGGATCGGAAGGTAAGTGTGTTTGAGTCAAATCAGCACAAGAACTTTTGGAGTATTCATTAAATCCATCCAAGGAATGATGAAAATTAGAGTGACTTTACTTCCTACGGCGGGAATTAGAAATAAACCCTATGTTTCGTCGTCCATTAAAATCCATCCGTTGTATTTCGTCAAAACTTGCTTGTACAAACACCTCTTGGCTACCAAATTCTGCTTCAAGTGCCGGTTCGGAAGTTTACTGGTACTGTTTGATAGTTGATATCATATCTTCTAGCCATATCCCGGATGAAGATGCCAGGATTGGACTTAACGCACCTCAATATCTTCCCCCTCAGCTTTCGGTCCCTAGTTCCGGTTTTCTTTAAAGTTCTTTACCGCCTTTCCACACCTAGGTTCTCGTTATAACCTTTTAGAACATTAAACGCCGTTGATTTGGACATTTTTAGCACTTTCACCAACTTTGAATGGCCTAATAACAAACGGCGACATTCAGGTCAATCGGGATCTTATAAGGAACGGCCGGATAGACACCCAAAGGTATTGCGCACCACTACGGGCAAACTGGTGTTCGGGATTTTACCAATACTTTTGCTTTCAATTTCTGGATGGAATAACTGCCAACTTGGTAAACGGCTAGATAATGCGGAATATAGACCCCATAGTGGTCGTTAGCCTCTTATCCAGCAACTCCGATCCCGACCTCCTCGTGGTACCAGCCGGAATACGAGCAACCTTAGCGGAGATCGGGTAACCAACCCCGGTGGAAACTAAGGTCGTATACTAACCGGGAAGGAGGTAGTGAGTCTCGGCACTATAAGATGGCAGCCCCATCACGAGACTCGGTTGTGTTGCCCCAGTACGGCTACACACCTAAACAACACAAACTAACAACATTCAAGCATATTCGGAGCGGAATATTCGGCATCGACCTAGGCGACGAAATAAGGACGACGAATGGAGACTCGGGACTTGGAACTGCAGATCGCTAAATTTCGCAGGTTGCGAGCGGGTGCTGATTGAACAGCTGGAACCCCGCAAACTCGGCATCGTAGCTCTGCAGGAAATCTGTCGCAAAGGAGAGAAGGTATGGAAGATACGTGGCGGAAAGGCCCAGTTTTACCAGAGCGGTGGCGCTACCAACGAACTGGGAACGGGCTTTGTAGTGCTGGGCGGAATGCAGGATCGCGTGATAGATTGGAAGGCGATCAACGAGAGAATGTGTGTATTGAGGATAAAGGGCCGTTTCTTCAATTATAGCATCATAAACGTGCACTGCCCGCACGAAGGTAGACCCAACGATGAGAAAGAAGCGTTCTACGCGAGGCTGGAGGCTACGTACGACAGCTGCTCGTCACGGGACATCAAGATCGTCATCGGGGATATGAACGCCCAGGTCGGTAGGGAAGAAATGTATAGACCGGTGGTAGGACCCCATAGCCTGCACACCGACACAAACGATAACGGCCAACGATGTATAAACTTCGCAGCTTCCCGAGGCCTGGTGATCCGAAGTACCTTTTTCCCGCGCAAGGATATCCACAAAGCCACCTGGAGATCACCTGACCAACGTACAATGAACCAAATTGACCACGTTCTCATAGAGGGCCGGTTCTTCTCTAACATCACGAACGTACGCTCCCGTCGGGGTGCGGATATTGATTCTGACCATTACCTAGTAGCAGTACATGTGCGCTCAAAGCTGTCCACCGTATACCGGACACGTCAAAGCTGCCAAGCTGCCGAGAACTACGCGCGAGTACTGAATGAGGCACTGCCTTCTTCCGAGGAGTTAGGTGCTTCAAACCTCGAAGACGGTTGGGGCAGAATACGCTCGGCCATCGGAGAGGCCGCTACCGCGGCACTAGGTATTAAGCCTCGAAGTACACATAATGATTGGTTTGATGGGGAATGCCAACAAGCGGTGGAGGAGAAAAAAATGCTTGGAAAAATTATCTAAGTATTGCCACTAGAGAGAACCTGGCCAAGTACCGACGAGCTAGGAACCAGTTGACCACGATCCTGAGGAGGAAAAAGCGCCAAAAGGAGGACAGAGATCGTGAAGAATTAGAACAACTGTTCCGAGCTAATGACACGCGCAAGTTTTATGAGAAGGTGAACCAAACTCGGAAGGGCTACACACCGAAACCTGACATGTGTAGGGACGAGGGAGGGAATCTAATTACAAACGAGCGCGAGGTGGTCGACAGGTGGAAGCAGTTCTTCGATGAACACCTCAATGGCGAAGTCGCAGAAGGAGGCGGAACGGAAATTAACCTAGGAGCGCCCATGGAAGATAGTGATGTCCTAGCACCTGATCTCCAAGAAGTCAAACGAGAAATCAGGTTGCTGAAGACCAATAAAGCCGCTGGGAAGGACCGCCTACCGGCAGAGCTTTATAAACATGGCGGGGAAACGCTAGCAAAGGCTCTACACTGGGTTATTTCGAGGATTTGGGAGGAGGAAAAGCTACCGGAGGAATGGATGGAAGGAGTGGTTTGTCCCATCTACAAAAAGGGTGATCGGCTAGACTGCTGCAACTATCGTGGTATTACGTTGGTAAACGCCGCCTACAAGGTACTCTCCCAGATCCTGTTACGCCGGCTGTCACCGATAGCACAAGGTTTCGTAGGGAATTATCAGGCGGGTTTCATGGGGGCCCGCGCAACTACGGACCAAATGTTTACTATCCGACAGATCTTGCAGAAATGTCGGGAGTACAACGTGCCCACGCATCACATCTTTATCGATTTCAAAGCAGCATACGATACAGTCGATCGAGACAAGCTATGGCAGATAATGCACGAATACGGTTTTCCGGACAAACTGACGCGACTGATCAGAGCTACATTGGATCGAGTGATGTGTTTCGTACGCATCTCTGGGACACTCTCGAGTCCCTTCGAGACGCGACGAGGGTTGAGACAAGGTGACGGTCTATCCTGCATGCTGTTCAACATCGCTCTTGAGGGGGTGATCCGACGAGCGGGCATTGAAACGAGAGGCACGATTTTTACCAAGAGTAGCCAACTTCTAGGCTTTGCAGATGACTTCGATATCATAGCCAGGAACTTTGCGACGGCGGAGGCAATCTAGGCCAGACTGAAAGCGGAGTCTAGGAGAATTGGGCTAAAAATAAATGCGTCGAAGACCAAATACATGAAAGGAAGAGGCTCAAAGGAAACAAATGTGCGCCTCCCACGGACGGTAACCGTTGACGGCGACGAACTAGAAGTGGTAGAAGAGTTCGTGTATTTGGGATCGCTGGTGACCGCGGACAACAACACTAGTAAGGAGATCCAGCGGCGCATCCAAGCGGGAAATCGGGCCTACTTTGCCCTTCGTAAAACGCTACGATCAGGAAGCATACGCCGCCGCACGAAGCTAACAATGTACAAAACCATTATTAGACCGGTAGTTCTTTATGGACTTGAAGCCGTGACGCTGCTTACGGAGGACATACGCGCCCTTGCCGTGTTTGAGCGGAAAGTGCTGCGGACGATATTTGGCGGAGTACAAACTGAAAGCAGAGAGTGGCGGAGGCGTATGAATCACGAGCTACAGGCACTGCTTGGGGAGACTCCCATCGTACATCTAGCGAAAATTAGCAGGCTACGGTGGGCCGGACACGTCGTAAGGATGCCGGACGACAGTGCGACGAAAACGGTCCTCTTCAACAACCCCACCGGCACCAGGAACAGGGGGGCCCAACGTGCACGATGGCTCGACCAGGTCGAAAGCGATTTGCGACTTCTGAGACGACTAGGAAATTGGCGACGAGTGGCCCAAGACCGAGTTGAATGGAGACGAGTGCTTGAAACAGCACGAGCCACCCCGGCTCTATGCTGCTGAAGAAGAAGAAGAACTGCCAACTTCTGTCTGTCTGAATGATGTTTAAATGTATTCAAAATCTCGGTAGATACGAAAATTCTCGCCCATTAGTGGCAATATCGAAATAGTTGTTCAGTTACGTGTCGACTACGTATCGTATTCCTATGAAATTCCGATGCAATCATGATTCGCATAAAATGGCAATATCTGGTTTCACCTTTCCCACCGGCAAACCACCAGCTTAAGTGGCTCTAAATGAAAATCTTTATCACCGACCGGCAATCATTCAGTCCGCACGTCCGCACGGTGTATAGTCCCCGGCACGAAGAGCGATAATTTCTCCAACAAATCTCCGAGTCCCAAACCACCGGCCGCGCCATGTCACCGCGGGTGCTGCTGCTGCTGCTGAATGCTAAAACTTCTATAAGCTTCAATTTAGCCTAATACCGTGTAACGAGCAAAGATGCTCAATCATTGCAGATTGCCCCGACTGAACGGCTAGTACCGTTCACACTCACTACATCGTCACAGACAAGCGGATGTGGGGTGCTTGCATTTTAGCTGGACAATGTGTCCCGTTTGGCTTACTACGTACGCACGGGGTTGTTATTTTCACTTTATCACCGCACTAGCCGGCCAGCGAGCGGACTTCTAGCACTCGTATAGGTAATTTAACATCATCAGTGTATGGGAACTCGTATATAGTTTTATCTACAGGTACGGGAACAGATACTAACGTGTAGCAGTTAATTCTCTTCAGCAGATTGCAGCTGATTTGTATTTTGATTGATTCATCTGACAATTTTGATATTATCTACATAAATATAAAACTTTAATATAAAACTAAACTATTGCAGCATCCTGTATCCTAGACCTTGTCAGTCTTCTACTAAGGCGCGTGAAAAAATGTCTCCAAAGTCAAATAATTCTACAAACAGCGTGAAGGTGCGAATGCATGACGTCAGTGGTTCATAAAAACCATACATGGTCCGATGGAATCTGATTGTCGGTAAATTCGATGAGCGAAACTGTCTACGTGAAGCTCAGAGCTTAATACGGGACAGCAGAGCCGGGGTATCTATTTCATTGTTAAGGAGTTTGGCCACAGAAATTGCTTGTTGAATCCTTCGACGACTTGCTAATGTTTCCAAATCCAAAAGTTGGCATCGGTCTACGTAGCGCGAAAGATTGTTAGGTAGACGCCAGGGTAGATGTCTCAGGGCGATACGAACAAATCTTCGTAGAGCACGTTCTATTCTGGTTTTCGAACACAGATTATGAGAATTCCAGATATTACAGGCATTGTCAAGCATTGGTCGTACCAACGCAATAGTACAATGCCTTCAAGTAATGGGGATCTGTGAAGTCGCGGAAAACTTTTGTGATGAACCCAAGTTGTTGTGAAGCTCTAGAGATGACAGCTGTATAATGTTGGATGAACGTGAGTTCTTCATCAAACTTGGCACACATGTTTCTTGACATAAGAGAATCAGCACTGAAGGGGTTGACAACAGGGGGACCGAAATGTTTAGACGGTTCTCCCATAAGAACAGGACAAAAGGAGGAGCTGACGAGAAGGGGGGAGTAACGCCCACATGACTGTTACAATTTATCCGTACAACAGAAAAAATCAAAATACGAAACAATGCAATGCTCGCAGCTGTAGATTTATCAAGTGTAATTATGCACTGAATCAAAGTGACCCGTATAAAAAATGTTCGACCATTAGCGCTAAGTGTTGCTGGCCAACTCTATTTGAGTCCCAGGGGCAATCATTCAAACAGTGTGGAGTTCATCTGAGAACACCATGTTTTTCCCTTGGTAAACTTTATGCGACATGCTACAGAGTGGGCCCAGCCAATAATTTGT
This sequence comes from Sabethes cyaneus, assembly GCF_943734655.1. NCBI lineage: Eukaryota > Metazoa > Arthropoda > Insecta > Diptera > Culicidae > Sabethes > Sabethes cyaneus. Next base: position 70,956,293 of record NC_071355.1, on the reverse strand, counting down.
GCATACTTGCTCCTGGTGGTGACACTAAAAACATTGTTTACAAACAAGTTTTGTCTTGAAGTGAGATAAAAGGAATGACAGGTTTGTTGTATCCATGGAAGAAACACTGTTGCACCTTCTACTTTTTTCATTAGGTAGCATGTAATACTAAACTAATCTATAGCTATAAAAATGGATTTCTGTCTGTCTGCCCAAATGTTCCTTATAGAATCGAAAACTACTGAACCGATCGGCGTGCAAATTTGCATATAGGGGTTTTTGGGGCCAGGGAAGGTTCTTATGATGGGTTGAAACCCCTCCCCCCACTAAGAGGGGGGGCTCTCATACAAATGAAGCACAAATTTCCTGCATATCTCGAGAACTAATCAAGCAAATGGAACAAAATTTTACATGTGGGCGTTTTTGGAGACAAGAATTTTTTCTACGGTGAATTGAAACCCCTCCCCACTTTAGGACGGGGGGGCTCCCATGCAAATGAAATACAAATTTTCTCATAACTCCAGAACTAATAAAGCAAATGGAACCAAATTTAGCATATGGGTGTTTTTGCAGGCAATTTTTTTTCTATGGTGAATTGAGACCCCTTACCTTTTTAGGACGGGGGACTCCCATGCAAATGAAAACCAAAATGTCCTCATAACTCGAGAACTAATTAAGCAAATAGAACCAAATTTAGCATATGGGTGTTTTTGTAGGCAATTTTTTTTTCTACGGTGAATTCAGACCCCTCCTATCTTTAGGAGGGGAATAATGACCCCTCTCCCTTTTAAGAGGGCGGGGGGCTTCCATACAAATGAAATACAAATTTTCTCATAACTCGAGAACTAATCAAGCAAATGGAACAAAATTTTACATGTGGGTGTTTTTGGAGACAAGAATGTTTTCTATGGTGAACTGAAACCTCTCCCCGCTGTAGGAAGGGGGGCTCATATACAAATGAAATACAAATTTGCTCATAACTCGAGAATTAATTTATCAAATGGAACTATATTTGGCATGTGGGTGTTTTGGAGGAATGATTTTTTTTTATGATGAATTAGGACCCCTTACCTTTTTAGGAGGGGGGCTCTCATACAAATGAAATACAAATTTCCTCATAACTCGAGAACTAAGCAAGCAAATGGAACCAAATTTGGCATGTGGGGGGTTTTGGAGGCAGGAATTCTTTCAATGATGGTTTGAGACCCCTCATCACTGTGGTCGGAGGATAAGGACAAATAAAACAGAAATTTTTGCGTAACTCAAAAACTAATTGAACTCGAGAAATTTTAGACTCTTTCATAAAACATTAGTCAATAACAAGACCACCAAAAACTATCAATAGTAACATCCCAAGTAACAAATTTAATTTTAAGATGCACTTGAAGAGGTTTCCAGCATTTGCTCCTTAACCGTTATGTGTGCGACAAAAAAAACACCTTTAGCAGGGCGACAAGGGTACCCGGGTACCCAAAATTGATATTATTATAACATCAACAATTTTAAACCGATTTCGACGAAATAGGTGTCATTTGATTCGTTTATTTATCTAGTTTTGAATCATTTGGCCATTTGGCCACTAAAAGACACACGGGGCCCGAAAATCCGGAATTCCGACTGAGTGTCCGCTGTGAGGAAGAGAAATGATTGTATTGCAGGAAAATCAGTCATGCGGATATAAAAACTCTAAAAATTCATACAATGTACTATTTCATATAATGAGATGAATCAGGTTGGCCATTCCGGAGTAGGTTCCTGTGGGGTCATGGGTGGCCATTCCAGGATTGGAGGTAAAACCTAGCAATATGGGTATCAAAGTTCTTGGAATTAGTTCGGTAGGTGATATTTTTTACATTTCGATGTATTTTGATTGGTTATTTCGAAAATGGTTTCTACGGGGTCACAGATGATACCGCAGGATTCAAGATAATGCTTAGCATTATCAGAACCGTTCAAAACGTAGAGCCATCCGTTATACATTTGGAACCAGTTCCGAAATTATCAATCAGTACTAAACTGACCATTTCAGTTCAAAACATCTAAAAGATCCGCTAAACCAATCCTAATATTGGATTAGGCACCCAACTCGCCATCTGTATCCCTAGAGGAACCAAATTCTGGAGTGGCCAATGCGATCTAAAGTCACCAATTTATATAATTAGATGAAAAAAGGGTCCACAGTGTCAAGTTCAAAGCTAATAGGTTTACTGAAAGCTGATATTCTTTCAAAACATGCGGCTTCCCACGTTTTACCGGATGTTGCTCCGGAATTACCGATTCCCGGGAACTACTTGCCATTGATGGCCAAACGTTTTATCTAATCAAAACTAGATAAATGTACGAATCAAATGCCACCGGTTTCATCCAAATCGGTTCAACATAACTAAAGTTATGAAGATAGCAAATCATGGGTACCCGGGTACCCTTGTCGCCCTCCTACGTAATAAAAAAATTCAAGTGACTCTCATTGCTAAACCCCTTCATGGATATGCACCAAAAAACCTCAATTACTTAAGATCAACGAGTTTTACGATGTCGCAAAATTTCAATGACGTATGTTTTAAATTGAATGAGTTATAACTATTTTAAAACTGAAAAGGTACCCGGGTACCCTGTCGCACACATAACGGTTAAAACCGAATATAAAACTTGCAATTCTACAAATCTTCGATAAAACAGCCATAAAACCCTTATAAATCTGGGGAGGCCCACACTAAAGAAGGTTCTCAAGAATATTTTTAAAGGTCCTTTTAAAACTTGTAATTCTTATCGATATGTATTCATAGTGACTTCCAAGAGTCGATTGAAACTAAAAGAAAACCACCACAAGTGTTGATGATTTTATGGTTGTCGTCTCAAAGAACACTTGCAAGACATCATACACTTTTCACAGTCTTTATTTTTTTAAATTGACTGAAAGCTATAAGAGAAAAAGTGAATGCTTTTGATATTGCTTTTTCTAAATGGATATAAATGAAAATAAAAGCAGCTGCTTTGTTGTCAATCAATGAGAAATTTTTCATGTCACGCTTAGTTTGTCGATGTTTTGTGACATGATAGTTAGAAAATTTTAACGCGCCGGTTATTTTCGTTAGATTATTAAAAAATTTAATTAATAAAAAAAATTCAATAATTTCATGAAGAAGTTGATAGCTACCAAATTTTTAACAAATTGCGGCAAAAAGTCTTTTAAGTGTCCGAACATTTATTTGAAAATATAAGATCACTTATGGTATTGCATAACAACACATTTGTAAACGCCCATATGCAATTGGCTAGAATTTCAAAAGTAATCCAAACAGTTCTGTTCGCCATTTTTTCAATGGTTTTATCTAAATCAACCTGAAAGCGCTTATTAGACTAACATGTCTTGCACAAGACAAAGAAAAATTTTCCAAGAGGTCGATAAGTTCATCTATACTTATTGTATTCTTGAAGAAGACAATTTGTGCTTGAACAAGAATTGTTTGAATTACTTAAGGGGACCAAGTTTTTTGCAAGATAATCATTCTAGTATAAACAAAGAAAACGTCAACAAAGTGTCAATGTAAGTTGTTTTTTGTGCTGGAGGTTCACCTACTTATATTGAGTTTATTATTTTTTAAGTACAGCAGTCATTATGCTTACCCATATAAATTGATTTTAAAAATTAAAAGTGGGCTGCACGGCAGTTCCATGCGTAAAGTTTAATCTGCAAAATTTTTTATATACTTTGTCGTTACAACCGTCTTTAAAAAAAATATGCTTCAACTGCTTCAACCCCTTCGAACATTTTCCCAACACCGGCTAATGACCTCTATATTCAATTTAAAAAATAGAAACAACTCTACAAACCGGCACCGGCACCGCCTCCGCCAAAATACAATCGAACCAAATTTTCTAATAACATACAAATCTACCATTGATGCATCATCACCAGCATAGTCCTTCCTCAGCTCATTTGGAAATCTTCATTGTTTTTTGATTTCGCTGATTTTTCATATGAAATCTTGCTAAAGTTTCGCGCTAAAGTATTTGTTCAATTTTCTCCTGGTTCAGATGCCCATTTTGACAGATCAGTTGTTTACGCTCGAATGTTCTTTCGTCAGAGTATGATTTCTCTTACAAGAATATACGGTTTTAAGACGGTTTTATGGTAGCATTGTTAAGACAAACCAATCTTGCAGAAGAATGTCATAAATTTTTGTCAAAACTATTACTAGGTTTTAAGGAGCGCCGTTTTTGAGCAGAAATCAAGTATCCTTTAAAACCACTTATAAGATGAATTACACTTATTGATATTTCAGTTTTATACGTGTTTCTTCAAGTCTCCTTCAATCATACTTCAGAAATGTTAGTCAAATAAGATAACAATCACTTGAGGAAAAACATTATAAAACCTGATAGATTTTGCAATGCTCTGATAAAACTACTATAAGAAATGCATAAGACCAATTTGCTATTGGATTGTTACTTGGGATTAGATAATTCCGCGAGACGGCCACAGGCCGCGAGTGTTGCCGGCGACCTGCCGTCGGAAGCGCCGGCCACTGCGGGGGGCAGCCCCCCGTAGAGATTACCTCTATCTAGGTTTATTTATTTTTCTAGGGCTACTGACCTCTCTTACTTTCCTTTAGTTGGGTCACCCCGACGAAATGGTACTTTCTACGAAAAGATTTTCCGTGAAATGGTACATCCCGCGTAAGGTTTTTCACGAAATGGTATTCTGCGAAACTCTGTATTCCGCGTTATGGTCAACCGAGAATTGGTGTTCCACAAAATGGTATTCGGCGAAATGGTTTGTAATGATGGCGAATATTTAAATGCTTTTCGCTTTATTTTATCAGGCAAAGCAATGGGAGGAGTCTAACAACACAGTCTAATTTGTGGCAATACGAAGTTTGTCGGGTCAGCTAGTAAATAAATAAAAAGCTGTGGTTAGAAAAGCACAATAACAAAACTATTCATTTCCATTAGCCATTGTTAAAAGCGGAAAAATGGCTTTGTTTTTCTTTCTTTATAGGGTTTTATAGGGATTTTCGTAAAGAAAACAGGTGTGCAGGTGGCCGGGTAGACGAAAGAGGGGGAGCTGACAAATGGGGAGGAACGTCCGAAAGAGAAACAAGCGTTGTATTTTTGTATTATAAGCATTTCGGTTACAATAACCGATGTACAAGTGGCTGTGAGACAAAGGCTCCCCGAGTAAGATCGGGCACTCAGCTAGTTAACTAATAAAACAAATATTTTAGAAGCCCTGAAGAATATCTAAACCATAGATTGAAATGTTGGCGTAAAAGGAAACAAATCGTCTACTTTTTAATTTGTTATGGCTAATGGTCAACCTTCAGTTAAAATAGTTTAATAAATAAAGGCACTAATTGTTGGTGATATTAGACATATACACGAATTAGAGTAATCTTTGAAGTGAATTTCTTGTAGAATAGTATTATAACATTTAATCACTTCTGGCACGGTACAAGTATGCTTCAAATTTCAAATTTCAAATTTATTACCAACAGGCAAGACTTGCCCTAATGGACCTTAATAACTAATACATAAAACGTCGAAACATAGAGACAAAACTCGAACGTAACACTCGTTGTGATAAATTAAAATCAAATACTGCCGAAACTCGGTTGAAAGAACGCTGTAGACCAGAGATACCGCTGTTGGCACTGTAATTCGTCCGTCGGAAAGGTAAATTTAGTAGAGATAACCTCCGCAGTGATCTGGTTGGTGCATTTAAGTTGACTTGACGAAGGATGGTAGGGCAGTCGATGTTGGATGTCAAAATATCCGAAACAACCATGGCGCGCGCTGTTTCTCGGCGAAGTTCGAGAGTATCGATTCGGATGAGTTGACAAGTATGCTTGAAGTTAATAAACTTCATTGGCATGGCATCGGTCTACCGAATAATTCAGAAGAAAACTTTAAAAATGTATGATCTTCGAAACAAGCTCGAATCGTGATGGGAAAGTGTATCGTTTCGTGTAAAGAAGGTAGAACAAATGATATATTATTTATAGACAACCAAAACAAATTGCGAGAAACTGAATCCAAACACAATTTCGCTGGTAGTAAGAGCCTTACCTAACTTCACGTGGAACAATTCGGAAACATCATGATTCAGCTGTCCCAAGTAATAGCAATGATGGCCTTCACCGTGTGCTAACTTGACATGACATCTCCGCGGTGCGGTTACGGTTCAGCAAGCAGCACAACGACGGCGATGCGTGTTTACGGAGTTACGATACGCCCGGTTTCAATTAATCTAATTGTTTCGCGAGATTGAACGCGGCTCTTCACAACAACACCGTCACCAGTCGAACTATTTTTCCATGCACCACAGGCAACAGGGCCCTCTTCAAAAAGCAAAAACACCAATTTTTACTACACGCTTTGATTTACTCAGTGCGACGTAAAAGTGCTTTGACGGTCGCAAACTTCTCGGCACAACAACAAAAAATAGTTTCACTTCTCCTTTTAGCTTCTCGTCAAGGTAACTGCCAAAATTGGTCTGCTCAAAAATAACTCAGAACAAATGCACAATAATAAACCTGAAATAAACCTTACTGAAACTTTCATCGGCTAGAACCATTGCATTCCGTAATAAATCGCATTCCGGGCACGGGTTTAAGCATGACTCATTTATTTCACATCTTAAAACGCAGCACCTAGCTGTGCACTTTCCACTGTTTCCATAAATATCTCACATTGCCAAACTAAGACTTAGGCCTACCCGGAGACAACGCTGACTCGTCCGATTGCTGGTGACTATTTTCCCATCCCATCGTCAAACATCACGGCACGGCACACTCTTGAACGGGGAAGGAAAAACCCAAGGAAACACTTTCGCACCGGTTAGACGCTGAACGATAACTGTGCGGTGCTGTTTGCTGATCCGTACGGAACCGTTCTCCGTTCTAAAAGTATCGTTCTTGAGACGCACCGAAAAAATCGACCCGCGATTGCAAACTGTTCAGTCGCCACACGAGCGAAGGTGAAGGATTATCGCGGCACCACATTTACTAACCCCACGAAGCATTCGACTGATGGTCGGTATTTTATGCTGCTCCGTTGTAGAAGAGAGCAAAAAAGCTGAGCGAGCTCGACCTCGGGGCGCTGAATAGCGAGAGTGAGTTGCTCTGTTTTGTTTGTGATGGCCGCAACCCGCAACACGTGGACCATCAGTTTGTTGGGCACTCAGTAAACAGCTGATGCAAAGTGCCAACCAGATGTCGAGGTATCTCATTTTCCACCCGCTCTCCGGCACAGTAGGTGGTAAAGAGACGACAGCCGGTATGATTTTTCTGTTTGTGCTGTAGGTACTGCTGTTTTCGTTCAGATCACTCCGGAGCAGACATGAAGTCAGCCGAAAGTATGCTGTCTTTAAACGAAATTAGGTTTAACTAATTTTCGATTTTCAAAGGCGTTATCTGGCGTAAGGGAAATACTGTGCTTACTGACTTAGAGGGAAATCTCCCAGAACCGGACACCTAAGGATTTTGACATATATAAAATCAACGCTCAACGGCATAACTTCAGTTTTTATTAACTGGAAGAATAATTTAGAATTTAGAAGATAATTTTCCAATAAAAATGGGTTACACTTACAGCACTAATGAACCATTTTAGAAGCCAAATGAGGATTCGATAAAAATCATTACTTAAAAATAGTGGCTCCCAATCATAAAATAAACCAATTCAGGGCTTATATTTCTGAAAGATACATGTCAAAATGTTTAAAATCTCTTATTGCTTGCATGCTTGTTGACTAAAGATGTTTGAAAAATTACTTTGAATAAAAATCAACATGCACTATATCGAAGCTTCTCTGTTTTCTTCGAAAAATTGATCATCAACCAGTTTCCTTGTTTTTTCTTCATACCTAAGATAACCAGTTCGGTATAAGTGATGTTTTCTTTCTTTTCAATCCCGTTTTTGCGAAATCTTGATTTCATTCAAGAATTTGATTGAACCAAGTAAAGCATTTTATTGTCCGGTATTGGGGGACGGCTCGGTGTCCGGTACTGGGTGACGGGAATCACTAAGTACAATCTATATCTTTTTACGAATTGAATATCTGTGTGGAAAAATGAACTATGGAGCTTGGAAAATTTTTAATGAAAGATATTTTCTTCATGAAAAACTATATTTTACCCGACCGAGCCGAGTCGTATGGTGATCCGAAAATTGGCCGAAACATAACAATTCGATCGGCGGTAGATAAAAACAGGCAAATCTCTGTTCTCATGAATGATTCTGACATACAAAATCACGCATGCTAATTATTTGTCTCTTTTGTTGATTTTATCATACAGTACCACCCCGCTAATCCGACAAATTCATGGCCGGATTAACGAATTTAGACTCGATAATCCAGCAGTCAAACTAATGTAAGTGGGGGTTTGAAATGTCGTGTTGTTTACATCCAGACGTAAACAACTCTGGAAATTTTCGAAAAAAATTGTCATAAATACGCAATCAAGTTGTGTTATGTTAAGCAATGCACAATTAAACTATAAAATACTTTTCAATTTCTGGTTAGCCTCGAAATAAGCACAAGAACGTTAATCTATTGATAAGAGTGATGAATAAATAGAGCTCTTGGCAAAACTGAAGGCAGTTATAAGGAGCACCATTTTCCATTTCAATTTAGTTGGAATGAGTAACATCTTGACTCAAATGTCGACCCCCAATGAAGGTAATGTTCGACTGAAAGGAGCTAAGTACTTTTTAATTCGGAATTTTCCGGATTAGCGAGATCCGGACTATCGTATCGTCGGATTATTGAGTGTCGGATTAGCGGGGGGATACCATTTGAACTATGACTCAAAAGTCAGAAGTGTACAGTACTGGAAGCCCCTATCTTAGCTGCAATAAATAGTACAGTATCATCAGCAAAAAGGTTAATATCACAGAAACGTAACTCTCGTCTCATGTCATTAATATACATAATAAATAAAATAGGCCCTAATACACTCTCTTGGGGCACTCCAAGAGTATTAGCCACGTGGTCAGAAATAAAATTAATAAAAATAGTCCTCTGAGTCCCATCACACAAATAGCACTCAAACCATTAGTAAACAGTCCCCACCATTCCACTGTGGTCCAGAAAGCCAAATTAGGTGGAATAAATTGTTTACTCAGTAGTCGTTGATTTTAGACTATTTACGTGTTAGCAACAAAATGTTGATTTAGGATGCCGCTATTTTGGCATGAGCTATTTTAGGGTGACCTTTAAATTAACCAAAATCCAGAAATTATCTTCAAAACGAAACAAGATAGAGCGATATTCACTTCAGCAGTTTTATAGCTTGAAGCATTTTGAGTCATCTTGCAGAAGACGAAATCCCTCTATCTCAAACCGTTTCCATATTAGGGTGATTTTCCTGAGTCAAGCTAGGGTAACCCTACTATTTTGCGATTTTTCTCCATACCTTTTTTAATTTGCATTTCTCGCAAAACACAGATAACTTTTGAGGCTCAATAAGATGCAACTTTTGATGAAAAAAGAAATTGGCTATCTACTTTACTTCTACACTTATATTAAATTTTGTGATAAAAATGGGCCGTTTTCAAATCTTAGTATCTTAGAAAGATTACTAAACAGAATTAAAATCGGTTAACTGCGTTTGAAAGATTCTGTGCATAATATCAAAAAATTGGAGAGTGGATTTTTGTCTATCTTAAATAAATCAACTTTGAATATGTGGGGTTTTAAAGATTTAAGTATATAAAAGTAAACGAGTTGCGCCATAACTCCGGAACGCCTTGACTGTTCTTCAGCAATCTTGGCGTACATGTTTCTTGATACAAGTGAATTAGCACAGGAGGTTGACAAAAAGCGGGGTGGTCGCTAAAAAAGGGGGAGGGGGAGTCGAAATATGTTAATGTGGCTGCGATTATCTTATATTAAGGGGCGAGTCAGCGGCAGGCTGAAAACCTCTCAAATATAGAATAATAATAATATCTTGCATTTGGATCGTTGGAAGTTATACCAGTGGCTGGGAGATAAGATGAAGAGCATGTGAAAAGATGGGAGAGTCACAACTGCGGGAGTAGAACAATATAAGGAAGGCTTTGTTTCTCTTTCATTATCTTCGGAGAGACGTACAAGTTGCTGTAGACAAAAGGGCCGCTGACCGAGGAGAGCTAGCCAGGGGGAGGGGTAGATATGTCTAAATGAGGAAAAAAGCTTTGTTTTTTGTATTATGAGAATTTGCAAACTAAAACGTAGTGTTGTGAAGCCCGCATTTGGGTGGTCCAATTTTCTCTCAGGATTTTTTTCTAACGAACACACATGCATGAGCATTTCTTTCGGATTTCTTTTCTGATAATCTCATGCACTGCGACAAGTTTTTGCCATAGTTTATTTAGTTATCACCTCCCAGTTGGCCTTGAGGTATGACGCTGGCCTAATAAGCCAGTCGTCAAATGTTCGAATCTCGACTGGAAAAGGCTATTAGAGTCAATAGGATCGTAGCAACTGGCCCTGCAATTGTCTTGCACTCTAACAACTGGCTGCGAAGTCTGTCGTATAAAAAAACAGAAGGTCAAGTTTCGATAACGGAATGTAGCACCTAGGCTTTGCTATACTTTGCTATTTAGTTATCAGCCACGGTCGTTGGTTACGCTCGTCATTACAACCCAGCAGTTGATACCTATCATCGCTCGCAATGGCCCGCACACTTACCCGCGTGTGTAAGCGAGGATGTAAAATGAAGAAGAAAAGAAGGAAAGTAAAATCCGTATCCATACATCCTAGTGTGCCGCTCTTGCTAACGACCTATGGACAGCTCGTGAGCTTTGGATTCGCGGGCGGGATGTGTAGAAAGTTGCTATGAGGCTGTACACTCGCGAGTGTGTAGGTAGCAGAATGTATGCACACAATACCAGCAGTAGGCTTGCGTCAGTGGAGTAAGCTTTGGATGCTATGTTTTTCACACTCGCTCGCCTGAGATTTTCAACCTTATCGAAAACAGATGTGCGAGTGGCTGAAAGACAAAAGGATAGTGGCCTCTGATGTAAGGGGAGGTGCGAATCACGAAAAATCCCGTCGCGGGTAGAAAACTATTTAAACTTCTCATTCGGTAGTTCCACTCCATGATACTATGAAACGCATATGATTTCATTACTTTGTCTGACATTCTCTCTATTTATTGGAAAGTCTACCGTTTTTGATGTCTAACCTCATACAAAGTTCAAGTCAACAAACATGAGGTTAAGTTTATACATTCTCTTTTAGATTTGGACCACTCACACAACTTATAACGGTCTAAATGTAAGATAATTACAACCACTTTTACTTATTTGTACCTCCACTTTTACTTATTTGTCCCTCCCCTTTTTAGCGACCACCCCGCTTTTGTCAACCCCTTGTGCAGATTTACTTATGTCAAGAAACATGTACGCCTAGTTTAATCAAGAACAGTCAAGGTCTTCCGGAGTTATGGCGCAACTCGTTTACTTTTATATACTTAAATATGTTAAAACCACACATATTCGAAGTTGTTTCATTTGAGATAAACAATTTTCACTTTTTCGAAAGTGGAGTTCGAAAACAGACACTGAGGAAGCCTGCAAGTCGTAGGCGAAATACGTATCTGTCGTGAATAAAATAGTAGAATTAAATTGGATAAGTTCTCTTCTTTTTTAATTTTAGGTTTCGTATTCTACTAAGACGCTCCAAAGACTTCAGTCCGACAAATTATTTTTTTGCCCCCTGATTTTTCATACCAATTTCAAAGGGGGGAGGGTGACAATATAATTTGCAATGGCCTAATCTTAAAAAAAATTCTCCGAAAAGATGCAGAACATACTAAAATAAGCAAATTTGCTGAATATTGTAGCTATCTATCTCTAACCGGTTGCGAAATATAATGATGTGCTAAAAAGGAGCACTCAAAAATCAATTATGCTCAATAACTTTGCACACGATTTTTTTATTCCTTTCAAATGTTCTACAAAGTTATTCAGTATGTTAAAGTACATATTTGCTGTAAAGACTGTTTTTCACTAAGATGCATATTTAATGAGTTAGAAAAAATTTTAACAAAAAATAACACATTTTTCACAAATAATTTTGAAAATTGCCATTTTTTCATTTATTTTACAACTTATTGAATATGCGTCCTAGCGAGAAACAGTCTTTAGAGAAAATGTGTATTTTAGTATACTTAATAACTTTGTAGAACACTCGAAAGCAATAAAAAATTGTGTGCAAAGTTACAGAGCATAATTGATTTTTAAGTGCTCTTTTTAACACATCATATTTCTCAACCAGTATGAGTTAGATAGTTACTATATTCAGCAAAGTTGCTTATTTTAGTATGTTCCGCAACTCTTCAAAGAAATTTTTTTTTAAATTATTTAAAAAAAAAAGTAAAAGCTCGTATCACCCTAATAGGAGAAATCACGGTCACCCTACTAGTGATGAATGATGCGCTATATTTTATTATTAAACTTCTCCGAAGACACGACCCTTGAAAAATTACGCGTTTCTTATCCAATTACTAATGTCCGCATTTTTTTCGAATCCGGACCACCGTGCCCAAGTAACAATTTGGGTTTTATTACACTTTTATGATGGCATTCAAGACCAAAATTGGTCATGAAAACCGCCATAAGAGTACAAAAAAACTCACATTGTTGCTTGGGTGGGATGGTATGCGGATGTTCCTCCAAAAATTTGAAGGTTCCATTGCTACTCATTCAACACTAAATATTACAACGGAGGAGCCATTTGCTTCCCATCGCCAAAAAACGCTGCGAAAATGCACCATACTGCTTCCAACAAGATTTTGCACCGTCTCACCAGGCGAAAACTACACAGGCTTGGTGTGAAGACAATTTTTCGGATTTCATTTCTTCAAAAGAGTGGCCTGCCTCGTCGCCTGATTTGAATCCTCCCGACTGCTATGCATCATCGCCCAGCTAGCTTCGAGGTACGATGCTGGTCTAACAAGCCAGTCGTCGTATGTTAGAATCTCGGCTAGGCGGTGCTTGCTAGTTAGAGTCAGTAGGATTGCTGCACTGGCCCCGTAATTTTCCTGTACTCTAACAGCCGGCTGCGAAGTCTGTCGATAAAGAAGGGTAATGTCTAAAGACGGTATAAACCCATGGTTTTGCTCGACTGCTATGCATGGGGTTACAAGCTAGGCAAACTAGGGAGCACCAAAGAATTGACTGTGAATACTTTCAAACAACGTTTGGAGAAGATTTAGGATGAAATGCCTCAGGATATCGTGCGAGCCAGCTGTAACGCTTTTTAACAACGATTTCGACTGGTAATTAAATCAAGCGGAGAGATCTTTGAACTAGATTAATTTATTTTTATTTTATTTTATTTTTATTGGTATAATTTAATTTAATTTAAGACAAATGTTATGGATATACTTTGCATGAAATATACTCAATTCAAGTGGTGAATGACCCTTTGGGTTAAAACCACTCAAAAAAAATACACTCAAAATTAATATTTATGCAAGCGGTTTATTTTTGCGAACATTTACTTTACTGACAATTATTACTACTCATCCTGTATACGACCCTTCAGTAGGTACAATATTTCTGAAAATATTTTTTTCTTGGTGGAAAGGCAAATTTGTAGCCTAACGCACCTTTACTGTTTCTGATCAAGTGTGTAGGACAAACGACAGACTGCTTGAAGGGGCCGCATAGGATATCGGTTTGTACTAGTAAATCACCGATAATAAAATTATGTATTGAGCACAACCTAAACCACACGCCGCACAAAGGAACCCTAAAGATAAACTAGCCTAACAGTTGAGTGAGATCAAAGTTAGTGATTTCCATGTCCCCTGGTAAAGCAGTGCAAAACGAGGAGAAAAACAAAAGTGAACTGCTGTGGGAGTGAAATTTTCCCAATATTCATGCCGAATTTTTGCTCTGTTTACCAACAATTCTGCTGCCTGTAGTGTTGGTAGTCTGCTGCCATAGCTCTAGAGTATACATTTGAGAGAAGGCCAAATATTTATCTCTGAGAAAAAAAACACCAACAAAATGCTGAAGAGAATGAGTGCGAAGCGAGCATTCAGCAGATGACAGATCTAACTATAAATACTTGTTTGTCTTTTTGTTGGTCTTACCTCTTAGATTTGGTAGTTTGACCAATTGCAGGCTACGATAATTCTGGCTTTAGTTTTCAAAAAGTCGCATAATGAATGTAAAAGGGTTGATTATGCGACCTTCTGAAAACTAAAGCCAGAATTAAGCGTTGTACGAATTAAAAATAATTTAAGTCTAATGCTAAACTTTTAGTCCAAATTATGTCCAATTTTATGTCCAATTTCAATTCCTACTTTAGGTTCTATTTCAAGTCTAATTGAATGTCCTTTGCCAAAAATTCACATGGATTTTTTTTTTAAATATTTTATTCCTTTTCTGTCAATTTCTAATCTTTTAATGATAACATTTTTTCTTGTTCCTGAATTATGGACCACACAGCAGTAAACTTCATTTCAAGAGTAATCACATTCCTGAATATTTACCTAATACAAAAATTCATATCCCATAAACCAAACAGTTAAGTGAATTTTTTCTCTAAGCAAATTTACATCTGTTAATCCATCTGGATTACCGATGGATCTAGGGGCAGTCCGTCGTTTAGTCGCTCCTAGAGAAAAGCACAGAAAAGCATGGAAGAAATCGTGACAAAAAACTGGACAAACGGAACATCAAAAGAGAAAAAAACGCGAGAGAGAAAAATAAGAAAACGTAACATAATAAGAGGAAAAACATGGCACGTAAAAAAGAAAAAATGGAATAAAAGAAACAAAAATGAAGTAAAAAAAGAGGAGACTAGACAGGAAAAGAGAAAAAAAACAATAGAGAAAAGAAATAAGAAAATAAGGACAATCTCGACAGAAAAGGAAAAAAATGGCGCAAATAAGGAGCCAAAACGGGTAAGAACAGAAGGAAAGTCGGAAGCAGGAAAATTAAAAAAACCAGAGCAATAAAAGAGAAAAATGGAGAAAAAACTGCTGACAAATGAGATGAAAACGAAAAACAGGAAAGGCGTTAACGGGGCAAAAAACGAGACTGGAAAAGAGGAAAAACAAGCCGGAAAATGAGAAAAAAAAACGAAGAAAACGGACGAAAAACGGAAAAGAAAAGAGAGAACCAAAAAGAAAATACTGAAAACGGCGAAAAACCGGACCGGAAAAAGAGGAAACAACGAGCAGACAAAAAGGAAAAATCCGAGAGAAAAGAAGGGAAAATAAAAAGACGAGAAGACGTTACCAGCTGATTACCGACAAGATTTAAAATAGCTTTTTGCATGCCAATTTACAACCGCTACGCAGTC
Organism: Sabethes cyaneus; assembly: GCF_943734655.1. NCBI lineage: Eukaryota > Metazoa > Arthropoda > Insecta > Diptera > Culicidae > Sabethes > Sabethes cyaneus. The sequence continues at coordinate 70,941,007 of NC_071355.1, read as the reverse complement.
AGCAAGCTAATATACAGCAACGTGCTGTATAAAATGCCTGATATACTAATAAGCGATTGATTTACTGCTTATGGTAATGCTTATTGATTATCTGGGAAGGCAAAAAAGGGAAAACGAAGTAGAAAACAAGAGAAACCAAAAAGAAAAAGAACAAACAGCGAAAGAGACAAAAGCCGATGGAGGAAAAGAGGAATAAGAGACGAAAGGTTAAACCAGATATAACAGGAGAACGATGGGACACAGTGGGAATGGGGTAGCAAAATGGCACATAAAACGAAAAATAAGAAAAACAGATCAAACAAGGTATAAAGAAAAAAAAGTAGAATCGAATAAAAGGAAAACTGGAGAGCAAAACGAAAAAAGGGAACCAAAATAGCATAAATATGAGAGGAAAGAAGAAACAACAGAACAAACGAAAACGAATAACGCGAAGGAAATGAGATAATTTCTTTTAGAAACTTCGACCGGACTTCAGAGAAAGTCCGTCTCTTGCTGTACTCCAGGAGACGAAGCAAAACAGAAGGAAAAATAAGACAAAAGAAGAACCGGAAAAGTGAACGGGGAAAACGTAACAACAAACTGAACAAACAAGATAGCAAAAGGAAAAAACGTAAGAGAATTAAAACTGCCATGAATAGAAGAAAAACTCAAGAGAAACCATGGCAGAATGGATGGGGGAACGGGACATAAAACGAAATAAAAAGTGGAAAGATAAAAAAGGGACTCAAAAAAGAGAAAACGAGAAGACGGAAAGAGAAAATACGCCAGTAGAAAATTGGAAAAACGAGAAAGAGGGGAAAAAGGGAGAAAAGAAAAAAAGAAAACGGAAGACCAAAAGCGCTCGAAAAAAAAACAGTACGTGACAGAGAAGGAGGAAAAGCAAGACCTAATAAGAACGGTACGGAAGAACGGAAAAGTGAAAAAAGAGAAAAATCGAGATCAAAAGGAAGATAAATGTCGAAACAGGACAGAAAATGAGTTAGAAAACGAGGAAAAATGGACCTGTAAACGAGAAAACACGGAGGAAAAAAGCAAAAAATAAAAAAGAACAATTAGGGCTCAGGAAATGGGTGAAAAACGTGACAACAAATAAGAAAAATAGAGCAGAGGAAATGGAAACAATGGATAAAAAAGAAGGATCGGACAAAAAATCGAAAAATGGGACTAATTAAAGAGGTGAAACAATAGAGAAAAAGATGTAAACGGGTGATAAAAAAGGAAAGTTGGAGGGGGAATACCAAAAAAGGGGGGCCAAAAATAGAATGCACGTGACAGAAATAACGGGAAAAGAGCAGCGAAAAGAGAAAATACGGTACAGACGACAAACGAGATGGTAAAGAGATGAAAAGAGTTAGAAAAAACGAAGACTTTAATCGAAAACAAGGGGAAAAGAGACGAGAAACGATGGAAAACGAGAAAGAATGTTACAAAAAAACGAATGAAAACCAACGAAACAATGAAACAGAACACGGGACAGAACAAAAGAAAAACGAGAGAAAAAGAGGGAAAACGGAACAAAAGCGAAAGCGAAAACGTTACAAAAAGTGGTAAAACGGGACTGGAAAAGAGAAAATCCGAACAAAAAATAGAAATAACGAAAATAAGACGAAAAATGTCAATCCTAATTTCATATAATTTTGTGTCCATATCCGGTTTGAAGTAAAACTTTACGCTCAAATCAGTCCAAATTCAAGTTTAATTTTATGTCCAATGTCAAGCTTTTTCAAGTTCAATTGCATGTGCGTTTCAAAGACCAATTTCAAATCTAATTTAATTCCAATTTCAGGTTAAATTTGAAGTCAAATTTAAGCTCTGATTTCAATCCCAATTTCAATCCAATTGCAGCCGAAAGTCCGGTCGGGTTTTTTTTAAATAAGTAATTTTTTGAATAAGTAATAATTAGATTCGCGATCCTACGATTACTCGAATTTCCAGGCCAAAACATTCCTGTAAAAGATCGGGTGCCTCACCTTTTATTTATGCCAGGGCACGCTAGTAATGATTGACATTCATTTTCTTGAGCACTTTCAACAGTACACGCTTTTTAAACATAACAAAATTCATTTACATTTACATTAACAAGGCGATTTCTGTAAATATCTTTATCTTCATACAATCTATGTCACAGCTTACTAACATTCACCGCAAAAACAACTTACCGTGCTGTTTGGCCAGGACCTGCAGCAGAGGCGGGATGAGAAAGTCTCGATTCCATATCGTACTCGGCCACTTGGTCAGCGGGATCTGCCGGGACTCAAGTTCAATCGCATGCTGGCGCTTCTTCGACTTGGCATGCGGTTTCACCGTGAGAACTTCCGGCTGCGTTTTCGGTCCGGCCGGGCCCGGGTGCCCTCCGCTGCTACCGGCAACGTTTTTAATCTTTTTCGATTTCATTCGATTTTCCGGCCTAATTGGTTTCGGTGTCGGCTTTTCGCCCCGACGAACACCAACTCCATCATGATGGCCTGCTTTTTTCGCTACGTCTCGTGAGCCAGTCCTTTGGCGAACGATTTCCGTCTTCGACGGTTGCCGGTCGTACTTGGGTGCCGGAAGGGGAACGGGTTTCCGTGAGGGTTCCACGCTGGAGGAAACCCTTGGTGGCACGACCTTCCCGGGAGACGATGCCCCGGCCGGAGAGGAAATTCCAAATGGATGCGCGAAGTAGAACATGCATATTGGGGCCGGGCTCTGCGGATAGAAACAGAAAACATATGCCATTATTGTTCTCGAATGCAGTTTAGCTCTGGATGTATAGGATGTTGTAATGAACTGAGAATGAAGTCATTCAGTAGATAATCTTGCCAATACTTGATTTCACGCTTCATAAACCACAAGAGTCAAGTACGTTTATTCGGTCGCCCGATAAACGACCTATTAATAGCATTATGATTCAAATTTATTGGTTCAATAGCTCTCTGGGTATTCATGTGAACAAAGCCAATGCAACAAATGAGCGCGTTTTTGATATAAATCAAAACAAGGACTACCGCGTTGTATTTATGATCATATAAATAAATTAAAAATGTTGTGCTTATAACACAATATTCATTAAAACAACAAGCCCTGCAATTGTCCTGTACTCTAGCAGCTGACTGCGAAGTAAATTTCAAAGACATTTTTAGAATTTTCTTATTTTGGAATTCAAAGACATTTTTAGAATTTTCTTATTTTGGAATTCCGGTAAAATGCCTTAAGATAATCTGGCATCTGCTAAGAGGACAAGCAGAACAATTTAGTGCAAATTTTGAGAGATTAAGAGAGATCTCTTAATCGATGGTAAAACCATCAAATACAATTTATACCCTGTAGAGGGTGACAGGATACCAGTGTACCCACCCCAATTACATAGGTTAAACGACACAATAGACTTAAACAATGTACAGCAGAATTGTAGAGCAAGAACTAGAAAATAGTGTGCATGTACTTCCGGATAGAGTCTCCATTGTGCCGGAAATAAGTTTCGAAATAATGTCTTAGGGAAGTGACCAATCCCAAAGTAATTATAACAGAATTCGAACCCAACTTTTCCCCAGGCACTGCGGATCGCATATATTGGTGAACCGTTGGACCACAGCGGGCTGAATATGGAAAAATACTCACTTTTCAAATGCGTTTTTCTCAAAACAGGCGAAGTGTGGAAAAATGTCATTACATGAATTTTGTAGATCCAGGTACGTACTTTTAGACCATTTATTTCGTTTTCGAAAATATGTGCCAACGGAAGTGTGAGACGCCGTGGAAAACTATAATATTGTGAATCGAAAACCTATATATCTTCCTTCAGACAATAGATAGCAACTATCTAGAAGTTTTAAAAAATGCATCATTTTACGCTCTAAAAGTCATTCGAACAAATTGGGTCAAATAAAAAAGTTAGAGCAAAAAAACTGCTTTTTCAAGATTTACCCTGACTTAATCTAGAAAATTCGTTGTATAGCGATACACAGATGAGATACAAATTTGGTTTCTTCAGCAAAGTTTCTGCAAAATAAATTATTTACAACTTTGTAGTAGAAAGTATTGCTCTATATTGCAAAACAAAAAACTTGAAAATTTTATAACGAGTGAACCACCCTAATGACTAATTATACCACAAGATAGGTCTTTTGTTCTAAACAAAATCTTCTAAATACATGAAATATGTAGAGCCAACGGTTTTCGAGATATTGATTTTTGTCTGGAATTTTTGCTTTTTCGACCACAATGCATTGTTGGCGAAAATTTAGAAAACAAAATATTTTCAACATTATATAAAAAAGTTGTTTCAACCCAATATTATTCTACAATATTAATAGAAGTATCTTACGTTTGCTGTCAGTACCATTAAGCCCGGAACGATTCGGTGATTCAAAATTCTTAATTTTCTTCAAGTCTTTAGACTTAAATGATGATTTTTGTGATTACCCTAATTCAGGAGCAGGCACTTTTAGCACCAAATCAAATACACGATAATAAAATTTCTCAGATAAGGTACAAGTAAAAATAGTTTAAACAAATCTGGAGTAGCTTTAATTTGCAATAGGATTATTTTTCTCGAAATTGTTGTATTAAAACAAAAACATTAAAAGCATGTATGTATATAAAATAAAAAATTAATACCATTTCATAAATTTTCATCAGAAAACTTTTGCGTATAAATGAAAACCATTTGTAAACAGTGCCATAAACATAAAAACCGTCAAATACACATGCATAATGAGAAGTATTGCAGTTTTTTCATGCTGTTTCAGTTCTTGTTCCATGTGTTTCAGTTCTTGTACAAGCTTAGGACAATCGTTGCTTTATTGTTCAATGATTAAGCAGTCAAATTTTAATACTTTAAAAACTATAATTAATTTTTTATTTTGCTTGAAAATGTTGACAAATAGTGCATAGATGAATATCATTAGCTGTGTACAGCATGATATGGTAATATAATTATTTTAAACGTTAATTAGTGCGACATGTTTCTTATCTGAAATGCTAACAAAATTGAGGGTTATACCCCATGAACAGTGAGTCAACGGGAATAGCTACGTCATAAAACATTCAAGATCCATGATATTTTCATGCAAAGTCAAGTTTGTAAACCTACATTGCACAATGTAGTTTCAGAAAAAATTGTTGATTTTTTAACATATTGTTAAACAAAAATTAGTTTTGAGGGGGCCAAAGTAAATTTTGTTGCAATCATTTTCAAGTGATTTTCAACAACAAAATACATATTAAATTAAAATTAAAATTACTACATGGCATCACATACTAATAAGAGTAAATATTTGAAAAAATATGACAATCGAATTGTTTGCTAACTGCGCTAGTTCACTATTTTTCATAAAACATTCCTATTGGCAACGGTGAGACACAGAGTCGTGGGTGACACTGAGACATAGCTTTTGCCATGCAAATTTTTTTGAAATTTTTTTTGTGTTCAATTGCAAATGAATCCATAGGAATTGACTGTAAATGAATTCTGAAGTGTAAGTTAGAAGTCAGATGTCCAGGATTTGTCCTTTATATGAGCATAAGCATGTGAAAATAATCGGAATTTTCAATCATACTCATAATAATGTATGCTTTATAGACACAATAAACAACACGACATAATAAACATGTTGTTTATAATCCAAATATATGGTTTAAATCGATTTTAAATTGGTGTCTCAGTATGAAATACTCGTTGTCTCACTCTTCCCACCAATTGGTTAACAGTGAGACAAAGATACACCTCCACGTTTGTAATTGTAACTAATTTAGCTTATAACCGAAATGTCTGAAACTTTTTTTCAGGTAACTAGAAGGATACGCCTTTCAAATAGATTGAAGAGCGCGTAGGTAGCTATCATCAAAAAAATTTAAAATTTTTGGAAAAAAGTGTCTCACTGTGGACGTCCTCCCCTATATGACAATGTTTAACTTGAATTTTTGTTATTAAATCTTTCCTTATGTAACGCTATTGTTACAAGAAATGATCCACAACTGATCAAAGTAAGTAATTCGTGCACTTTGATAGGGTTTGAACGTATATGAATTCTAGAATTAGCGTTTTATTGGACACTGTCCAATCATTGGAATCGTTCAATGATAGGCAAAATACCTAATAAAGCTTTTCGCTTTTCGCTCTTTTGAAAGCTAAATCAATTCGCCAGCTTTTTCAACATGAAAATACATCCGTGAGCAGAAAAGTTAAAGTTTTACTGTCCATAATATAATTATGGTAATTGTGGTAGAGTAATCCTTACCTTCTAGTTAATGATAAACTACTTCCCGTTGCACTTGCATTTAGCGAAAAACTAAGAGAAAAAAATGAGCTGTCATGCTTGTGTCTCGCAAACTAATTTGCCCTTGTACGAATGTAGTCACGTAAGTCATGTCATGTCAGTCATGTAAGCTATTAGAAGGTGTGATCTGTATGATGAAATATGCAGCGCCGCTTATTAGATGGCCAAGAAGGTAGGCCAAGTAAATTTTGCCATGATCTAAGGAGAGAATTGAAAATGGGTGTATAGCTAAATTGGTGTATAGGCTGGTAAATGGCTGAATATTGCGTACCGTCGGTGCCTTGTGCACGTGTAGGCATAAAATAGATCCTACAGTGGTTCATAGCCTCTTATTCAGCAACTCCTATTCCTACCTCCTCGTGGTACCAGCCGGGATACGAGCAACTTTGGTGGAGGTCGGGTAACCAACCCCGGTGGAAGCCAAGGTCGTATGCTGACAGGAAAGGAGGGCTCTTTCGAGCTTCGTTGGCCCTCCGGCGAACAAGGGGGTTGGTGTAGCAGGCTTTGCAAGCCGACACCACGAAAAATACTAAAGCACGGAACGAAGAACAAATAAATTCTTACTGGAACAATCGGAATAGAACCACGCGACGAAAAAGAACTATGGATTGGAAACTCGGGACGTGAAACTGCCGATCTCTCAACTTCCAAGGGAGCACTCGAGTGCTCTCCGAAGTATTGAAGAGCCGCAAGTTCGACGTCGTAGCGCTGCAGGAGGTGTGCTGGAAGAGCTCAACGGTACGTACGTTTAGAGATGGACGTACCATCTACCAGAGTTGCGGCAACACACACGAGCTGGGTACAGGTTTCATAGTGATGAGCGAGATGCGGAAACGGGTGATTGGGTGGTGGCCAATCAATCCTCGAATGTGCAGGTTGAGAATCAAGGGCCGATTCTTCAACATAAGCATCATCAACGTGCACAGCCCTCACCTCAGAAGTACCGTTGACGACAAGGATGAATTCTACGCGCAGTTGGAGAGTGAATACGACCGCTGCCCAAACCATGATATCAAGATCGTCATCGGGGATTTCAATGCTCAGGTCGGCCAGGAGGAGGAATACAAACCGGTGATTGGAAGGTTCAGTGCACACCAGCGGACCGATGAAATGGGCCTAAGACTTATCGACTTTGCCGCCTCCAAGAAAATGGCCGTACGTAGTACCTTTTTCCAGCACAAAATCCATCACAAGTACACCTGGAGGCCACCAAATCAGACAGAATCACAGATCGACCACGTTTTGATCGACAATCGGCACTTCTCAGACATTATCGACGTCAGATCCTATCGAAGCGCTAACGTTGACTCGGACCACTACCTACTGATGGTTAAGATGCGCCCAAGACTCTCTGTTGTGAATAACATTCGGTACCGGCGCCAGCTTCGATTAGATCTCGCGCGACTGAAGCAGCCAGATGTCGCCGCAGACTACGCGCATTCACTCGAATCTGCGCTGCCGGAAGAGGGCGAGCTGGAGGAAGCCCCTCTCGAGAACTGTTGGAACACTATCAAAACAGCCATCAGCAGTGTAGCGGAGAGCACCATGTACCCCGGGGCATGTACCCCGGAATCAGCGGAACGATTGGTTTGACGATGAATGTAGGAGGGTGATGGATGAGGAGAACGCTGCGCGGGCGGCCAAGATGCGCAGTGCCATACGACAGAACGTGGAAAGACGCAAACAGAAGAAGATGCAGCGAAACCAAATCTTTCGGGAGAAAAAGCGGTACTTGGAAGAGTAGGAATATGCAGAGTTGGAGCAGCTGCATCGTTCTCAGGAAACGCGAAAGTTCTACCAGAAACTGAACGGATCCCGCATAGGCTTTGTGCCGCGAGCCGAAATATGTCGGGATAAGACTGGCAGTATTCTGACGAACGATCGTGAGGTGACCGATAGGTGGAAGCAGCACTTCGACGAACACCTGAATGGCTCCCAGGCGGAGAACCACGGCGGCGGGGAAAGCGATTTCGACGGTGCAACAAACGGGGAAGAGGTGCCAGCCCCAACGATAGGCGAAGTTAAGGAGGCCATCATGCAGCTAAAGAACAACAAGTCAGCTGGAAAAGATGGCATCGGAGCGGAGCTTATTAGAATGGGACCAGAAAAGCTGGCCGTTTGTCTGCACCAACTAATTGTTAGAATTTGGGATACGGAACAGCTAACGGAGGAGTGGAAAGATGGAGTTATCTGCCCGATCTATAAAAAGGGCGACAAGTTGGACTGTGAGAACTATCGAGCGATCACCGTTCTCAATGCCGCCTATAAAGTGCTGTCATAAATCATTTTCCGCCGTCTATCACCAATTGCGAATAGATTTGTGGGAACTTATCAAGCCGGCTTCGTCGAAGATCGGTCTACAACGGATCAAATATTTAAACTGCGGCAAATCCTTCAAAAGGGCCGTGAATACAGAGTTCCGACGCTTCATTTATTCGTTGATTTCAAAGCCGCATATGATACCATCGACCGGAAAGAGCTATGTAAAATCATGGACGAGAACAGCTTCCCCAGGAAGCTCATCAAACTGATCAAATCTACGATGGATTGTACACAGTGCTGTGTTCGGATTTCGGGTGGATTGTCAAGTTCATTCGAATCACACAGAGGGCTTCGTCAAGGTGATGGTCTTTCATGCCTGCTGTTCAACATAGCGCTACAAGGTGTTATGAACCGAGCGGATATCAACACGCGGGGCATGATATTCAACAAATCTAGTCAATTCGTCTGCTTTGCCGATGACATGGATATTATCGACAGAACATCTGTGGCGGTTGCTGAACAGTACACCAGACTAAAGCACGAAGCAGAAAAGATTGGGTTAAAGGTAAATACGTCTAAAACAAAGTACATGCTGGCCAGCGGAACCCAGGCCGAACGACACAGCTTGGGCAGTAGTATATTGATCGACGGCGATGAGTTTGATTTAGTCGATGAATTTGTCTACCTTGCCTCACTGTTAACGGCGGACAATGATACCAGCCGTGAGATTCGGAGGCGTATTTTCAGCGGAAGTCGTGCTTACTATGGGCTCCACAAGCAATTGCGGTCGAGCAGACTAAGTCCCCGTACAAAGTGCACCCTGTACAAGACGCTTATTAGACCGGATGCTCTCTACGAACATGAAATATGGACAATGCTCGAGGAGGACCTGCGAGTGCTCGGAGTTTTCGAACGACGAGTGCTAAGAACGATCTTCGGCGGTGTACAGGAGAACGGAGTATGGAGGCGGAGGATGAACCATGAACTCGCACAGCTTAATGGCGAATGTTTAGGACCACACTGCAGAAATGCATTGACGAAGGTAACTTCCCCGATAGCTGGAAGCGCCAGAAGCTGGTGTTGCTGCCGAAGCCGGGAAAACCCCCCGGCCTCAGCGTATAGGCCTATTATATGTCTATTGGACACGGTTGGCAAGCTGCTAGAAAGATTAATCGCGAATAGACTCACCAAGTACACGGAGCGGGAGAACGGCCTGTCGAACAAGCAGTTTGGCTTCCGGAAAGATAGGTCTTCAAAAGATGCCATACGAATGGTAGTGGATACTGCGGAAAAGACCCAAAAACAACAGAGAAGAGGAATTCGCTACTGCTTAGCATGACGGTTCCTATGTATCTCTGCAGGATTCTGAAAAGTTACTTTCATAATCGTACACTGATATACGAGACAGACATAAGGGAGAGAAGGATTACAATCACGACGGGCGTTCCTCAGGGCTCCATCCTTGACCCAACGGTATGGAACGCGATGTACGATGGTACTCCATCGCTGAAGCTTAACCTCTTCAGGGGTGTGAAGATTGTCGGCTTCGCTGATGATGTGGCGCTGATAGTAACTGACGAATCAAGAGAAGAGGTGAAGGTACACGCCATGGAATCCATACATATGGTGGAAGATTGGATGGAAGAGAATAGGCTTGCAATAGGTCATCATAAAACAGAGGTGGTAGTGATTAGTAACCGTAAGACAGTGCAGCAGGCAAATATCTTAGTCGGGGAATGCATCATCGACTCTAAGCGTGACGAGCATCTGGGTGTGATCATCGACGACCGACTAAATTTCAATAGTCACGTAGATTATGTCTGTCAGAAGGTACCAAAAGTGATCACAGTGCTAACCAGAATCATGCCGAACAATTCGGCAATAAATAGTAGCAGGAGGAGGCTCCTGGCTAGTGTAACCACGTCAATACTTAGGTATGGCAGCCCTGCATGGATCTCGGCATTAAGAACGAAAAGAAATCTATAGCGTTTGAATAGCACGTACAGACTGATGAGCATGAGAGTGGTGACCGCCTACCGCACCATGTCACTGGAAGCGACCTGCGTCATTGCCGGCATGATCCCCATTAGATTGGTATTCGAGGAGGATCTAGAATGCTACAGAAATAGAGGTCTCCGCGGAGCTTGAAAACGAACACGGGTAGGGTAGATACATTGTGTAAGTGGCAAGTGGAATGGGATAACGCAGTCAATGGAAGATGGACACAACGGCTGATCCCGAATGTGTCCCCGTGGTTGAACAGGAAACACGGAGAAGTCCACTTCCACCTGATACAATTCCTGTCAGGCAACAGTTGTTTCAGGAAGTACCTGCATAGATTCGGTCACGCGGAATCACCTCTCTGTCCGGAGTGCACTAACGTAGAAGAAAGACCGGAGCACGTGGTGTTTGACTGTCCACGATTCGGGGCAATGCGAAGCGCAATGTTTGCCACCAGCGGTAAGGATTCCAGCCCTGATAATGTAGTCCAAAAAATGTGACTCGGACCAATTTCTAAACTCTTCGTGCAATAACACGTTAAAAGGGTTTTGTTTCTTGTATTATGGAAATTTTCGTTACAATTACAGATGTACAAGTGGCTGAGTGGCAAAGGGACCCCAGGTAAGATCGGGCAATCAGCTAGTTTACAATAACTTATAACGATGTCAACCAATATACACTAGAATTTCTATTTTGGTTCACTTATTTATGTCCGAGATTTAAATTAAATCCTCTCTTTTTACGTCGAAAATTTAAATTAACGAAACCTATAGAAATGTATAGGCGTTTTTGACAAGCTATCGCCCGCTTGAAGGCGCTGCATAAAAAAAGTGATGAAAAGTAAAACCGCTGTCAAACTCCATACATTTTTGAAAAAAGCTGAAATAAAATGCAGTTTTTGATTAACCCTTTTAATTGTCAGGATTTTAGATAGCGAAATATTGGAAGAAATTTGTTTATCTACGTTAAAATAAGTAAAAATATTCGAATTAATTAACTTTACGGCAGAAAAATGTTAATGTTTGATTTTGTACCGCATGAAACAAAAGTACATAGGGTCAGCTGTAAGGTTTACATATCCTGGATAGAGAATAACCAATTATTTGCAGTCTTCAGTGCATTCCAATGTGTTTTCAAATGCTAACGGATTTATTTTCGTGATTAGCACCACCTGCGCCAAGAGCCAAACATATAACCTATCAGTTCGTAAACATAAATACACTTGCGAAGCTCTAATAATCTCCCGAATCAGAAACAATTTATATCAAATGAAAGGAAATGCATTTTCTTATTATCCATTTTCATCATTTCCACTGTTGTTAATTCAGTAAAATATTACATTTAAAGTTGAGCTCCATATAGGTGCCAGCAAGCATTTTGGGAATTTCACTTTTTTTGTAGTTCCAATAATCACAACCAGGTAGCGAACGGTTGCTATTAGTTTTGCTCGAATTCGCCTATACTAAAGTATTAACAGTAAGGAAAGTAAATGAAAAAACTGTGGCTACATTCGTAGTCCACACAGAGACACAGACACACATACCCTCCTACTTTTTAACTGAATTATGAAATATTTACGTTTATGTATTAACCAAGAGTATTTAATTATTTCCGTTTCAAGAAAACTTAATAAATCTTACCTGTAAAATCCTGTATAGAGTTGTTGCTGTTGAGTTGGGTTCTCGATTATCCATTTTCGGCTTAAACTGATTAATTCGTTACTTCACATTAGACGAGTAATGGTGGTTTTACACTTTCACACTTCATATAGACTACAATTTTTATTAGAACTTTATATGAAACTTTCACATCAACATTAGATTTGCTGAACACTTTTTGCTTATTTCTAATTCACATTTAGGTATATCTTCTTTATTGAAACGATATTTTCCATAACACTGTAAACCTCTTCAATGTTGTTCACTTCTCGATCACAACCAAAGTTCACTCTTTGTTTTTATTTTTATTTTATTGAACATCTACCAACCCCCCCGAAAGCAGCACCTCAATTTACACAATGACACACTGATGAAGGCAACGTGTAGCAAGTTCCGGAATGTGTACGCGATTCTACACCTGCCAGCAACAACCGGTGGACCGGAGGAGGTCTAAGGCCCTTGAGAGCGCAAGGCTTACACCAATCAGTCTGTAGATTGTTTGATCAATTCCTTCCACCACCACCCCACAATCGAACCGGTATCGAAGGTAACCACTTGGCTCCCACGCGACGCTAGTATGGAGGATTTTGCAGCTCCTGCAACCGATCAACAAACGGCCAAAGTAGGTCAGGTAAGATGGGATGAGTAATGAATTCAAACGCGAAAACATAAACCAACCGAATACAGTACTTGCGTTGTCTGTTACTCAGAACGGAAGTGCAGACAATGTTTTGAATTGCAGCACAAGGGGCACAAAGTTTTACACTTTGCCACAAAATGTTCGTGGTTTAACTAGCTAGGTATATAACGTAAGCGGCATTCGATTTAGTTCTCCTTGAAGTTTTCAGGTTCGAGGGCTAATTTAAGGACTACTAGGAATAATACCAGCCGTCGTTTCTGGAAAACGCATTAAACAATGTTCGTTTTCTCTCTACGAAATAAATTGGAAAAGTTTTTCCCGATAACGCGTCAAACCGCTATCGAAGTTTTGCCTTGATATCATGTGACCTAATTACTGAAAGCTCTTGGCAATTAGGCGTCGTTTTCAATGTAACTTGCAGCCAAATATTTATGTTCTTTGTTCTTTTTCGTTTAAGAAATGAGTAAGAAATCGCACGACTATGGTCTATTGTTCCATAGGTTATAATCATTCATCAAGTCACTTTCGCCATTGAACCTAATTAACTTACTTTCTTCTTACTACTTTGTTCATGCTATTTACTGGGATTACAAGATAGATAATCAAAGAAATGATAGTATCACGGATATAATTATCCTTAGTGATGAACTAACATAATATATAATAATCTGTATTCTGAGCTGCATTGTAACTTTTCGTCAAACATCATTCCAGTAATCTCACTTCAGCGCACGGTGAACTCACTAAATCTCACTTTCCCATCAGCACGGGGGATACTATCAATAGAACTAGAAACGAGCCAACTCCGATTATGTTCAATATCATAGAGGAAAACTTGATAATCGAGAGGCAGTAACGTAACTATGAAAGCATGGGTAGGTTAATATATAAATTTGCCATTTTCCTCACAGTAAAGTAACAAACAACTCCTCCCATTGTTTAGCCAGAAAGCGGGTGATAAAGCGGAGCGAAATTCGAAAAAAAAATTTTTAAAGTTTATGAAATTGGCTTCTAAAATTGGAGGGCAAAAAATAATTTATGGGATGTAATTCAATTTTTTTTAATAAAATCAATTGTCTGTGGGCTCTACAGCCTAAAGAACTCGAAAAATGACTCCATACACTCATGTTAACGCGTCTAACACCAGACAGAAATGGAAATTCAAGCAATAGAATTTGCAAAAATCGCCATTTTTTCTTTCTTTTCGTAGGGTTTTGCATGGAAAACAATAACATATATATGAAATTGGTTTTCACGTTTAAACTTTAGGTGATAATACATTAGTTTTGCTCGATTAAAAAAATTTCTTTCCGTTCAGTTGCCCAACACTGGAAGGACAAAAACTTGCTAAAATATTTGTAGTAGCCTTATTGACTAATGTTTTATGGAAGAGTCTAAAATTTCTTGAGTTCGATTAGTTTTTGAGCTACGCAAAAATATCTGTTTTATTTGTATGAGAGTCCTTATCCCACTACCACAGGGATGAGGGGTCTCAAACCACCATAAAATAAATTCTTGCCTCCAAAAACCCTCACATGCCAAATTTGGTTTCAATTGCTTGATTAGTTCTCGAGTCATGAGGAAATTTGTATTTCATTTGTATAGGAGCCCCCCTCCTTAACAAGGGAGGGGTCCTGATTCATCATAGAGAAAGTTCTTGTCTCCAACAACACCCACATGCCAAATTTGGCTCCATTTGCTTGATTAATTCTCGAGTTATGAGAAAATTTGTATTTCATTTTTATGGGAGCCCCCCTCCTTAACAGGGGAGGGGTCATTATTCATCCTAGAAAAAATTCTTGCCTCCTAAGACCCCCACCTGCCAAATTTGGTTCCATTTGCTAGATAAGAGGAAATTTGTATTTCATTTGTATGGGAACCCCCCCTCTTAAAGAGGGGACGGGTCATAATTCCCCTCCTAAAGAGAGAAGGGGTTTCAATTCACCATAGAAAAAATTCTTGCTTCCAACAGCACCCACATGCCAAATTTAATTCCATTTGCGTGATTAGTTATCGAGTTATGAGGAAATTTGTATTTTATTTGTGTGGGAACCCCCCTCTTAGTGATGGGAGCGGTCTCTAACTATTATAAGAACCTTCCCTCGCCCCAAAAACCCCTGCATGCAAAATTTCAGGAACATACCGACCGACAGACAGACAGACAGAAATCCATTTTTATAGGTATAGATTACACGGTGTTACACGGAAAAAATATTTCTCAAATGACCTAGTGTACGATGGTCACACCTAGTACATCATAAAAACTTATTTTAAATCTTCCTAACACCCTCAAAATTTCAAGTTATTGCAAAAAAACGATTTTGGCTAGGTGTCCACATACTATCATGAATAACTCAATCATTTTCCAAGCAATTTCAAGTTTTTTATATATTTTTGGAAAGCTTATAGGACAAGCTTTCTGGATACATGCACATTCACGATGGTTCTATAAAAAATAGACGAGATTTTTTCAATTAAATATAAAATTTAACTAAGAAAATTAAAGTTTTCTCTCTTTAGGAGTCCTTAAAGTGACCTTAAAAATTACTCACATTCCTTAGTTCAACATCACTTGTTTTGTAATCAATCCTAAGCCTTTAGTCAAAATTTCAGCCAAATCGAGTCTCAACGGAACCCGCTGATACGATAACGACCGCTATATGACGCTAAGGGCCCCGAAGGCACTCCCTTCTTTATCAACGACCCGCGAGAGTACTGGTGATGGTCCCCATCCCAACTGTAACCGACCGACAGTGAGAGACTTTGAGAGTCCCAGCAGCGCTTCGTAGCATAAGAACAGTTGCTGGAGGACGTTAAGAGTCTCGGCGAAACAACCTGCTTCAATGACGTTCGCTGGAGGTGGTCGAGGGTCTCAGAGGCGACCCCTACTTCAACGACGTCTGGTCAAGAACGACGAGTGTCTCTTTGGTGCTTCCAACAGATTCGACCGACCGGAAAAGTGAACGACAACTGGATGGATGACAACGAGAGTATCAGCCCCTACTTCGACAACGACGACTGTAGGAGATCAAGAAAACTGGTGGCGCCCCTACTTCGACAATGACTGCTGGAGAATATTGTGGGTTCCAGCGGCGCCCTCTACTCCACCAGCGATCGCTCGAGAACGTTGAGGATCGCGGCAGCGACCTAGCTGTAACAAGGATTGCTCAAGAACGACGAGAGTACCGGTGGTACTGTTAAAGGACTTTGTAAGTCCAAGCTGCGCTTCGTAGCAGATAAACGGCTGCTGGAGAACGCCAAGGGTCCCGGTGGCAAAAAGATAATTGTGTCAATATTTACAAAAAAAATCCCACGCTTTTGAAGAATGAAATGAACAAGGTGCTGGAAGAAAGTATGCTATTGGCCATCCAGAGCTTTAAGTAATTTATGAACGACAAAATTTTGTCGACAAAATTGTTGGATATGTTTTACTACAAAAACGTTGAATGTCACGTGTCATGTCATGTGGTTTTGGGTTTACAGGCTTATGGACCTGGAACCGTTAGCAGATTGCCGAGCTGAGTCGAATGGTATACGAGACTCGACCCTAGGACCCTCGGATCAAAAGGCGGATTTTTAGGATACTGTATATATTTTCTAATATCACCCGCTCAATCTTACAACTAAGTATCTAGATAGAAATCGTGTAGAGCAAGGAGGGGTAAAAGCGCGATGCGGGTAAAAGTGCGATTCAATTATTTATCGGTGCAAAAGTGCGATTCATGGGCGAGGCAAAAATGTATAGCTAATTATATACAACTTTAAGCACTATATTACAGATACTAGAAATGGAATATCTGCAGAAAACTGTGTGCTCTACAAATGTTGACCGAAGGAAAACAATATTTTCCGCTGATGAAACAAAAATCAAGCAAAAAGTTTGTTTGTTTGTTTGTTTGCAAAAGTTTAGATCTAACGGAGGCTGCAATACACCAGCGCAAAATAGGAAAGGCGCAAATTGAGAATATTCCTTACCGAAACATAACGCAGATTGAAAATAACATTCGCTATGTGCGCGAAACGGTGCTCCCACCTTCCCAAGTTTGTTCTATTTGTGAAGTCGGTACACAGGTTTGTTAAAGAGTGAAAAGGATAGACAAAACTTTGCACCAAATCTTCACAAACTTTCCATAAGGCAGTTCCATGAGAGTACAAGAGATCGATTTGTGCTTACATAGCGAATGGTTTTGTTAGCTACTGTAGTGCTAAATTATTGGATTTGAGCTTCGCACTTTTGTCCCGCGGTATTCGCACTTTTGCCCCGCGCTATTCGCACTTTTGCCCCGCTAGTGGGGTAAGAGTGCGAATCAGCACTTTATCAGAAGAAAGAAGAATTTATTTTGCAAAACACTATTACCGCAGATGATTTATAGTTGAATGTAAAGACATTGAGTTACTGCATCACTATAAAATATATTATGTTGTTGTCTTTCTTTATATCTCACGAAACTTCAAACATCGCACGTATGCCCCGCCCTACTCTACAAGATGCTCAGTTGTAAGATTAGGCGGGTGATACAAGAAAAGCAAAAATGCTACAACTTTTAAAAATGGTCTCAAATTCACAAATCTTGACCGATTTGGCTGAAATTTTGACCAAAGGCTTAGGATTGAATACAAATCAAGTGGTGTTGAGCTAAGGAATGTGGGTCATTTTAAGGTCACTTTTGGAGTGGATTCAGTATATATTTTTGTGTAAGTTGGTCGAAAACAAGTGATATTATTAAATGTTTTAGAGCACTGTAGCAGCATTTTTAAAAAATATCACAAAAAATCATTTATATCTTGTATATTTCATTTATTTACGATACACATTTTACATAACTTCCGAAAATGCTAGAATACAAATTAGGGCAGTTTTGAAAGGCTCAAACATTGCCCAATCATGAAAAAATATTCAACAATGCTAAACGCAATTTTTATAAAATGTCTAGTTGGTATACCGGCCCGCAGAACGTGTCAACTAATCATAGGCAGCCACTAATGTTTTACTGGGGGCCGCCCATTTGGCATAAAGTCATTAGGCATAATACTATTTGACATAACGCAAATTGGCATAATCCATTTGGCATAATCGTAAGGAGCCATTTGGCATAATTCCTCAAACTTATTTTATGGCCTAATGTTCGCTTTCCTAGATGACTCAGGGCTAGCCGGCCGCAGGCAACGGCGAGTGTTCGCCGGTGACCCGCTGTCGAAATCGCCGGCCACTGCGGGGGGCAACCCCCCTGTAGAAATCACATCTGTCTAGGCTTATTTGTTTTCCTAGGTTTACTGACCTCTAGTTCTTTCCTTCAGCTGGGTCCGAACGAGCGATAGCGAGTAAGGACGGATCACTCTTTCCTTGTGAGGCGATCGAAGCATCAAACAACAAAATCTGGCTGGATTATTAATTATACCAAAAAGTCGTTATGCCAAATGATCATTATGCCAAATGACCGTTATGGCAAATGGATTTATGCCAAATGGCGTTATGCCAAATGTCTTTAGCCCCGTTTTACTATGATTTAAACACGGGGACGAAAGACTAAAACATCAAATTTTTGCGTGCTATTTTTCGCCCCTTTTAAAAACAGTAAAATCTCTCTAAAATTCACCATTATTATGCGTTAATGTACTTCAAAATGTTTTTTGTGCTATTTCAAAATATATCACAGATAAAACGTATCATAAATAGCATTAATTTATACTATTTCCCAGCATTTACTCCGATATTTGCTGCAGTTAAGCTCAGCTCAGTTTTCTACATCCGAAGAAAATAGTGTTGTTTAGGCGGCATTTTAAAGTTAAAAATTTCAACATAAATAAACTACAAAATTCAACGCAATTGATGTAAAATGAAAATAGATTTGATGTTTTGAAAGGAGACATACATTTTTTTACAATGCCTAAACGTTGAGATATATAACAAAAGCAACTTTTACCTGGGGGTGAAAGAATGCGGAGGGGGCGAAGGCTAATGCATCTCCCCTATTGGATGTATTTACTGTCGTATGTGTTTATATCATGAAGACCACCAAAGATCCGATGATTTTTTTCACAAATAAACAAATAAACAAATGTAATATGTCACACAAATTTTCGCATAACTCGAGACTCAACAAGTAAATGGAACCAAATTTGGCACGTACCTAATGTTTTTTGAAAGCAGGATTTTTTCTGTGATTATTTGAGTCTCTGGAAGGGGGTAGGCTCCCATATAAATGAAACAGAAATTTTTGCATAACTCAAAAACTAAACGAACTCGAGTAATTTTAGACTCTTCCATAAAACATTAGTCAATAACAAAACCACCAAAAACTACCTATAGTAACACTAGATGATTTAGGGTTAGACGGCCGCGGGCCGCCAGTGTTGCCGGCGACCCGCAGTCGTACAGTCTATTGGGAAAAAATAGACTGCCCTCAAATTCTTGAGTGAATGGACCATGACGTGGAGCCTAGATGCCTTCGAAATACTGCCATGTTGAGGATGGCTCACCACCGTACGAACTACAGCAAATACGGAGTACGAAGTTGATAAAGTAGGATCCGTCTTCGATTTCCTCCTAACGCGCCAAACCCTACGTGAGCGATTCAACTGCTTCTTCAGCCGGTGTAACTAATTTGTTTACCTGTTTTTATTTAAGTATATGTTCAACTATGTTTTTTTCTTTTTACACACTTGGCCAGTACTTCTAAGAAGTTAATCCATCATTCAGACCGTGTCTAAAATCTAAAAACTAATTGTGCTCGAACTGCAAAATTGTGACATTTGTTTCAAGTTAAAATATTATTAAGGAAAACGTTATAGTATTGCAGTATGTTACAATTCAGATAATTGAATCGAAAAACGTGATCTCGCGTTGTCTGCCATCTCGGTCCAGTCATGAAATCATGGGTTATAATAATGATTTTATCGAATTTCAAATTTTATGAGTTCATTATTTTATTCATGGAAGCGGAATTGGATTTTTTTTCATGTAGTGTATGTATTATCCATCAGACGATATCTAAGGAACAATGAATAAGCAGCAATGTTACACAATATTCCTAATTAAGTAGGGTTCTTATTCTACAGAAAATATTCAACCAAGGTAACTTAAAATCCGAAAAAAATACTCCAAGACTGGAAGTTAACTTTCACTTCAACTATAATATTTCGCCTAATCTATGCAGAAAATACATAAAATACTCTTGAATTAGAGGTAAGGCTGTTTCGAATTCATTTTAAACAACATACAATTGCTGCTGAAAACAGTGGGTACGTCTCCACTAATTCGTTTCAACAATTTAAACGCAAAGTCCTCCCGAGTTTCACTAGATAGAGACAATCAAATAAAATATTTCCGGCAGTAGGCAACATAGCTACTTTCGAGCACACAGTGGATGGTCTCCCCTTCGATTAGACATTCAAACGCTAACAGGAGATAATGCCGATTTGGATGAAAATGTGGTAGATATCTGTTTCGTTTTACCACGCATTTAGATGCACATTTGTTTTGCTTTTTAAAACGTCCCATCACTTCTGTCGCACGTTATTTTTAGGTGACTTTCTCTGCGATTTCGGACCACCTCGGTGACTTGCGATGCGTAAACCGCGTGACGGCCGCAAGCAGGAGATGCACTCCGGAACAAGAGCTACTTTTAGTTTGAGAACTATCACTTATAACAACTAACATTCCGAATTCATTATCACCTGTCCAGCAAAATTCATTTCTATTCGGACCACCAGTAGGAAAATTTTGATCGATCACACAACAACTGCAAATCCTATCACCCACCAGTGGGCGCTCCAGGAGCTTCTTCAGCGTTAATCCTCCTCTAGAACGGGAACCGCGCGCGGGACTATTTGTCCGTAGCTAGGCGTGTCATTGCACCTTTCTAACACAATCTTTCCGTTGGGAATGGCTACGGCGGGTTCGCGTCGCGTCGTCACTCGTAGTAGCGGCAGCGGAGACGGCGATAGTAAAATTTACGTTCGAACGAACGACGGTCCGACGATGAACTGAACCGGGAACATTTATAACTAGAACGTTTGGGTGCAGAACCAGGCCTAGACAAAATTGGAAAACAAAATGCATGCACTCTGCCGACGACCAGCCAGAACCCCTCGGTTTGGAAAATTGTTCGCTTAGTTGGATGGGTGAAGGTGTGGTGCACCGCTTTCAGGGGCACGGTTATGTTGGAATGCTTTAAATCACTTCACCCACATGCACTCGATGGGCCAAACCCCCCAATTTGCTATACACGCACACACAGACATGTATGAAGTTGTTGGAGGTACTGTTTGCCTGGAAACCGGAACCGGCGTCACGGCGTGTTTGAAAGTTGGATTTTATTTTTGTTTTGACTACGCCACCATAAGACCGGCACGGAGCGGTGAGGAAGACAGGCCGGCGGTAGATCGCGATTTGCGTGTTTATGCTCGTCACAAGTGGTTTGAAAAAGACGGCAAGCTTCGAAAGTTTAACCCCCGGTCCGGGGATGCAAAACCATGCGGAGACGAATATTTACACTGTCAAAGTGGTGCCATGAATTTTGCTAAAGAATGCTATTCTAAATTGACCTAGATATTTACCTTGGGTTGGAAAAAAAAACTTTTTTTTGACAGAAGTGTACTGTGCGAGGTTGTTGATCTAAGCACTATGGAAACATTCACCATATTGTCATAGACTGCCAATTCCACGCTGGATGCCAAGAAAAAAAGTTTTCCAATTGACCCTCTCCCATTTGATGGAAAATTTTCACACTTTTGATTGTAAGCTTCAATTTTGTCAGTTAATTATTTTCTCTATTAAACATTCAAATACACCAAATACATGTCGAAAACCGCTTTTTAAGTTATTAAATTAAGGTTCAAGCACGTGTAACACCAAATCCCTAATGGATCCTATAACTTTTAAACCAGTTTTTTGTGTTGGAATTAATAAAAGAGACAGTTGAATTCGTCCTACAGAATCGTTCGTTTCGTTTTAAGGACTTAGTCCGATATCACTCTATCTTTTCTTAGTTTGCAATTTTGCACACAGTATAAATACATGTCATGCGTAAAGTTTATATTGTCATGTAAGCGATCGCAGAGACACGCGGAGACGGGCGAGTGTATTGCTGGTGCTTTAGGCCTGTTAAAAAAAACTTGTTCAGTGGGGACAATTCCAATGGAGTGGAAACTAAGGTCGTATGCTAACAGGGAAGAAAGTACTATGTTCTCTTGGCACTATACAATGACAGCCCCATCGCGAGACTCGGTGACGTGTCCCTAGTAAGGCAACCTACCTAAAACTATCAGCTTCTTTGGCTCGAGCTGAACGTTCCTCACAATCAATCAATCAAATACCTAAAACTAACAAACTACGAACAATTAATGAAAATGGTCAGTGTTAAGTCAGACCGAACCAAGTGACAAAATTCTGATTTCGAGAAAAACGCGTTCAAAGTTTGCTGCTGCTGTATAGTTTAAAGCTATCAGTCTTTCAAAATCATTTCATATCTCTGACTGTTTGCAACATTAATGTAATCTGATTAGAGTAAAATGTAGCTTAGGAAATTCTTAAACGTTTGCTGACATTAACTTATTTTTTAAATTTTGCGACTTGGTCCGGTCTGATTTAACACCGACCGATTAGACTTGGAACATTCTAAATGGACAAAGGCAAAGAAATAAGTGCTTGACTTTATCAGCCGAGAGCCAGGGTGTCTCTTGCCGTATCAAGAACTCGGTCCTGGGATAGTCGGCGCCAATTCATTGCGCGTCTCGACGCACGCAAGTCGGCTTCAACCTGGTCGAGCCATCTAGTACGTTGATCCCCTGTATTCCTGGCGCCGGTGAGATTCTTGAAAAGAACGGATGTCACTGCACAGTCAACCGATATCCTTGCGACGTGGCCGGCCCACCGTAGTCTCCCAATTTTTACCAGATGTACAATTGGAATCCCTCCAAGTAGTGCTTGCAACTCGTGGTTCATACGCCTACGCCACTCTCCGCTATCCGATTGTACTCCGCCAAAAATAGTCCGCAACACCTTTCGTTCAAATATGGCGAGTGCACGTATGTCTTCCGTAAGCAAAGTTGCTGTCTCAAGTCTGTAGAGGACTACCGGTCTGATTAGCGTTTTGTACATCGTCAGCTTTGTGCGGTGGCGCATGCTCCTTGATCGAAGCGTCTTGCGGAGGGAAAAGTAGGCTCGTTTTATAACTTAAATGCGTCGTTGAATCTCCTTACCCATAGTATTGTCGGCAATAACCAGAGATCCCAAATATACGAGCTCATCAACCACTTCCAGTTCATCGCCGTCAATAGTCACTATCCCTGGGAGGCAAACGTTGCTTTCTCTGGAGCCCCTTCCTACCATACATTTGGTTTTCGACGCATTGATTTGTAGCCCTATCCTCCCAGCCTCCGTTTTTAGTTTGGCGTAGATTACTTCCACCATCCCAAGGTTTCTAGTAATGATGTCGAGGTCGTCTGCGAAGCCTAGGAGTTGGCTACTCTTGTGGTCAACTCATTCCGCGCTTGTGGATACTTGGCCAAATTCTTTCTCATGGATATGCTTAGTTAGTTTTTCCAAGCTCTTTTTTCCCTCTCTATCGCTTGTTGGCAATCCCCGTCAAACCAATCCTTTCGTGCACTCAAGGTTTCCACACCTAGCACCGCGGTTGCGGCCTCGTTGACGGCCGAGCGTATCATACTCCATCCGTTTTCAAGAGTCGAAGCATCTCTACATATGGGTCATTCCACGTCAAGTGTCAGAGTCACCTGTAATCGACCTTCTCGGATTTTCACCAAAATCGGCCAGATTGTTCGTTTTGGGTCAAGAAGCAAAAATCCCACGTTTGGTGCCGATTGGAATTTCCCTCGCTTTTTGGGAATTTACAATCGGAGGGAACCGCAAAAGAAAGTCTTTCTCCTACCGTTCCCTCTGAAAATTGTAAAAAATAACGTTATAGAAACTTATTAGGTGTATTTTTCAGCAATAGTGCGAAAACTAGCACAGGGTTGAAAAACTAGATCCCTTACCCTACAACTTACTTTTACAGTCAACCCCCACTAATATGAAAAACACCTCGTTCAGGTTGGGCGAGTTCATTTTTAATCTGAATATTTGGTTACTCTATTCATTTTCACATACGCGCACCCTATGAACTTGTTGTTTTGATTTGACGAAAACAAACGTTTTGAAAACTTTTCAAACATGCGTGAATTCTAAACGTCCGGTTTGTAAAAGTAGTAATTGGCTCGGCAGTTTCAACTAAAATCGTTTATTTTGAGTGCTGGAGAGAGGTAAGTTCCATATGAGCTATAATGCGAAAGCTCTTGAGCAAGAGGAAACGCATTAAGTTTTTTTTTGCTTTTTTCAATTTACCCGGTCAACTTTAACCTCAATTGTGTATGACGCTTGATCGGTTTTTAATGTGAACGCATTCATACCACCGGGGTACAGATTAAAAATGTTCAGATTAAACAAGGTTATACCAACGGGGATACACGGTACTTGCACTTTCTCACACATTAGTAATAACTTACTCAGCAATTTCATGTAAAAAAGATCTATCAATATCAAAATTTATAAGTGCTTCTTACTTACTTACTTAGGCGGCTTGCCGTCCTAAGACAAAGCCTGTTGAACAAAGTTTCTCCATGTAACTCGGTTGAGGGCTGCCGCTCTCCAATTCCTCGGACACCGAGTACAGATCTCGCTCCACCTGCACACTTAAAAATATCAGCAAAATTTGCCGAGATTTGAACAGCCGAGCGTTCGGTAAAAATTTCAGTTTTGCAAATCGACGTTTACGGATCTTTACTAACGTTTGGCATCATAAAAAATTTTACCGAACGCTCGGCTGTCCAAATCTCGGCAAAATTTTGCTGACTTCGGCACTTTTTTTAAGTGTGTGGTCTAACCATCTTGCTCGCTGCGCTCCTGGTCGTCTTGTTCCTACCGGATTTGACGCGAACACCATCTTTGCACGGTAGTTGTCCGGCATTCTTGCAACATGTCCTGCCCATCGTATCCGTCCAGCTTTGGCCACCTTCTGGAAACTGGGTTCTCCATAAAGCTGTGCGAGTTCATGGTTCATCCTCCGCCTGCATACTCCGTTCTCCTGTACACCGCCGAAGATCGTTCTTAGCACTCGTCGTTCGAAAACTCCGAGCACTCGCAGGTCCTCCTCGAGCATTGTCCATGTTTCATGTCCGTAGAGAACAACTAATAAGCGTTTTGAACAGGGTGAACTTTGTACGGGACTTAGTCTGCTCGACCGCAATTGCTTGTGAAGCCCATAGAAAGCACGACTTCCGCTGATAATACGCCTCCGAATCTCACGGCTGGTATCATTGTCCGCCGTTACCAGTGAGCCAAGGTAGACAAATTCATCGACTACCTCAAACTCATCGCCGTCGATCAATATACTACTGCCCAAGCGGTGTCGTTCGGCCTCGGTTCCGCTGGCCAGCATGTACTTTGTTTTAGACGTATTTACTTTTAACTAAATCTTTTCTGCTTCGCGCTTTAGTCTGGTGTACTGTTCAGCCACCGTCACAGATGTTATGTCGATAATATCCATGTCATCGGCAAAGCAGACGAATTGACTAGATTTGTTGAATATCGTGCCCCGCGTGTTGGTATCCGCTGGGTTCATAACACCTTGTAGCGCTATGTTGAACAGCAGGCATGAAAGACCATCACCTTGACGAAGCCCTCTGTGTGATTCGAATGAACTTGACAATCCACCCGAAATCAGAACACAGCACTGTGTACCATCCATCGTAGATTTAATCAGTTTGATGAGCTTCCTGGGGAAGCTGTTCTCGTCCATGATTTTCCATAGCTCTTTCCGGTCGATGGTATCATATGCGGCTTTGAAATCAACGAATAAATGATGCGTGGGAACTCTGTATTCACGGCCCTTTTGAAGGATTTGCCGTAGTGTAAATATTTGATCCGTTGTAGACCGACCTTTGACGAAGCCGGCTTGATAAGTTCCCACAAATCTATTCGCAATTGGTGATAGACGGCGGAAAATGATTTGGGACAGCACTTTATAGGCGACATTGAGAATGGTGTTCGCTCGATAATTCTCACAGTCCAACTTGTCGCCCTTTTTATAGATCGGGCAGATAACCCCATCTATCCACAACTCCGGTAGCTGTTCCGTATCCCAAATTCTAACAATTAGTCGATGTAGATAAACGGCCAGCTTTTCTGGTCCCATATTTAGTAAGCTCCGCTCCGATGCCATCTTTTTCAGCTGACTTGTTGTTCTTTAGCTGCATGATGGCCTCTTTAACTTCGCCTATCGTTGCGGCTGGAACCTCTTCCCCGTTTGTTGCACCGTCGAAATCGCTTTCCCCGCCACCATGGTTCTCCGCCTGGGCGCCATTCAGGTGTTCGTCGAAGTGCTGCTTCCACCTATCCGTCACCTCACGATCGTCCGTCAGAATACTGCCAGTCTTATCCCGACACATTTCGGCTCGCGGCACAAAGCCTTTGCGCGATCCGTTCAGTTTCTGGTAGAACTGAACGAAGTCGCGTTTCCTGAGAACGATGCAGTCGCTCCAACTCTGCATATTCCTGCTCTTCCAGGTAGCGCTTTTTCTCCCGAAAGATTTGGTTTCGCTGCATCTTCTTCTGTTTGTGTCTTTCCACGTTCTGACGTGTGGCGCTGCGCGGGCGGCCAAGCTTCTCATCCATCACCCTCCTACATTCATCGTCAAACCAATCGTTCTGCTGATACTGGGCCACATACCCGATGGAGCCCTTCGCTACACTGCTGATGTTCTTGAGTTCTCAACAGATCTCGAGAGGGGCTTCGTCCAGCTCGTCCTCTTCCGGCAGCGCAGCTTCGAGTGAATGCGCGTAGTTTACGGCGACGCCTGGCTGCTTCAGACGCGCGAGATCTAACCGAGGCTGGCGTCGGTACCGAATGTTGTTCACAACGGAGAGTCTTGGGCGCATCTTAACCATCACTAGGTAATGGTCCGAGTCAACATTAGCGTTTCAATAGGATCTGACGTCGATAATGTCTGAGAAGTGCCGACTGTCGATCAAAACGTGGTCGATCTGTGATTCTGTCTGATTTGGTGACCTCCGGGTGTACTTGTAATGGATTTGTGCTGGAAAAAGGTACTACGTAGGGCCATATTCTTGGAGGCGGCAAAGTCGATAAGTCTTAGGCCCATTTCATTGGTCCGCTGGTGTGCACTGAACCTTCCAATCACCGGTTTGTATTCCTCCTCCTGGCCGACCTGAGCATTGAAATCCCCGATGACGATCTTGATATCATGTTTTGGGCAGCGGTCGTATTCACTCTCCAACTGCGCGTAGAATTCATCCTTGTCGTCATCGGTAGTTCTGAGGTGAGGGCTGTGCACGTTGATGATGCTTATATTGAAGAATCGGCCCTTGATTCTCAACCTGCACATTCGAGGATTGATTGACCAACACCCAATCACCCGTTTCCGCATCTCGCCCATCACTATGAAAGCTGTACCCAGCTCGTGTGTGTTGCCGCAGCTCAGGTAGATGGTATATCCACCTCTGAACGTACGTACCGTTGAGCTCTTCCAGCACACACCAGCGATACGACGTCGAACTTGCGGCTCTTCAATACGTCGGAGAGCACTCGAGTGCTCCCTTGGAAGTTGAGAGATCGGCAGTTCCACGTCCCGAGTTTCTAATCCATAGTCCTTTTTCGTCGCGTGGGTCTATTCCGATTGTTCCAGTAAGAATTTATTTGTTCTTCGTTCCGTGCTTTAGTATTTTTCGTGGTGACGGCTTGCAAAGCCTGCTACACCAAACCCCTGTTTCGCCGAAGGGCCAACGAAGCTCGAAAGAGCCCTCCTTTCCTGTCAGCATACGACCTTGGGTTCCACCGGGGTTGGTTACCCGATCTCCACCAAAGTTGCTCGTATCCCGGCTGGCACCACGAGGAGGTAGGAATAGGAGTTGCTGAATAAGAGGCTATGAACCACTGTAGGGTCTATTTTATACCTACACGTGCACAAGGCACCGACGGTACGCATTATTCCGCCGTTTACCAGCCTGTAAGTGCTTCTATTTTGTTTAAATGTTGTAAACTTATTTAATTTCCAAAAATTTCATGTAAACCAATGTACTATGCAACGTTAAGCAATAGATGAATTATGTTTAGAAGGCGTTTCTATCTCAAATACCAAGTAAGACCGTATAACAAAGGTTCCTTTCACCACTAGGTGGATTAAATCAGGTTTTTTCAATTGTAAATTAACTTTTTTGCAAAAACTAAAATACCCGTGGGCCAATTAGCACCAAAATATGTTATTCTAAAACACACACTTTACACGTCCAATGAGAGGTTCACGCACAAGTTTGATTTATTTACCCGAAAATGAAAGCAAACGTAATAGGAAGAAGAAGAACAGCCAAAGCATGAGAAAAAGAAGCCCGTCTTCGCGACTCTCTCTCTCTCTCAGATTCAAACCACCAAAACATACGTCCAGTTCATACAAGTTCCAACATATTTGGGGCTACCAGTTGTTCAAATTAAAAACTAACCCCGTTAGTTTACATGAGGAATCGTTCAAACGAGCACGGGTCCACTGTAATCTTAACTGTATACTTTTTCAATCAAATAATCTGTCAATTTAGCAGAGATTATAAGTCAAAAGAGGGCTGATAGGGTTTTGTGAGTCATTTCTCGGTTATTGTATTCAAAAAATGCATACGCCCGTTTATGCGAATAAACAGACTGTTTATTCTCATAGCTTGACGTAAATCCCGTGAAAAGCATCCAAGCTGAATTGAAATGCTACTGATTTGGTTACAGCTGATTTAACTCTGAAAGCAGGTGGTAGACGCTGAATAAATTTAAGCAAAGGCCTCTGTATTCTGTAAGTGTTTAAGCAGCCAACGAATGCGCTGTAAATCAACTGCTTCACTTAACAGTGTCACAAGCAGATTAGGCGCATCTTCAACCTCTCCACAACCTGTCAATATTCGGCTGAATAAGTATTGTAGAATTGTTTACATAAATTTTATTCGATGCATATTCAGCTATGGCTGAATAATAATGGCCGGTAAAATGTTTAAACAGCGCATAAATGTTCCTTGGGCCGCTGAGGTTGCTCATATCCCAACTGGTACCACGAGGAGGTAGGGATAGGAATTGCTAAATAAAAGGCTGAGAACCACCATGGGGTTTGTTTCACGCATTATCCAGCCGTTTACCAACCCTGCCATCTTACTATCTTAAAGTCGGTGTTCCACCTTCTGTCAATGTCTGGGCACGCCAGTGGTACAGATATAGCCACCGCCCAGTCATTTAAACTGCTAGAAATAGAGCTTAAACTTGGTAACACAAACCTGCCAGCCAATAATAGAATAGATATCGACATCAAAACAATTCCATTCTGACAGAGAGTAACAATCGATAGCATGCTTTTCATCTATTCTCGAAATAAAAACCAATAAATATTCTACGCAGCAAATTGCTGCAGCTGGGTGCAACCGCAAAAGCACACACGTGTGTCGAATCGATTCCCCGAATCACAGCTACGTAACTAACAGGTACCCACCCTCATAAAGGATGAAATGTCAAAAGCCACGAAATAATCAAACCAACTACAATCGATTTCAATTTGAACGAGCTTTAATTGAATTTCATAAATTTGTTCTCTAGGCATTAAATATAATTATTTATCGTTTAGTTTCAAAAATAATTACTTTCCTTTCCTAACTTTTACAATTGCTCTCCGGCTGCTCTCTAGCGCGTTCGTTCCCCCGCCCTTACAATTGGTGTGTGTAAATCATTGGTTTTGTTGTTCATCATCTAGCGTACAAGTGCAAATCGTTCCCGCAAACCAGTCGTAATTTTCTTCATCCGTTGTTTCTCTGTCGTTTGACTTACCCACCGATAGTTTTGTTTGTTTTGTTTGTAGTATGCAAATCCAATCGAAACCAATCCTAATCAAATTTTTACAAAATTACTACAGTTGAACCAAAAGCAATTATGTACACTTATGGTATTGTTTTTTTGTTTTATTTACACAATATTGGATAGTAGAAAAAATATAATTTCCTCTATTGTATTCTTTTTTTTCTGTTAAAGAGAAACACAAATTGATGAAAGTTTGAGCAATCAAAAGAACTTCTGTCGCCGTTTAGTTTACAGTTTGATCCTTCCCATTCCATTATGTTACAAAATTTAGTAGTTTTGGCAACCGTGCACCCCCTGACCATAGTGTTTCAATTAGTTTAGTCTTTTCTTCCTAATATTTGGATTCACAACGAGGTGATCTTTTTTTTTGCAAAAAAAAATCACACCAATGCTGCCGCACTTTTTGGTTGGAGTTTCTTCAACCCTTGTGTTTTTGTTTTGTGTTTCATAGCCTGTTCTCTATTTCTCCTTCAAATAAGCAAGAAACCGAAACTTATTTAAAATAAACTTGCACATATCTGCCCACCTCATCGTCCTCTTTGTGAGAGATTTTTCACGTACTTTTCCTACTTCTCATTAGTTTTTTATTTGGTTTTTTTTCTTGTTCACCAGAATTGATTATACTTATATGCACATACTTACTAGGTGATCACAGCTGATGAATATATATTTTGTTTATTCTGTCAAACCTTCTGTTATACCTACGATTATTATTAGCTTTGTTAAATATTATTTTTTTGTTATTCAATGTCTTGTGAGTTTTGCTTCCGGCACTCAACTCTGATCAACTACGAAATCGAAAAGTTTACTTCAATTTTATGTCTGTATTGTTGCTGTCTTTATTCTGCGGCGTTTGCAAAGATTTTTACTTTTGTTTCATTAGCTTATTCAGAATTTATCGACAGGGAAAACGTCATCCTAACCGTTACTTTTAATTAGTGAGGATTGAAACTAACAGGATTGGAAGGTAAATCGTATTCTGCTACCATAAATTGATTTCATTTTGCTCGTTCTTGCGACTACACTATAGCAGAGCAGTTGATTTGCTTTCAAGCATCCGAAGAATATCGGTAGGATAAACCTTCGGAAGTTTCTGCAATGGTTGCTGTATTCATCTTAAAAGGTAATTCGAACAGGTAAATCTCGCTATATTTAAGACAAAATCTATTATCTAAAGATAAATTTGAAAAATAACTGGGTATTACTAACTAGTGATTCATTTCATCGTAAAGAATTGGAAGTAAAATTAAAATGTATTTGAAACATTCAACATTAGTATTTCAAACGGTTACAGCATTTGGAAAACAATCTGGTGATCCGCGTACTTTAATAAGCCATTATCGGCAATGTCTTTAATCAGATCTTGCAAATTTTCAATATATCAAATCGAAACAAGACAATTGCACGGTATGTCTATTTGGATAAAAGAAAAATCTAATATAAGATAGATGAAATATTCCTTTTGTTGACCTAAAAGCGAGTTTAGTTCTAATCTAGGATCGATTGTTTGTCTTAATTCGTGGCCCACAGTTTAGAATCATTGGTGTGGGAGTGGATAATTGTAGATCGAAATGATCAACTCAACTTTATTCATCGCATTCTGAAATACAAAATCAGTGATCATGTTCTAAACCTACGCTACCGCTTCTTGGAAGAGCTATCTATTAATGTAGGTATGTCACTTCCTTAAATTCGACTTATTAATCAAACTACTAATACTAACGAATGAAAAGTCACGTAAAACCGAAACAAATTTGAGAACTTTCTCCCCTAGCGCAACCAAAACTTGATACATTGTTACCTATGCTACGCATGCAAAGCTCACATCAAATATTCACATCCAAAAGTGGAACGGAAAGAGTGTACTGTTTTGTTGTTTCCTCAACTCCGCCACCAATTAGTAGTATCGTTCCTACTCCTCCTTGCTTTTCCCTTAATGCTACTGGGCTCATCCGCTTTGCCTGGTTGCTTTGCTTAGACGCAGGCGCCATCAATTTCGGGCTTTTCCGGTACGAAACGATCGGTCAGTAGCACCGTGGCGCCGTTGGGTTTGCTGTTGATGTTGTTGCCGGTCGTCCCCTTCGATGGAATCTACAAAAAGAAGGAAAACGGTTTATTATTGCGACCTCTTAGGAACAATGAGCGATTCCTGGAACATTAATCGTCACTAAAAACTGGTAAAGGATTATTTTCAGTGTAAATTCGTTCTATTTTAGAAATCAATTTTCTATCACTTTTCCTTCGACATAATTATTCAGCAATCGATTGTTTTCGTGATACAAGTTTTCAAACATGATATACAATACATGATAGATAAATAGGTCCTTTTTGAAAATGAGTCTTAAACCAAAATGGTGCCAAAACCTGTGAAAGGTGTACATTTCCTCTTATCAAACGCATTGGTAAAGTTTCATCCAAATCAGAAAGGTTCAAATTTTGTCATTTACCTATTTCACGTGGAACTGCTCTAGTGAAGTTTCTTAGTGTTTCCCAAAATCTATTGACAACCTCAAAGCTGAAATACATTCTGTTCGTGAGCGGGCTACGAATGAATTCCAAACAGATAATTGTTTTTATTTGTTTTTTAAGAATTTGTTTGCACTTTGTCGACTGTTTCTATAATTTTTCAAGACCTGACATTTTTTTAAATAAAAGGAAAAGGAGAATTTGGCCAAAATCATATATGGAGGGAGGGGGGGGTCTCAAAAATAAGGAAAAAAACCACTTACATAATTAATGCACAGCCCCTTGGTTCTGACTCGCGTTTTTCGACCAGTTTCTAAATCTTTGTTAATAGTAATATAGGGTACGGGAGGATATTTTCAGCCCATTAAGCGGTAGCCTGAACAATATTCAGGAATTACGTTGAAACAATAATTATTCGAGACAAGATTGTTATACCAATTGATAAACTAACATTCACGGACTACCCGAATGCATTTTGGTCTTAATGAAACGCTACTATATTTGAGTTATAGTCGTGAGAAATGATGAAGAAGTTACTGCGACTATTTTAGACCCATTTTCTATAGTGGTGTCTGTGTTGTTTAAATATCCGGCAGAACGAAAAAGCCTGCGTGGTACAAACCATAACAGTTATAATGAAATCCGCCGAATAACTCAATAGGTGGTGCTGCACGTGTGCCCACCATAATTTCTTAGTTGCGCAATTAACAATAAAGCGCAATTAACAATGATTTTTGGCATATTGTTGGGGCTTATCGCCTACCAAAAAACCAGCTGTATCTATTTGAAGAAGCCTGAGAAATTACAATGAGCAAATAGCACCATCCGCGTGTCGGTATTGCCTACATACCAGCTCATTGAAGATAACTAGGTTTGCAGTGACAACCAGGGCTGTCTAGCATCACCGTCAAAACACCATAGTCAGCGACGAAAACCAAAGTACTGCCGTCTCCATCAACGACAAAAAACCGACTGACTATTTCTGGAGAAGAATAGTCACCTTCTATCAAAGCAGTGACGAAAAATATTTTGACCGTACTTTCTCTTGATAAGTCGGTTAGTCGGCCGTCAATGATCAAAACCTGCATAATTTAGTCAACGTCGCGCGTAATATGGTTAATGACTAAGAAATATAATTTATTGTCGGACAATTTTTTGCCTGCGATTAAATTTAGTAAATATGTATATTTTTAGTATGGGGCGATAACCCTTGCAATATATACTTTTTTAGAATGCGGGTGACGACTAGAAGTCGAAAATCGATGTTTGACGCCATTTTGAAATCCAAGATGGCGGACTATTGATTAGCATTTTGCATGAAAACCCTTGCAATATATGCTTTTTTGGAATGCGGTTGACGGCTACAAGTCGAAAATCGATGTTTGACGCCATTTTTAAATCCAAGATGGCGAACTATTGATTAGCATTTAGCATGAAAACCCTTGCAATGTATACTTTTTTGGAATGCCGTTGACGACTAGAAGTCGAAAATCGATGTTTGACGCCATTTTGAAATCCAAGATGGCGGACTATTGATTAGCATTTTGCATGAAAACCCTTGCAATATATACTTTTTTGGAATGCCGTTGACGATTAGAAGTCGAAAATCGATGTTTGACGCCATTTTGAAATCCAAGATGGCGGACTATTGATTAGCATTTTGCATGAAAACCCTTGCAATATATGCTTTTTTGGAATGCGGTTGACGGCTAGAAGTCAAAAATCGATGTGTCGAAAGATGACGAACTATTGTTTAGCATTTTGAAAAATGAAAATGAAAAAGAAAAAAGTTAGAAATTGACTACAGTAATGACCCGATTTTGTCACCCCCATGATGAATTTAGGGGTGACAAAAACGGGACAGTGACAAAATCGGTTTTTTTCAATTTTTATTTTTTTGCAGATGACTTAGAACGAATTACATATATTTCTTTCTGATCACTTTTAGGACATTTCGCACTTCCATCTACCTCTCTGTGGACATTTGTCACCTGTTCACAGCAGTCCCACAGGTATGAAAACACACGTTTTTTAATTGCGCCGAAATGGTTGATTATACTGGTTAACTATGTTCATAGAAATTTCATAGCGTGAAAAGAACAATTCTTTGATTAATCCTCCTAAAAGTAAGATAAAAAATTCATATGTCGATTCTGTAATTTTGAGATCGAGACCTCAGAACATATACTGTGTCAATGCAGCGCTCTAATTCAACGAAGACTGCGTATTCTCGGAGAGGGCGTTCTAACGCCTAGCGAGATATGGTCTGCTGAAACAAAAAAGGTACTGAAATTCATTAAGGAAGTCATACCTTCTTGGGGGGAAATGCAAATTCATAGGGCGACCAACACGCTGACTCATAGTGATGGAACGAACTGATTATGCAAACAGCAACTCGGAGTATACCACAATAGATCTAACTAATGGTCGCAGTGGTCCAGGCTCCCATAAAAAAAAAGATAGAAAATTTATTTTTCAAGCAGTAAGAGATAGAGCAAAATAATGTTCTACAAAATTTTTGAGAAGATTATTATAAAGAACTTTGCCAAAGAAAGTGACCTTCTAGCTATTATAGTTGTGGAGATAAGAAACAACTTTTGTGAAAACTCCACGATAATCAACACAGCTCTTTTCACAGTGTCTTAACACATTTGACATGTTTCAAAATGATTTTCAAACTAAGCTTTTGATAAATCAAAAGCGTGACAAAATCGGGTAAAAAACGTGACAAAATCGGGTCAAAAACGTGACAAAATCGGGGGTGACAAAATCGGGGAGTGACAAAATCGGGTTACCACTGTATATGTTATTAATCAACGATTGCAACTTTTTATCCATGCGGTGCAAGTAAGTTTTTGGCGACCTGCGGTAAGACGTAATCTTACGGCAATAAAAATATCATTGTTCGAAACATTCTATAACCGCAAACTTTTGTTCATGAACACACTTTGGGAAATACTTTTCCTAAAATTAAAAAAGACGAAAACATATCCAACTTAATTCTACTATGTATATTTTATTCACGACAGATACGTATTTCGCCTACGACTTGCAGGCTTCCTCAGTGTCTGTTTTCGAACTTTATACGAAAACTTTTTCGTCATTTAAAGTATATATGCGGAAATTGACTGATATTTAAGCATACCCAGGTAACCAATAAGCATTTCCAATGCAATTTAAAAGCAAGCCGATAAGCATTTAAGTTGCTTTAAATGCTACTTAAATGCTATTTTGGCAAAATATGCGGCTACTTTACTGCTAGCCCTCTTATAGTGCTGACAATGCTTTTTTGCAGCTAGTTACCAACAAGAAGAATTTAAATAGAATTGTGCATGCCAATTTACAACAGTTATACAGTCAAAAAGCTGAAAAACAACAACCTGCAGTATAAAACGCCAGGGATGCTAATAAACGACTGATCTACTGCTTATTGGTTACCTGGGTATTTTTGGAAGTAAAATATTTTGTATTGCCAACAACGGATACTTTGGTTGCCAAAATCGAATCATGCCAAATTCGAAATCCCACTGTATATACTTTTTTAGAATCCGAGTGATAGCTAGAAGTGGAAAATCGATGCTTGACTCGACTCGAATGCTCGACTGGGCTGCACGACTCGATTATTCGACTCGACTGGACTGTTCGATTCAACTACTTGACACGACTGCTAGACTAAACTGCTCTATTTAACTACTCGGCTTGACTATTCGATTTAATTAGGAAATCACCAAGTTATAAACGTTCGAAACCTGACGACTCTAAGAAATAGATTTTTTGGAACGACCCTTATCACAGCTACCTTTCTGAAAGACGTAGTCCTACGTCAAAAAATGTGTGGGTATGGTACATTTCGAACAATATTTTTGTTGAAGTTGTTGCCCTATATTCGATTTTGGCAACATGGGTGACACGCATTTGTTGCCAAATTCTAAATCCGACTGTATATGTATAGATACATATTTTCAAGACAAAAACTTGATATTGTTCGAGGTAAGCAGAATTTAAACTGCTGAGCTCGAGCAGTCCAGATA
Organism: Sabethes cyaneus; assembly: GCF_943734655.1. Classification (NCBI taxonomy): domain Eukaryota; kingdom Metazoa; phylum Arthropoda; class Insecta; order Diptera; family Culicidae; genus Sabethes; species Sabethes cyaneus. The sequence continues at coordinate 70,904,794 of NC_071355.1, read as the reverse complement.
AGCAGTTAAGTCCAGTAATGAAGTCGAGCAGTTTATTCGAGCAGTCCAGTCGAACACTCGACTCGAGCAGTCAAGTCGAGCAGTTCGAGTCGAGCAGTCGAGTCACATAGTCCAGTCGAGTAGTCGAGTCGAGCAGTCCAATCGAAAATTCCAATCGAGCATTCAAGTCGAGTCAAACATAGTTTTTCACTTCTAGCCGTCACTCGTTTTTCAACAAAGTATACATTGCAAGGGTTAAATGCAAAATGCTAAATAATAGTCCGCCATCTTAAATTTCAAAATGGCGTCAAACATCGATTTTCGATTTCTAGCCGTCACCGGCATTCCAAAAAAGCATATATTGCAAGGGTTTCCATGCAAAATGCTAATCAATAGTCCGCCATCTTGGATTTCAAAATGGCGTCAATCATCGATTTTCTACTTCTAGTCGTTAACGGCATTCCAAAAAAGTATATATTGCAAGGGTTTTCATGCAAAATGCTAATCAATAGTCCGCCATCTTGGATTTCAAAATGGCGCCAAACATCGATTTTCGACTTGTAGCCGTCAACCGCATTCCAAGAAAGCATATATTGCAAGGGTTTTCATGCAAAATGCTAATCAATAGTCCGCTATCTTGGATTTCAAAATGGCGTTTAACATCGATTTTCGACTTCTAGTCGTCAACGGTATTCTAAAAAAGCATATATTGCAAGGGTTTTCATGCAAAATGCTAATCAATAGTCCACCATCTTGGATTTCAAAATGGCGTCTAATGTTGATTTTTTAACTCTAACAATTTTCCCATTCCAAAAATGTCATTACTGTATAGGATTTCATGCAAAATTACCAAAATAACTTAAATTGTAAACCGCCATCTTGCATATCAAAACGGCGTCAAACTTCCAATTTCGAACAATTGGTAAAATGGCATTAAACAATCCATCCATCCATCCATCTAATAGTATCCCCGGTTCCAAAACATCAAATTAGGAACCTTTTTACGTCTTCCAAATAAATAATCGGGCTTTATTTTGTCACTGACAAAGACGCATGGAAACGACTATTTTTGCTGCGCGACTATTTATTTTTGGTTATAGTCAAACGTCGCTTACTAAACTGACCGTCACCTACCCTGGATGCGTCCTGATTTTATTCTAACAGATTATAGTCAGTGATTTTTTGTCACTGACAAAAAACGCTTGGGACTGACTATTTTGCAGGGTGACTTTTTGTTTTTGGTTTTCGTTTAGCGTCAGTGACAAAACTGACCGTTACCAGCCCTTGACAATAGCTTGCTCCTGGCGCTAGTGTACATTAAATCATTCATATACACTAGCACCAGAGTCTAGTGGATGTCACTCACAAACTAGCTATGTCAACACGATAGAAGAGTTTCCAGCTCATCTGCCTCGCATATTCGCAGTAGTTTAAATAGAGCACTATAGGCTGAAATTAAAAACAAAATGCTGCAAATGGCTAGTAAATGAAAATTGATTTATATTTTCATATCAGAGGGGAATTTTTGCCGATTCTTGTTTCACTCGGACTACCGATTTTTCGAGTGCGTAATGGTTCTTGAGATCAGGAAGATCTTCGTTGGAGACTTGCTGATGGTAAGCTAGATAATTGCCTTGCGACTCAGAAAATGCTTGTCGTGGCTCGTACACTGTCCAGCCGAGTTGGCACCGTACTGCGATTGGTTTGCTTGTCGTGCCAATCTTCGTTTCGAACGGAGAAAAAACGTAGATGTTACTTAACTCTATTAAAATTGCTGGTAGACAGTTACACCAACTGATCGGCAATCCCCGCATGTGGTCATACTGCGTCGTCGTCGTCAGCCTTGAGCGCCTAAAGCGGTAGTCTCAACGACACCGACGGCAGCAAAATCTTCTCCGGATTCTCCTCATCGATTGCCGACATCCATAAATTCATTCGCGTAGAATTCTTCTCCATTCGGTAAACATCCGCCGTTCAGTTGAGAATTAGCTTTGCCTTCACTCCACCTAGCCTCAAACGATCAGCCAACTCGGTCTCTATTAACGTGATGGAAGCTCCTTCGACCTTCGTCCAGAAATGCGAGCACAGCCTTTCTCCGCAGTGAACCATAACTGGATCTGGAATCATCCGAAACATCGTTGTACCACGGATTGTGAGATTCTCCGCAATCATCCTCGTCGCACCGAATTTTGAAACCACATTACTCATGGCGCTCGTTCAGACAGACTCTGCACAGTTTCCATTTGGTGATGATCTTCATCCTGTCTGCGAAGTGCAGGTTTTTAAAGACCTGCAGAATCTTAGCCGATGATCGTCTCGTTGACAACTTGTAGAAAATAAAATTTGAAAACTCTTTGCCGAAGTCACTTTGGCTCTATCTCTTCAATATCATAACAATATCTTGATGCTTCATGTTAGTTTAATGACTTTTTTACCGAAAAATAGTACTTTCTCCGCCCGAAAATCTCCGAAAGTGGACAATAGTTGTAGAAAACATAATAATCATTTGAAAGATTAACATTTTGGCTTCCACACTCAGGTATATTCATTAGAATCCCTTGGTTAGTTTGGGACTAAAGCGTCTCTCAAAAATTGTCATTTACAACCTTCCATCGATATTCTTTAATTCTGGCAACCCAAGACTGCTGGATATGATTACATACTATTTAGAATTACTCTTTTTTGTGTGTCCGCGAGTGAGGCAGATAAAATAGAGATCTATCCATAGTGCTAGCTCTCTTTTTCATCGTGATGTTAAAGTGTTTCGCAATAGTGTGTGAACAAAAGAGTGAATAAAAGTATTATGTGTCATGTAATCAAAAATTCATTCATGCCAATAGTTGCTTTTGATGACATACAACAACTTTGCTATAGATAGTATAGCATTTTATTCACGTTTTTCCTCTTGAAAACGTCAGGTTCGCGTTTTTCGCTTTTTAAACAACTGTGGGCGGCCCCCCGCAGTTGTCGGCGCTTCCGACGGCAGATCGCCGGCAAAACTCGCGGCCTGTGTCCGTCTCACGCTGAATCATCTAATGTTACTATTGATAGTTTTTGGTGGTCTTGTTATTGACTAATGTTTTATGAAAGAGTCTAAAATTTCTCGAGATCGGTTAGTTTTTGAGTTACGTAAAAAATTCTGTTTTATTTGTATGAGAGTCCTTATCCCCCTACCACAGGGGTGAGGGGTCTCAAACCAATATAAAAAAATTCCTGCCTCCAAAACCCCCACATGACAAATTTGGTTCCATTTGCTTGATTTGTTCTCTAGTTATTAGGATATTTGTATTTCATTTGTATAGGAGCGCCCCCCCCCCACTATTGAGGGGGGAGGGGATATAATTGCCCTCCTAAAGAGGGGAGGGGTCTCAATTCACCATAGAAAAAAAAAATTGCCTATAAAAACACCTACATGCTAAATTTGGTTCCATTCGCTTGATCAGTTCTGGAATTCTGAGGAAATTTGTATTTCATTTGCATGGGAGTCCCCCCCCCCCCTCTTAAAGGGGAGAGGGATTGTAATTCCCCTTGTAAAGAAGAGAGGGTTCTCAATTCACCATAGAAAAAATGCTTGTCTCCAAAAACACCCACATAATAATTTTGTTCCATTTGCTTGATTAGTTCTCGAGTTGTGAGGAAATTTGAGTTTTATTTGTATGGGAGCCCACTCTTAGTGGGGGGAGTGGTCTCTAACTATCATAAGAACCTTCTCTGGCCCCAAAAATCCCTACATGCCAATTTTCACGCCGATCGGTTCAGTAGTTTTCGATTCTATAAGAAACATCCCGACAGACAGTCAGACAGACAGACAGAAATCCATTTTTATAGGTATAGATTTAGGGGTGAATCGAGCAAAACAGACTATTCTTACATTTCGCACAGTATGGAATGGATGCCATTTGATTCTTTTGATGCTTTGATAACATTTGGAAGCTATTTGGGTTTATTTCACGGACGGTAAATAAGTTATTAGCTTTGCTTTTACCATGATTTTTGTGACAGGGCAAAATGGACGCCTTCCCAAGTTCTGTACAAGATAGGACCATCACTAATCGATTCCTTGCATTTTTTACATAGGAATAGGTATCTTGTTAGACTCCAAACTAGTGGCTTGTAATTATTGGCATTACGAGCTCGGTTTTGCCCATTGTGCACTGGTATGTAAACATTGCAATAAAAAATTTATTGGAGTTTTCACGATATATTTCTAAAGCCATCGAGTTCAATTTAATATCTTTTTAATAGGTATTTAACAAAAACAAATGGACACCAGCACAACTGCAGGGTACTGGAAATTAAAAAATCATCGTATTTCCAACGGTAACTAACGGTTTAGCATAGTTGTAAGAAACAAATGTTCTGTGAAAACCCACTGGTCAGCTAACCGTTTCATCAAAGATCATAAACAACAAAAAACTGATTTCCTCGATATATTTTCGACCCCAACTAAAAGGGCTTTATGGAACCAAACTTCTTCCAGATGTAGGAATCCCGAGGGTTCAAAACTGACAAAAACTCATGAAAATTGACTCATACCAAATGGTGCTTGTGGGGTTTCTCTAACAAACGATTCAAATGCGAAATTTGTAATTTACATCATTTAGCTCAATTAGTGGCAGTACGAAGTTTGCCGGGTCAGCTAGTTTCAAAATAAAATTCGACATTCATTTCTGCTTTGGTAGAAATGTTCAACACATAAACTCGGGATTACTTTGAATCCTAAACAAGATCGGGCACTCAGCTTGTTTTTAATAAACAGCATCATTTTGCTAGTTTGGTCTTAGAAGAAACTCTATTCCATACATAGTCTTTGCAACCAATACGATATTAGTTATTGAAATACCATTTCTATCAGACTATCTCTAACAGTTTGAAAAGATTTATCGTACAAAGCAAAAAGATTGAATTTGGCAACGATCTCAATTATTGCTTTAGTAAAATGTCATGTGTCGAAAAGCTGCTTAAATACGACAAAAGTAGCTCACCGTCAAACTATTCATCCCATAGCAATCGAAAGCCGTATTTTTCCCTTTCGATTCACGTCTCTCGTTAAATTTCTTGTACCGTCCGATAGCAGGCAACACCAGCAGCAGCAGCCCCGAAAGAGCGATAAACAAGCCGGCTAAATAGAACGACAAATTGTAATTCTCCGTAATATCCGAAATCCATCCTAAAATAGAAGAATAAAAATAGTATCCACACAGTCTTTGCTTCGTATCGGCTTGCGCTCTTACCGGCCAGCGGTGGTCCAACAAGATTGGCCACTCCTTGCACCAGCAGCAGCAAACCATAGGCATTAGTGAAACGCTCCAGTGTTATCAACTCCACCAGAATGATACTTGTCAGCGAGTAGTTGGCAGCAATAAATAGCCCGAACGAACCCGCCAAAAAGGATAGGCTCTGAAATGAAAATGTAGGTAATGCCACAACAATGAGACAACGAAGCAGCAAAAAAATCACAATAATGGAAACTTACGATGTAATCGGAGAACAACGGAACCATGGCGGTCACTAATCCGCAAAATCCCATGCAGACAGCGTAGGTAAAGTTAGCATTCACGGATTTGCGGTCTCCCATCCAACCGAGGACAACCTAAAAGAACAAAAAACTGTGTTTTAGACCAAACCATGTTTCTAGTAACTAATAAAATTCATTCAAAGAAACGACTTAGGTAGTTAACGATTAAACGTTTGAAGCAAGAACACGATATAACAACAAGCAGAGAAAGCGTCATTAGTTATTTACATAGGAATATCGAAAGAAAACTGATTCAAATGACTAGAAAGATCTCGCACATTAGATTCGCAAACCAAAAATGCGCAAGGCCTTCCCGTATCTTTTTCCGACGACAAACTGCGTACCAACTTTCTTTCGATAGCTTGCGATCAGGCAGAAAACAGACTCACCTCTCCAACCATGTTAACAATACCGATTATCGAAATCAGCATCGACGATTGCGAAGGTGTGAATCCCATCTCCGTTGCGTTGTCCGTCAAGTAGACGTAGGGCACATCGTACCAAGTGTACAGGAGAAAGTTGGAGACCGCAAACAGCAGAAAGTGGATGTCACGGAAATAAGAGAGATCCAAAATACTGACCAGCAGTGTTTTGAACTCATCTATTCCCTGATACCAGGCGGTTTTCTCCTTCGCAATCGTCGTCATCGAGTTACGGTATATGTCTGGACAGGACGATGCACGCAAACGGTACCGTTGGATGTTCAGCATGGCTCCACGATACGTCAATGAATGACGATGCATTCGTAAATCTTTCAAATAGGCGGTGGTCGGTGTTCGAACTCCACCACTACGATGGCTGTGCACCCGGCGTAAGAATGGATGCTGCTGTTCGACGTCATGCCCCGGAGGTAAAAGGTTAATGTGCGGTGTCGGGTTCAAGGGGGAACCCTCGGTACCAGCTGCCGTTTGGTCCAAATTGGCCGTCTTCTCCGGCGAGAGTTCATTACTTTTAGGGCCTAAAGGTTCGCTAAAGCTACGAGAATGTAGCAGATTAGGATAATTTTGCAAAACATGCTCGTGCACATTTCGGTGCTTGTAGAGTAATTCTAATACTTCAAATGGTACTTTTTCCCCGTTTTTGATAAAGGTGGGAAGTGTAATTAACGAGCTAAATAGTCGCGGATCATCTGGGTCGATCAGTTCACCATTGACGCCTTTGATGAAGTTTCCGGTGCCACCAGCCATGCCAACAGCCGTTCCAGAGTTGGCATCAGTGGCGTTCAGATTACTTGTTGTCCCGGCTGTGTTGGTACTGTTGCTAACCGAATAAGAGTCAGCTTCCTGCTTCTGTTTTCGCTTAAGCTTCGATTTGTGCGTAGTCCATTCGAGGTCACGCATGAGAAGGCCACAAAGACACATGTTGAGGAAAATGCCCGCCAGAATGAGCGTTGTTCCGCGCCATCCATACTCGTCCAGCAGGATTTGTGTAATTTTAGCAAAGATGCACGTTCCGATGCCGCTGCCGCACACCGACAGTCCCGTGGCGAAGGATCGCTTTTTATCAAAATAGTATGCCACTATTACTACGGCCGCTACGTAACAAAGACTTAACCCAAAACCGGCCAGTACACCGAAGGTCAAATAAAGCATTTCGATAGAGTCTGCATATGCCGAAATTGCGAAACCGAATGAAGCTAGAATCGAACCGACAATGGTAACATTTCGACAGCCGTAGCGATCCGTTAGAAACGAAGCCACCGGACCGGACAGCAGCGGCATTGCCATAAACAAGGACCCAACCCAGGCGGTTTTACCTGCGGAAGAAAACAAGGTAAAATTTGTGCTGAATTCTAAATCTCGGAAATATTATTCTTTTACCTTTTCCTTCGCCAAAATAGTCCAACAGCTCCACGTACAACACCCCGAAGCTAAACGTTACTCCGTCGGCAATCAGATTCACCATAAAGGATGCAAAACAAACTACCCAACCCCAGCCACCGTCCGGTGGTCTCGCCTCGGCATATCCACCCAAGGAACTGTTCTCATTCGAAGAGGCTCCGGAAGATGTCGTACTGGAAGAACCGTGCGATAGAATACTACCCACGGGACTGGCACAGATGCTTTGCTTGTTATTACCGTCAAGCTCATGTTCCCCATCCGAATCCCGACAGCAGTACCCATTCTCCTGCTTCGAAAATTGCACATGCAGTACCGGTCGATCGCCAATGACCGTTTCGACCGGCTGCTGGAACTGCAAATTCAACCGCGGCTTCTGAACATCACCATTCAGTTCCTTACCGAAACTTACATTCGAAGGACTCTTCACAATACTTTTCGGTCTACGTTGCTTCTCGTTGTCCACCCTGACGCGCAACAATGGTTTCACATCTTCCGCATTATCATCTCCTTCCGTCGAACTACCGCGAACGTCGGCGAACCGCGATGACACTTTTTCTTGACCGCACTCAATGCCTTCATCATAGATCTTATTCACGTAAATGTTCTTGTTCAAAAGACACTTTTTTTCGTCGCCGTCACCCTTCGGTTCGAGCTCTTCATCATCTTCACTAACAGTGGCAGCCACCGTTCCGACGAACCCGTCAGCACTTCCGAAGCTGGCGTTTTTAGTTTCTGGATCATCCACGGCTGCACCGCCACCAGTGCTAACACAAGAACTATTACCCGAATCACTAGACGTCTGCGCAAGTCCTTCCGATCCGAGTGAACCACCCGAGGAAGAAACGGCAGACCCGGCAAACCCAACACCGCCGCCCGGCGATTGCTTCGGTGTCGAGCCGAAGCTAAACTGACTGCCACTGCTACAGTGGTTGCTCGAGGACGGCAGCGACGTCGCTGCTGTCGTCGCAGTCGTCGGCGGTTGATTCAAACCGATCCTGTTGCCGCTGCTGCCGGTAATGTCCTTTCCCTTCGAAAAGTACAGCTGCTGGTGACCGGCTGGCGTCGAACCGGCACTGTCGTTGATATTGGTACTACTATTAGAGACTCTAATAACATCCATTCTTCGAGATTACGGCGATTACTACGCCTAGATAATGGGTCTAGTTGAGGGGCTAGCATGCGGAATACCTGAGAACGAGAGTAATTAGAAGAGAAATTTTGTTTGAAAAATTTGGAGTAATTTTTAAACTTGTATGGCCGAAATTAACCACAAAATTTAATATAATTATTTAATATTATGTTTTTCCAGAATTGGATTGGGGTTTATAGCATCCAAACAGAGTGGGGCAAGACGTCAAGGAGAAAGAACAGAACAGTAGGTAAGGGTAGTAGGAAGGGACATCATTATTAACACCAAGTATGTGTACCGGTTCTCTTCACCCGACCTGGGGTTTTCGCTGATCAAACCAAGCTATAATGGGAGCCAGTGCAAACTCAACTTATCCTCCCAGGCCCTGTGGACCGCAGACATTGGTTAACTATTGAACCACAGCGGACTGGATTCCAGTCCAGTTTCGTTTCCAGTTTTCATCATTTACTAACTCTTTTTATCCCCTTTCTTTCTCTTTTTTCGTATTTGTCTGTCCCATTTCTCGTCTCTTCGAGGCATCAGCCTCATTTTTCCTTCGTTTTGTCTCGTTTAGTAAGTTTTTGGCTCCCTTTTTCCCTTTGCCCTTCGGTGTTCATTTTTTATCTTTCAATTTTCGTCTTTTTCTCTTCGTTATTTCCGTTTTCTTGGGTTCATTTCTCCTGTATTTCTTTTCTTCTTTTCCTGTCCCATTTTGCCATTTTATGTCCCATAAATCCCCTTATATATTTCGTTAGACCGTTTTCCTCTGTCGCTTTTTTGTTCCCCCACCATTACTCTTTTTCCTTTTGCTTTCTCTAGCTATTTGTTCCGTCTTGCCTTTCTGGTCTCGTTTCCCATGTTTATTTTCTTTTTCATTTCCGTCTTCCCTCTATTTGTCTCGTTCTTCCTTCCTTTCTCTCTCTCGTTTGTCCTTCTTCTGCCTACTGTTTCTCTGTTCCGTACTGCTATTCTTGCCCCGTTTTTCCTGATTTCCATCTTGTTTTCCTTTTCTCTATTTTCCAGTATTCTTCGTTGTCAGGCCCATTTTTCCTCGTTTCCTGTTCTATTGTTTGTCATTTTCTGCCCCGTCTTTATTTTTTTTGGCTCTAGTTTTTGTATGTTTGCCTTTTCAATTCCTTTTCTATCGTTTCGTTTGCTATCTATTTATCGTTTTCGAAAGGAAAGAAATAACTCCAAAAAAATGAGGACTGGGCAGCATATAAGAAAAAAACGGGATAGAAAAGGAGAAAATACGGGAACAGGAAAATAGAGAAACCTGAACAGACAAAAATGGAGGAAAAAATGCAGATAACAGAAGGGATAAAACGAAAAAGAAAAATATAATGTAACAGAAAAGGAAAAAATAACGAAAAGAACGAAAACGAAAAACGAAGAACAGACGAAACAATAGAAAAGGAGTTGAAAAGAGGAATAAGATGAAAACCAGGATGGAAATAAAAACGAGAAACAACGAATAAAGACTAATAAGAACGGCACAAAATATGACAGAAAATGAAACACTAAAAGAGGAATAACAGGCCTGAAAACGAGGAAAAACGGAAAAAAGAAAAACGAGCGAAAATCAGGACTGAAAAGGCGAAAAACGGGACTGGAATAAAACTACGGAACCGAGAAAAAGAAAAAGATAAACAAAAGGAGAGAAAAGGGTCAAAAGTGGAAGTGAAGTGGAAAGTGGAGAGAAGCGATAGGAAAAACGAGACAAGAAAGGGAAGATAGCTAGAACAGATAGCTAGAGAAGTCGAAAGGAAAAAGAAGAATAATGACAGCGGTAGAGGAAACGAGGGAAACGGAAAAAGAGGTCAAACGAAATATAAAGGAACAAGATGGGACACAAAACGGGAAAATAGGACAGAAAAAGAAGAAAAGGAAAACAAGAAAAATGGACTAAAGTAAAAGGTAAAACGAAAGAGTAAAAAATGATCAAAAGGAAATAAAAACTGGAACCCGCGAGCAAAGCAAAATAAAAAAGGAAGCCAAAAACAATAACGAGACAGAAAAACAAGGCTGGTGACCCAAAAAGACAAAAAATGGAACAGACAAAGACGAAAAACGCGAAAGAAAAAAGTTATAAAAAGTTCGAAAACTGGAAACGAACAAAGGAGAAAGGGAAAAGAAAAGACTAATCTCAAGTTTTTAGTCTTGACCTTGAAATGCGGTCATACATATATATTAATATTTTTTTGAAACGATGGTTCTACAATTGATGAAGGGACGGTAGGGAAAGAAATGAAAATTTTTTGGTGAAGGTGGTGAAGAGCGGAAAGGAAGGGGAGGGGGGTATTGGTAGCTATGCTTGACAAGTAGTTATTTTGACTCCTACCTTTTGTCCAATACTGGAAGGTGCATGAGTCGAACCAAGCTGTAATCTAAGTGGGTTCGAATCCGGTTGTAATCTTAGATTACAGCTTGGTTCGACTCATGCACCTTCCAGTATTGGACAAAAGGGAGGAGTCAAAATGACTACTTGTCAAGCATAGCTACCAATACCCCCCCCCCCTTTCCGCTCTTCCCCACCTTCACCAAAAAATTTTCATTTCTTTCCCTACCGTCCCTTCATCAATTGTAGAACCATCGTTTCAAAAAAATATTAAAGAAAAGACGGAAAACAGGAAGGAAAATAACAAAAGAAGAGTGGAAGATAGGAACACATAACTGAATTAAGAAAATAACCGGATTGAAGCGAAGAAAAACTTAACAAAACAAAAAAAAAATGAAAATAAAAATTGAATAAACGATAAAAACAGAGAAAATCGGAAGGAAAAAAATAAAAGAGGATCACGCCGAGGACCCGGGTTCAAATCCCAACCCCGCAGAAGTCACAAATAACCCAAGCTGGTTAAAGCGACTATAATAAAAACAAACAAAAAATTCATTCAATTCAAATCCATTTTAAGTCCAATTTCCAGATCAATTTTTGAAGTGAAACTTCAAGCCCAAATTTGTCCAATCCCAAGACTAATTTCTATCCAAAGTCCAATTTCAATTTTCAATCCAATTGCTCTCGAAAGTTCGGAATTTTCAACCTAATCGGTTGGCAAATTTTGTGATAAGTAACTTATGAGTTTTCCAGGCTAAAGCATCTTCTGGAAGGTCCGGTGCCCCATCTTTTGTTTATGTCTGGGCGCGCTGGTGTTTAAAATCCAAACCTTTGCTTTCATTTCCATTTTCAAGACCAAATTTAAATGATGGCAGAAAACTCCGAATAAATCTTGGAAAATTATGTTCTGCGCGTGCTTTTTTGATTGTCAATTTCTAATCTTTTAATGATAAATTTCTTGCCGCTCTCCGGAAAAAAGAAGCAAAAAAAGAAAAATGACACAGAAAGAGATAAAACGGAAAATAGACGGGAGGAAAACGCAAAAAAAAACTGCAGAAACGGGAAGAGAAATGCGAGAGAGCGAAAAAGAGTAAATAAAGGTGTAAAGAGAAGCAAAAACGTGACAGAAAAATCGGACATAAAAAGAAAAAAATGTGAAAAAGAAGAAAACGGAAGGAAAAAAACAAGGAGACTGGACAGAAAAATCTGAAGAACGGAAAAAGAGAAAAACGAGAGAAAAGAAAGAAAAAATATGAAGAAACGATGTTTTAATAAATAAAACAGACAGAAAAAGAGACAGGACGGGACAGAAAAAGGAAAAACGGAGAAAATATAAAAATGGAAGCCAAAGGGATGAAACGGGATGGATAAATAGAACGTGACAGTAAAGAAGGAAAAGCAGGACTTAATAAAAGGAAGAACGAAACAGACGGAAATAAAAAATGGGATAGAAAAGGAGTTAAAAGCGAAAAAGACGAAAACTGGGTCAAAAAAAGAACTAAAATTGAAAGTAGAGAGGAAAAGAGTCTCGAAATTAAATAAAAAGAAAACTCATCCAATTTAATTCTACTATTTATATTTTAACCTTGACAGATAGGGGAACTGTGGGTAAAATGAACAGGGGGGGGTAAAATGAACAGGTAGCCAAATTCCCAGTAAACCGATTAAAATCGGTTCCAGATCAATAGGTATCTTCTCCGAGAAGTATTTCAAGCTGTTTGAGACAATATGTGGTGATCATAAACTTTCTAATGTGAAAAAAATTAAAAAAGTAAAAAATATTTGTTGAAATCTGACGCCGATGGTAATTTCCACTATTAGTATATAAGCTTTTTTGGCGAAACAAATTAAATTTCGACTATTGGTGTCATTTAGTGGTGATTGCTTATCACTGTCCTACGGATCTGTCGAAAATTCCAAATATTTTTATCAACTGTTTGTTTATAATAAACACTAGAAAACAACTGGTGTTTTGGGGGCAAAACGAACACTTCACTATGGGGGCAAAATGAACAGTGTGTATAATGATGTTTTATTTTCCATTTATCAGCAGACAGGACCTAATTACAATTCAATCAATAAAAATGATCGAGTCTCTCGAAAAATGACGAAAAATTACCGATGAAGCGAGTTGATAGTCAAGCATTGTATGAATGTGGCGAAGATACATTATGTTAAGTTTGTGGAGTCCTATTTTAATTCCAGCAGCCTTGTTGAATATCTACAGCTTATGTAGAACAATGATAAGGTAAAATAATGTTTAATTTATCCAAGCTGCATGTTAACTTTAGTTTTCCATGACATGTTCATTTTGCCCTCACTGCATGTTCATTTTACCCACACGAAAAAAATCAGGCTCGAATGTGACGCTTTCGAAAATAAGGAATTTTTCATGACAAATCGTCCTTTATCAAACGTCTTTATATTTTGCTACATGGAATATGAATCCAGCTTTCAATTCATGTAGTGCGTTCAGCATTTGGTTGGTTTCTGGGGAAGCAAATGGCGAAATTGCTAAGGGTGTTCATTTTCCCCCCAGTTCCCCTACGTATTTCACCTACGACTTGCAGGCTTTCTCAGTGTCTGTTTTCAAACAGTATCTGTCAAGAATAAAATATACATAGTAGAATTAAATTGGATAAGATTTCTTTTTATTTAATTTTCCGGTTTCGTATTCTACTAGGACACTGTAAAAACTTCAGTCAAGGAAAAGAGGAAAAATGAGCCTGGCACGAGGTAAAACGAGGCGTGATCGAGGTAAAACGAAAGAAACGGAACAAGAAAAAAGCTATCACCAGACAGAGAAAAAGAGGGAAAGCGAGAAATAAAAAGACATACGGAACGGAAAACAAGAAAAACCAAAAGGAAACGAAAAGCAAGAGAAAAAAACTATTGAGGAAACGAGGAAAACGGGAAAAAGAGGTTGAACGAGAAATAAAAGGAGAAAGAAAAAAGGTAAACACAGTAAAGTCGGACTAAAGGAAAAGGCAAAATGTTAAATAGGAAAACCGGAAAGAAAACGGAAAAAAGAAAGCCAAAAACAGACTAAACTTGACAGCAAAGACGAAAAGAAGCAAAATGGAGAAACGTGAAGGAAAGCACAAAATAGTACAAATAGACGCAAACTGAAAACGAAAAAAAGAAAAAGACGAAAACGGGAAAGAAAATAAAACACCAGGGAAAACATGAAGAAACGAACGAAGAAAACATGGGACAAGTAACAATTGGACAATCGACGAATGGGCACTCGATAAATGAACAATTGACAAATGGACAACCAACAAGCAGACAAGCGACAAATTGGTTACTGACAGATGGATAATTGAGGATAGGACAAATGCCCAATCGACAAATACTATTTTGATTAAAGCAGAGGAGCGTTTGGTGCGAAAAATGTTAGACTGAATACTGGGAAAATTTCGATCTGCGGCTAAAACTATTGGATAGTTTGTGGTAGTGGGACTCCAACCCACAATTCCGCGGTTGGTACCCGAGTGCTTTACGCATTTAAACCGCCAAAAAGTCAGTAACAGTAAAACGAAAAAGCACACGCGGTGTGGTATAAAAACACCAGCGTGCCCCGACGTTAGGCACCAGACTGTTAGCTCCCACCACAATGCAGTCGATAATCGTCTATCTTCTCGGTGGTAGAAGCAAAGGGCAGTTATATTATAAGTAATAACCGTCGCCGGGGGGAGCGTTTGTGTGCAAAAAATGGAATGCTTGGACTGGAGGGACAAAGCTAGATCTGAGACTAATTAATACATGTGTGTGGTATAGTTTAAATGCGTAAAACACTCGATTACCAACCGGGAAATTGTGGGTTAGAGTCCCACTACCACAAACTACCCAATATTTTTAGCCGCAGATCGAAATTTTCCAGTACTCAGTCTAACATTTTTCGCACCAAACGCTCCTCTGCTTTAATCAAAATAGAGTTTACAGTTGACCGCGAAAAAGTCAGTAAAAGTAAAACGAAAAAAAATCGACAAATAGACGATTGAATAATGGAACAAATCGATTAGCGACAAATAGAAAATCGGCGAATGGACAATCGAACAATTGAACAATTGACAATCAACAAATGGACAAATAGACAATAAATAATAAACAACAAAAGTACTGATTAATTTATTTGCTTTGCTCGGTCCTTCGTCGAATCGAGAAACCGTTTTCAAACCAGTCAGCATTGAATCAATAAATATACAACAGACAAATGAACAATTACAAATAAGCAATTAATAAATGGACGACCGACAAATTGACTATAGAAAAATGCACAACCGATAAATGGACAATTGATAAATAACCAAATAACCAAATATGTAAATGGATAATTGACAATTGGACAATCGACGAATAGACAACCAACAAACAGACTATCGACAAATTGGTTATAGACAAAAGGACAATTGGAGCTAGTCGACAAACGGACAAGCGGCAAATAAACAGTTGATAAATGGACCATCAACAACTGGATAATCGAAAAATGAACAACCGCCAAGTGGACAATTAAGGACAATCAACAAATGCACAATCGACAAATAGACAATTGAATAATGGATTGTCAACAAATCGATAATCGATAAATGAACAATCGGCGAGTGGACAATCGATAAATTAACAATCCACAAATGGACAGCCGACAAATGGACGATTGACAAATGGACAATTGACAAATGGACAGTCGACAAATGGTCAACCAACAAATGCCAGATGCACAATTGAGGGCAATCGAGAAAAGAATGATCGGCAAACAGACAGTTGATAAATGTACCATCAACAAATGAACAATCGTTAAAAGGATAATCAACAAATGGACAGTCGACGAATAGGTGATCACCAAATGGACAATTTTGGACGATCGGTAATTTACAAAAGGCAATCAATAAATGGACAATAGGGAAATGGACAATTGACAAATGGACAATTGGACAATTGACGAATGGACAATGAACAATTGACAAATTTACAATCGACAAATGGACATTTGACAAATGGACAATTGAGGACAATTCACAAATGCACAATCGACATGAATAATGGATCATCAACAAATCGATAATCGACAAATGGACAATCGAAAAATTGAGGCAATTGACAAATGAACAAATAGACAATAAACAATAAACAATAAAAATACTGATTAATTTATTTGCTTTGCTAGCAGTAGTTCGATTCTTGGTCCATCGTCGAATCGGCAACTCTTTTTAAACCGCTCAACCTTGAATCAATAAGTGAGCAATCGACAAATGAACAATTACGGCTTCCTAATTACAAATGGGCAATTGACAAATAGACGGTACTGATAAATAGACAATCGACAATTGGCCAACCGACAAATAGACAGTCGACAAATGGACAGTCGACAAATGGACAATCGACAAATGGACAATCGGCAATTACCAATAGACAATTTCAAAACGCAACGGTTGACAAATGGACAATTGACAATTGGACCATCGACGAATAGGCACTCGACAAATGAACGCTCCATTCGTCACTAACAAGTTACTAACATCGTAGCGCCGTAACTACAAAAGATACAGCAAAACTTTGTTCAGCAAAATTGTAGATAATAACTAGTTCTACAAACGTCCGATATGTAACTTTGTCAAATATATTTGAAGGTACTGTCAAATGAATCAAAATTGAGTCAAAGCGGTCGAACCATCCCTGCACGCCTGGTCCCATTCTGTTGGATCCTATCAACAATTCTTCTACCGTCCTCTACGTTAATTGTAAAAAACTATCGTTATAGGAAAATTTAAATATATAATCGACAAACAGACAATTGAATAATGAACCATCAGCAAACCGGCATAAGTGATAGGTAACAGATAGATTCGCCATCCTACAATCACTTCGCTTTTTCCAGGCCAAAGCATTCTTCTGAAAGGGGTCGGGTGCCTAACCTTATGTTGATGGCTGTGCATGCCAGTGGTTAACAGTAAGATTATCTAATAAAGTTTGTAATAACGAACTCCATAAATACACTTATTTAAATTTTTGGCCAAATGCTGATTAGGAGTGCCATTTAATATTAATGTTTTAGACATAGGATACGATCGATCAGTCCAATTATAGACTACATTTTTCCGAACGCTCATAACCGCAGTCCGTCGATGAAACGGCACAGTGTGGGGCTACCGCATAGACCAACGACTATAAATAAACCAACAGCGTAAGATCACGCAATTTCCGAGACGCACACGGTCGCCAAAGGCTTTTACATAACTTTGGTTATTTCCATAAAATAATAAAAGACAGTCAATTTCAGTCCGCTTTGATTTAAAATAAAAAAAAAACTTTCGCCATTTTATGCGATGCGTTTCGGATCTTGCGGAGGTAAATAAATATGTTCTGCCGAAAGGGAAAACAATGAAAATTTGACAAAGGATAAACCGTAGAAAATAATGACGATGAGAAACATTTTGCTTAAATCGATTTGCCTAGGTTATTCTTCAAAAATAAATCACTCGATGTCTGCCGTTCCCGCGTGTCATTGAAATCGGAATGTTTGACAAATGTGTTCATCGCTTTAACCCTCTATGAACTGAATTGAAAGAAAAAATGAAATAACTGAAATTGACAATTCGGAATTCAATCGTGAATTTAAAATAACAGTAAACTTCTGTCTTTTTCATATTTGGTTTCAAAAACAACCGTTTTTGGGACCTTCTCATTTTGCTTTTACTGTTTTTTTTTGGTTGGGGGTTTTACATAAAATAACAACAAATGAGAACACACTGAAAATAAAAAGCTGTAATTTTTGTGAGACCGCACCGCACGAGTAGCACACAGACCCGACCAGGGTTAAACCAATTAAAGAAACAATTTTCCGGCACTTACCTCCAGCTTGGAAAGCACGTTCCGTTTCCTCTGCGTCTGTTTAGAATATGGGGCTGGCGAGTAAAAGTCACCACTTGTGTAATGCTGCTTACGTTTCGTTGAAAAGGCGTCCATGCGGTTTTATCCGATTGTTATTATCCGCAACAATGCAATGAATCTGCGATAAGAGGAAGCAAGAGAGAGAGAGATGTAAAAATGAAAAATGTATACTATGCCAGTGCAGCAATGTCGAGATGACAATTATTAAATTTTGTGGGTCGTAATAATCTGTCGGTTGATTGGGAAATTGATCGAATTAAACGAATTGACATCCATGTTTGCTGGACTTTTTGTAAAATACGTTTCAATGGACGGAAAAGGCTTCCGTTAGGGTTGTATTATTAACATGGAGCAGAAGAAAGATGTCAAATTTTCACATAGTATGGTAGTTTGAGAAATTCAAAATATTTTGTAATTCGGAATATCATTTACTGTTACACTACCAACCATATTTCATCTACATCCGTATACATATAGCGATGAATGACACAACAATGGAGTCATGAACGACATCGGGGATCAATTGATTAATTATCACAATCAAACGGGTCACGTGCAGCCGCGTCTTTACGTATCGAATTGACGACGGCAGCATTTATGTTGATCTAATTGATTCAGAGTGTATGGACAACATTCATTTTCATTAAATGCAATTTTTAGTTTTGAGTTAAGAGCACAACAGCGAAGAGGAAAGAAAAATAACACTGCCAAACTATGTACAAAAAGATGTCTACCTTATGGTGAAATATTACAATCACTTTCTTTTATCCCACAATACTGTGTATACCAAAAGCCAGAAGGTCAGTTCAGGTTGCAATAAAGAAAGCAGATAAAACGGAGCAAACAGCATCTTCGCCAACCACAAAAAGGATGGCACGAGAAAGAATCCTGCATGTTTTAACAGCATTGCTCTCCTTACTTGACTACCGTTTGTATAGTTCTGCTGGTGGTTTGCTGCTCACAAATTCCACGAAAATAAGGCATCCAATTTTAAGCCGCGAACAATCTAGCCCAACGGCACTACCCCTCGCTCCGGGGCCCAACTGCAGTAGAACTAAACAAGAAAAGAATACACGGTTTCATATATTTGGCCCAGTTTCACAAGGTCTGCCTCGCCTCGATAGAGCATTACTCTAGGAACAAGCAAATGGAACATAATTCTCCAAAAATGGTTTATGAGCTTTAGGAAAATTTGCACCATAAAAAATAAATAAATAAATAGCACACTGTAGCTAGTGAAACGATACAAACATAACTATACCGCGGGGTGCAGACCAGGCTCACGAAACTCGCTAAATGGGGGAAATGGGGGGCAATTCCTTTTCTGCCATAACTTCTGTAGAAATAAATGATATTGTTAATGCGAATGGCGAAAACTTGTTTATTTCACTTAAGCTGTAAGAAAAGAAATAAGGCTTGTTCGCGATCAAATTTGGACACCCCTAAACACCCACAACTTCGGAAATACATTAACCATGAGTGAAATATTTTGCAGAGTGGTAGACGTATGTCTGTTTTTTCTGAAAATATAACACTTGTTTATATTACAAGCGCTCAGCGTAAAATGGCGTCGAAAGAAGAGCAGGTGCGAAAAGCAATAGTGTGCGGTCGCAATGAAAATCCGGATCTCTCGTTAAGAAAACTTGCCAAAAAGCTTGGATTTCCTCCAAGCACTGTTCACCGTGTTTTAAAATCGTTCGATACTCGCTTGATAACAGCTAGGAAGAAGGTAAATGGCACAAAAACGGATCTGAGGAACCACCACAAGGATGCGAAGGTAAAACAAATATTACGGAGGAGACCATATTGGCTCTGAAGTCTCTCCCAGTGGAGATTACATACGAAACGAACGGCGATTGGCTTGTGGCATTACACTACATCTAAAATTCGAATGTCGAAATTCATCGGTCCTAGTACAAAGTTACACTAAATGCTGCAGCTGCTCCACATTTTGGTGGCTGTTGGGAACGGCTAATACAATCCGTTGAGAAACCCTTCACCTATTTCAGGTCATCGCGCCTGACAACTTTTAGGAAGAAGCGCTACATAGCTTCCTTTGACGCGCAAGAGGAACTGGCCTACTACTGGAGGCCGTCCCTGCTAAAGACGGACAGGTTCGTCGGATAACTTCGCAGGCCACGAGAGGACTTTTACTGGTTACGGTGCTAGACGGCAGTCTAGGAGGTGAACCACAGTAGAATTCGAAAGTGCGGTAAAATTGATGATGAAATATATTCTATTTAATGATTTGTTGATTTTTCATACCATCAGCAAAGTTTCTTGAAACAAGAAATACTATCAATATTTAAAAGCGGTTGTATAGTTGTTGCCCATTTCGCTTTTGGATCTTTTAAACAAAAATCATTACTTTTGAAACACTGAACCGATTCTAATAATTTTGATATGATGAGCTTATTGATAAAAATATTCGTTTTTCGTTTTTTAATGGTTTGAGAACCGTTTGAGAGATGGGCGTTTTAATAATTTTTCCAACAAGCTGAGAAATTTTGACAAAAAATATTCAAAATTCAAAAATGTGCTTATACCTGCAAGGAAACGGATATTTCTGGCAAGGAAACGTATGTTTCAGGTTAAATTTCGTCTAAAGTATTGGTTTCCCTGCAAGTGATAACGTAATGTAGAACCTAGGCTTTGCTTTAGTTTTTCCCCAGAGCTTCAAATCGGTGAATAAAAGCAATCGGTTTTATCACACGTTTTTAGGAGAAATTTGATAAAAACCTCTTGAGAAACACTTATTTCAAAGCTTTTTGCTTCTAAAAATATGCGTAGAAGGATTTTTTTCGTCAAATGTGGTCCTCTCTCACCGCTTGAAATATTTGCGCTAAGCTGCTTAGTGTTGCTTCGGTTCTGTTTGCCTTAAATTATCTCTGGTACAAAAACTAAGCTAGCTAGCCCAATTCGGTTACTTTCAATCGCAAGCTGAGAAAATGTTGTACTGAAAATCTTAAGCTCGTGAAATTTAGTAACTTTTAAGAAGCAAAAAACTTTGAAATAAGTGTTTTTCAAGACGTTTTTATCGAATTTCTCCTAAAAATGTGTGATAATACTGATTGCTGTTATTCACCGATTTAAAGGTCTGGTACCGTTCTCCACCTATCTGTCCGGCGCAAATAAGTTATTGACACCATGCGGTAAGACATAGTCCTACGGCAATAAAAATAATATTGTTCAAAACCACGTAAATTTTTTTCATGAACAAACTGAGGGCATAATTTATTTGTTATTTAAAGCATGTATGTGGAAACTGATTGATATTTAAGCATATTTTTTGAAATGAAATATCTTGTGTTGCCAAAAACGAATACTTTTGTTGCCAAAATCGAGGCATGCCAAAGTAGAACCATGCCAAAATCGAACCATGCCAAAATCGAACCATGTCAAATTCGAAATCCAACTCTATAACAAAATTGAAATAAAGCATGAAATTTACTCATAGAAAACATTTGAGGTTGATCATTTTGTTTTAGATGCACTTTTTCTTCAAAAGTAAAAAAGGGAATCGCGCTTTAGTTATTTTCGGAATTTTTCTGGAATTTTGTTTTTGAAAGATGATAACATTTGAACGCATAGCCAGAATGTTGTGATATTAATATCAAAATGTCAAGAAATCTGTTCTAAACACATTTTTCATATTGTCAACTCAAAAAAGGTTCGTATGTGGCTCTGGAGCTCCGTTTTCAGACGGCCTTACCCGTTAAGGGGTTAATAAAAGGTCGCCAACTTTTCACAAACAAATTTTAGTACATGCTATTAAATTGTAAATCATATTACATTTTCAAAGGTTTTGGCTTCGTGGCTAGCATGGAGTTTATAATAATTCTCGATGCAATGAATCGTCAGATATATCATAAAGTCATCGGTGTAACCATTTTCTACGGGGATTGTTGCGTTATTGAAAACAATGATAAAAAGGAGATGACCAAGCGTGCTATCTTGCGGTACAGCTGATTTATTTGTAAATGTAGGTGATAAGTCCAATCCAAGCTTATCTTGCAAAACTCTGTCATACAAGAACGTGACAATTAGCCACGTGACAAAACCGCGCGCGGTGAAGCTCCTAAACGCAAATTTTTTTAAGCAGGATGCGATTATCACTCCGGTCAAATGTAGTAGCTACAAAAGCAAAGCCGTGGGATTAAACGTCCTTTCTAAGACTTGACCCTTCTTTATCGACAGACTTCGCAGCCGGCTATTAGAGTACAGGACAGTTACGGGGCTAGTGCAAAACTCCTACTGACTCTATCTAGCAGCACCGCCTAGCCGAGATTCGAACATAAGACGACTGGCTTTTTAGTGAGAAAAGAAGAGCTGTAGGGGTTGAATGCCCCTGGTACAGAATATTGCTTATCCAAGTATCACAACATGCCTCGCGCAATAAATCATCCCGGCAGCGATACACTGTACTGCCGTTGCGACGAACGGTATGAACAGTTCGGTGCGTCATCGGGGTCGTCTAGATGTGTTTTTTCAGAATGGTCCCACTGTGGAATGCGACTATTTAAGGGACATATGTACTTCAACGGAAGGTTCAATACCATCCCAAATCCACCGACGATGGGTAAATCTCAGCGTATCAAACAACTAGTGATTCAAGCTGCCGGCCCAGCATTGTTGTATCGTGAATGTCGAACCGGGACCGGCAACAACCTTGAACAACAACAATTATGATCCCATTGAAATGTCATCTCTTTCGCATGATCGATAGAGTATGCCAAAGTAACACGTCCGCTTACTTGTGATGGAAAAGGTATCAAAATCACTGTAATCAAATCCTACCTTTATACAACAGTAGAGACCTAACTCCCAGCAGCGCAATTAGACATCCTGATAAAGAAAACAATGCGGAAAATCGTTCAATAAACCACCGATAGGCGATCGACCGACTGGCGAACGACCTTCCATTATAAACGCAGATAATGTAACGAGAGAGCACTCGCACGGGTGGTGGTGCACCGACGACGACGAGGACGTGACGGGCCGTTGGAATCCCGTGGGAATATCATCGAGTGACCGTAATTTTAGTCTGCGCTGCACTGCCAGTGAGTGTGTGAAACTGATAAGGTTGTAATTAATGGTGGCAGATCTGTCCAATAAGCAGTGATTATTCCGTTGTTCGTTCGTGAATTCTCCCATTAGCATAGATTATCATATGGTGCTACAAAAAGTGAAATGGTTTATTTTTCCGAGTATGCAAAAATTTAAGGCGGAATTAAGGCGAGTTGCATTTTGCGTTGTATAATTTCTACATGCAATGCGGCGATTCGTTGCCGAATCATTTGCACGTGCGCTAGTTTCTGAACAAATCCTCCAGTTGGTGCACGTTTCAGGTTGTTTTTTAATTTAGGTTGCAATTTTAATATCCTCAATTTGTCGGTGGCTCACTTCAAGTTCATTCCCCTTCAAAATATGGTGATGTATATTTATAGATTAGTATCTTGCCCCTAATCTCTCCTACTATTTGCGGATGGGTTGAATTAAATATTAGAGCTGCAAACGAACGAGTTCCACTTTGGCCGGTAACTTCTACCGAGCAAAACCGAAGAGCACAACTCTTATCAGAGGCTTGGCCGGGATTATCAGCTCGCTTTTTATCAGCGGAGCACGAGAGCCTGAATTGAAATGCTGGCGCTGGACAGAAGGTGTTTTAGCTGATTAAGCACATAATTGTGCGCCGTATATTTCCGTCCGTAAAGACAATTCGCAGATTGATTTTTTTCTGAAAACTGATAGCACCGATTCGCATGCTGACTGTGCCACTCGGGTCGAAATCGAATGGGCGCATTGAACTGTTCGACTGACGAGGAACAGGAATGAAAATCGACGAATAAACTGTTACTTGGACCATGCATGAGTGGGGTTTTATTTTGCTCCTGCTAATCAAGTCAAGACTCTTGTTTAGTATTTCCAATTTACTCCCTGTAGTCAGGGTTGCCACATGCACAAATTATTCTGTGTTTAACAGATATTTGAAAGAAATTGCCTGTACAGAATCTGTATGCATAGAATACAGATTTTCGCCAAATTACACAGATTAAACAGATTTTTGAGCTTTTACATAAGAGTGAAAGAGACAGAAATAGTCAGCAAAATGACTCTCTATCTCTTTCACTCTCATTGTTTTGCATTGGACAGATTTTTGCACAGATATTTTTCCTCGCCGCACAGATTGTCAGATTTTTCCAACGAAAAACACAGAATTATATGTGGCATCCCTGCCTGTAGTTCCTCCTCGTTCGCAGACTCCTCCAGTAGCTGTTGGGACTGCCGCAGATCTTATCCTTTAGCCCCTGCCTTTGTTTACGGAGATCACGTGCCCCTTAGAGGGGTCATGCCAACTCGACCAGAGGTTAGGTTATGTGTTGGATAAGTTTTGATTACGAAAATAATATTTTTCGAAACTTTGTACTTTTCGAGCTTCACGGGGGTGAGATTGTGCCAAGCCATAATGATCGATCCAATTTGTGGATTTCACATACACAACAAAAATACGTCAGTATACACCAGCACACTCACATTCTTTACTATTGAGCACAATATTTTGACAGATTAGATTGCATCATCCATTTTGGAGCAAACTGCATCATAGGTCTGCTAAATAATTTAATTTAATTTTTACTTTTTCTCTGGAAATTTCAGATACTTTGAATAAACACTCTAATATAAGACGAATATATTATACCGTGTATAAACTGCCAGTTTTAAGGAGGGGGGAGGGGGATAGTATAGGCCACATGTTCTGCGGCCGCGGGTTCTTGAACGAAGTAATGGTTACTTTTGTTAAATAATCAAATAGGTATGCTTCCTTAGGATACACCCTTTCATATATCTCCCCCTTGTTAACCCTAGAAATGCTACTGGCTATATAAAGGCTCTCCATTGACTACGAACTCATTTTTAGTTATTTCAGACCACTCCGGGTTATTTTCGTTCATATTTTTTGTATGATGCGTTGTTTTTGGCCGGCCCCCTGCCCCTAATAGTCCACTTAGTTCATGGACGGCCACATATGAACTACTTTATACTGATCTTTATGTGTATTGTTTATAAACATGCTAATGTTCACTGTTTAGGTTTTTAGCCTAACTTTATGTTTTTGGCACAATGTCACCCCCTAGAAGGGGTGAGATTGTGCCAAAGTTGATGCACTTCCAGTAAAATTAGGTTTCATTGTAACTAGACCATCTCTACGGTAGTTGTTAATTGAACAATTTAGTATATATTGACAGCTTCGAAATCAACTTAGTTCCTAAATTGTGTGTATACTGAGCTAAAGAACAAAAATATATACTTTTTTGGCACAATCTCGCCCCGGATGACGGTATGTAAAGAGTTCATGAAAATAAACAACTTTGTATGACCTACAAGTCTCTTATATATTTCAAAATGGGCATATTACAGAGAAAAAAGTTTTTCTAACAAAAATTTATACCTATTTATACCTTTTTCCCGGGAAGGACTTGAAAAAGTTTTTGATAGAAACACTTTTATCCCTTAAATATGCCCATTTTGCAGTATACGAGAGACTTGTAGGCTATATAATTATCTACCTTCAAAAAAAATTTCATCAATTTCAGAGATGGGCTTTTTTGGAAAATCGAATTTTAGTTTTTAAAATGCTTTTTTTACTGTAGAAATGATTTTTAGTTTTTTCAGTATTGTTTATGAAAATTCAGAAAATTTAGTAAAAGTGACCCATGCCCATTTTGCGATGTATGGAAGAATTATAGGCCATATAATTAGGCAATTGCAAATAATTTCAAAAGTTTTTGTCACCCCCCCTTAGAAATTGGCTTGAAAAATCGGGGGGCAAAAAAATAATTTGTAGGATTTGAGTTAATTTTTATTTCATAAAGTCAATTGTCTGTGGGTTCTACAGCCTGAAAAACTCGAAAAATGAGTGTACGAGTTGAGTTAATGCTTCTAGCATGAAACAGAAATGGAAATTCGAACAAAGAAATTTCCGAAAATCGGCCGAAAAATTTTTCTTCCGTTTTTATTTTTTTTCGTAGATTTTTGCATGGAAAATAATAACGCATATATTAAAAGCAAGAATAGATTTGGTTTTCACGTTTAAACTTTAAGTAAAAATGCCTAAAATCAATTTTTTTTGCTCGATTAAAAAATTCTCTTTGTTTTTTTGTCGTTTTCTGTAATTCTCGCTGAAACGGGGCCACTACTGACACGAGGTTTTCAAATATTGAAACTTTTGCGCTTAATTGGTTGAAAATGGTTAAAAAATGAGAATTACACTTTTGATACCTCGAAATAGTGGACTCCTCGTTCGCCAAGGGGCCTAACAGTTTCAAAAAAAGTTGAATTTTGAGCAAACCTTGAAGTCTATATCATGTGATATTTCATAAATATTTCATAAATATCATAAATTTCATAAATTTCATAAATATCATAAATTTCATAAATTTGCCATGAAACAACTAACAAATAGCCTGGTTCTGTAAAGAAGAAGAACAGGGCTTTCAAATGGAGTAAAAAATTTTTTGGCGGTCATCTTGGATTTGGTCGCCATTTTGGTTTTTATCTAAAAATCGCCGTTTTCACAGTGAGCCCCCAACCGATTTTCATTTTAAAAGCTGAGAAAAAATTCTATAAGGAACATTCATGAAATTAGGTGCAATGGCATTAACTGAATAAAATAATCAGTTATTTGTAGCAAGGTTCACAATTTTCATATAATTATTGTGATACAGTGGTAACCCGATTTTGTCACTCCCCGATTTTGTCACTTCCCGATTTTGTCACCCCCGATTTTGTCAAACATGTCAAATGTGTTAAAACACTGTGAAAAGAACTGTGTTGATTATCGTGGAGTTTCCACAAAAGTTGTTTCATATCTCCACAACTATAATAGCTAGAAGGTCATTTTCTTTGGCAAAGTTCTTTATAATAATCTTCTCAACAATTTTGTAGAACATTGTTTTGCTCTATATCTTACTACTTGAAAAATAAATTTTGTATCTTACTTTTAGGGGGGTTAATCAAAGAATCGTTCATACCATAAGAAAGAGCTTTTTACGCTGTGAAATTTCTCAGAACATAGTTAACCAGTATAATCAACCATTTCGGCGCAATTAAAAAACGCGTGTTTTCATACCTGTGGGCTGTGCTGTGAACAGGTGACAAATGTCCACAGAGAGGTAGAAGGAAGTGCGAAATGTCCTAAAAGTGATCAGAATGAAATATATGTAGTTCGTTCTAAGTTATCTGCAAAAAAATTAAAATTGAAAATATACCCGATTTTGTCACTGTCCCGTTTTAGTCACCCCTAAATTCATCATGGGGGTGACAAAATCGGGTCATTACTGTATTTCCAAAATTTCCCAATGAACAAACTACAAACGACACGGTTTTGTAAAGAGGAGAGACAAGGCGTATGAACGAAATGAAATAAAAATTGGCGGCCATCATGAATTTGGCCGCCATGTTGAATTTTATCAATAAATCGTCATTTTCGTCATGAGCCCCCCAAATAATTTTAATTTTAAGACCACCATCGGAAAGCTGAGAAAAAATGCTATAAGGAACATTCTGGCAGCAGAACAGTTTGAATGTATGAAAGAACACCTCCCTGGGCAATGGTAACACCGGATAGAGCATTTCCCACCAATTCAAGCCCTTCCGCTTCCAGAACCAAAATTCTATCTTAGTTGATATTCTATTATAGCAGCTTAAGGTGAAATTAGTGATCATTAAGATATCATCATTTTATATTTGTATTGTTTTGCGAATAGAATAGAAACTGTAAGCGACAAATAACCAAACGCATTGTGTGTGTACATGCAGTTTGACGAGAAATGTTATTAAAAAACGGGAGTATTGTATAACATATGATGAACATTTCAGCTAAAGTCACGCGAGAGCTTAACACAAAATTCGCCTGTATTCTTTACCCAACGTAATGTTGCCATATCTTCCGTTAGATTTCTTTACTACATGTCGAAAAAGCCACAATCTTAGTATTTTGTATGGCACCACTGTGTTACTACGAGCAAGAGACAAAAGAAAGAATACAAGAATCCCCTGCCGCATGAAATAGATGCACGCTGAAAAATCGATACGCTCATTTACCGGAATGATTTTGGAATCATCTGGTTTGCAGTCGGCATGCATTTCGTCTTATGTTTAAGAATAAAGTAAATAAAACCTGCCAGATTTTTATATGGAATGGCTTATATGAGTCGTTAAAATGCAAATTTTTGGTGAAAAGTTCGGTGGATGAAAACTGCGCAAGTTTTTACGCCAGTTGTACATACATATTTTTCATAGTGCATGCAGAGTGTCTTTTGCATGCGCAAATGTAGATTAGCTGCTCGTGTGCTTTTATATTTTGTAAATTTTTGCCAGCTGCGGAAATATATTGACAGAAAGTGAGCCAGATATTGATGTGCTACAATTAAATGTTTCCAACTACTGCTTTTCAAGTGAAGTGAAGGGCCGGTTTTGTTTAAAATATGCAAGGAAAATGCGATACGCGATGAGGCTAGTGTTGTGTGTGTGTTTTATGCTTTATGTTTTATGCTGAGATGATGTTGAAGGGCATGTGCTCATAAGCAGTTTTTTCATCAGAAAAGCATTTTTGTCGATGGAACTGAGTTGCATATTAAAGATTATCGATAATGTGAGGCAAATAAACATTTATCCTAGCGAATCTACTGTACTACATTTAAAAAATTGCAACTAAAGAGCCATTAAGACCTATTTACCAACACACTCAAAGCAATCAGGGTAGTCATGAATACATGATGAGGGCTAATTTCTCGTTAATAGATCGGTTTTCCGCCTCCAACGCGTTCGTCGTAATTTCCATTCCATACCGAACAATGATCGACTGTGTCGTAACTGGGTCTCTCTGGGGAGGGACCTGAACCGCCATGCTCGATTGTTGTCCAAGTCATAACGTCGAATGAATGAAATCACGGACGTAACTCGAACCAGAGCCGCGATGTGTCACCTACCAAAGCCGCTGACCGAATGACGTTGACGATGCGCAGCGAAAGGCACGCAATCCAGCTTTGCACGAGCGATGATGGTGGCTATTGAGCGCAAGTGAGCACAATCTTTTGACATTCATTACAGGAGCGTCGAGTTCGCCCAGACTGAGTTACTATGGAAACAGCCATGATTGTTTGTTGTTCGAGTGTAAAAATGTAAACATTGTTTAATTTTGCAGATCAGCTGAAGAGCT
The DNA here is from genome assembly GCF_943734655.1 of Sabethes cyaneus. Taxonomy (NCBI): domain Eukaryota; kingdom Metazoa; phylum Arthropoda; class Insecta; order Diptera; family Culicidae; genus Sabethes; species Sabethes cyaneus. The sequence continues at coordinate 70,875,877 of NC_071355.1, read as the reverse complement.
ACGTTCCACAACTGTTCGTTGTTCGTTTTCCTCAAGCTGTATTTCGTTGACAACGCTTAAAAGTTACAAAAGTCTTCGCCAAGCTCCTACCAACAAAACAAAAAAAGTTTGTTCCAATACGTTGTGTAGTTTCTAAGAAAAAGGTACATAAAGTTTGAAAAGCGTGTTTTTTCAGGAGCGGCGTTTTATTCCGTCGAGGTTGTTCCAACTTCCAAGCCGCACTGGAACGCTCATGTGTATGATCGTTTTTCGGCCACTTCGCGTGGTCAGATTATTGCAAAATTAGTATCAAAATAAGCGGACAAGACTGGAAAATCAAAATCAGGATTAAAAAAACAATGCATTTTTAAAAAAATGTAGTCGTTTATGTTCCCTTAAGCCCTTTCCAAAAGTTAATCTAGTCCAATTTTCGAAAAACTAAGTATGCAAAGTTGTTTATTTACATGAACTTTTTACACGCAAAAAGTTTCATTGAACTCTGAGAAGGTGCTGCCAACCCCATAGACGAGTTGGCGTGAAATCCGTCTATAATCACGAATCCAGCGCCGTCAGAAATTATCCGTCTCCACTTGAGAAGTTGCTGGCTTCAGACCACTGGTTGAGCCCAGAATAAAGCAGTTAAGAGTAACTAATTAAATTAGCAAGCAACTAACTGACGCAAAGCAACAAATAAAATTCTCAAAAACTATTCTCGGATAAGACAGTCACTGATTTTCCTCGCTTTGAGAATTGCTGCACCACGTCACATGCACAAATATCCCTTCAGTTCTGTTTCCGTGCAAGACAACAGTTCCGAACAAATTCTTGCAGTATGAGGATGCACTCCCAAGCACAGTTATCAAATTGGTGTAGGTTTAAACATCGTAAAGAATCTTCGACCTGTTGGGACAGAGGGGTTTTGTTACTTTTTTTGTAAAAGGAAAGTACACTCAGATAATGTGTTTAACTGTTGTCCCTGCTTGTGAAGCAAGGTAATCACGAAGAAAATGTTTGGGGATATTTGACCTTAAAACTTTTCGTTAATTTCCACTATTTAGTGATTAAAAATAAAAATTGTAATAAAAACCACATAATAGCTACATCGCCACATAATTATGAATCGATTGGTATTCAAACCATCAAAACCCCATTGCCAGAACTATTGGCGTTCAAAATCTTTCATTTTTTCGTGACGGTCGCATTTTTTTGATTTTTTGGAATTACCCCCTGATCAGCTACCTTCCTGAGAGACGTAGCCCTAGGTCAAAAGTTCATCGCACAGCGGCACACGTTATAGACCAGCAGGAAGTATCACACAACAGAACAAGTAAACGCAATATTTAGTGAATTTTTGAAAATTAACTTGACATTCTTTTTACTTTAAAAAGTCATTTCTTGATACGATTCCCGATTAAACTCTTTCGTTTTGTCGGGTAGAGTAAATGTTTAATGTAAAAGATGAAAAATTAGATGAACTAAAAAATCTTGATTGATTAGACTGAAACTATAGACTAAGCGAAGGTTGGGCTCGAACCCGAAGCTTTTAATCTTTGGTTGAGCATGTTCATCCATTTATAACACCAAGCCGTCTTCTTATATTCCGTAGTCTAACCTCATTTGTTACGCTCTTCCGATCGGGTCATTCACCACAAATTTACCCACTGAGAGTGTAATTTATTCGATTTATATTGCTTCCGCTGCACAGATTGATAGACATTAAACTGTAGCCCCGCAAATATTACATCATTGTTAGTATTTATTCCACGCGCAAACCAAATCCAATTCAACGCGCAGCCCTTGTAAATGCCATGCAGTTGTTTTCCAGACTGAGAACCCAACCAAGAAGGCGTAGCGGGAGAATGTCCGGGCGAAAGAATCCACCGAACGCTTCCCGCATTCCGGGGGGCAATGGGAAGTAGCAGTAAAGTCTGCTAAACCTGCCAAATTCTGTGTGTTCTCGAGTATCACACTGCGTGGCCCAAATGATAGACGAACAACTATCACTCTATTCACATCACGACGAATATGAAGAGGGTCCATGTCAGTGAATCAATTGATAAAGCATACTACCGTCACTAACGGTTATGATAACAAATATAAATATCATGATTAAAAAAGCAACAATGCCAGTAATTGCAATAATCAAGTTTGTATATTGACTACCAAGCTGTTTTACTTTTACTGAAACCACAGTCAAACAGACGATCAATCATATGAATTAAAATGTTTGGATCTCGGTTCACCATTTGAAGCCCAAAGTGTATACTATCCGCTGCATTCGTCGCTTGAGACGTCACTGGATTAAACATCCCATTTCGATCGGATGTCGATTCTGCCAGTGTCAGCAAAAGTTTCTGGCTTGTTGGCATACTAGCTTCTCGACAAAAAAAACTTTGATTGTTGAATGGAAACACTCGAGCGGATGTTTATATGAGCAACGCGAGAGTCTTAAAGAATGTCAACGAGTTCGGAGCTTGCCTAACGTACGAACCCTTCTAAGAATGGAAGTTGATTTCGATGTTTATTTACTTATGCATGCGGAAATGCCGCACATAAATAATAGATGCTATACGTTGCGGAGGCATTTTTTCTTTCAGTTCTGATTTCGTCTCAATGCTTCTTGGCATGTTTGTGCAAACGAATGTCAGGAGTTTGGAATGAAATTTACGCTACGTGAAACCAAGTTATCGTTTCGTAACACCGAAATCCAAAGTTCCTCGGTGGCTCGGTGCAATATTCGCGTCCTTTCTCTGCTGTAATTAATCATTGAATAAACCAGAACAGCAAATACCAAGCAATTGTGTGCAACAACCGAATTGAATTCCTTGGTATGCGAATAAATACCGCTCAAAACGGATGCAATCAGCTATAGCGTAATTACCAACTGTCACTTATTTTTGAAAAACAAAACAGCAAAAAATGCATCATCACAGAGAAATCCATTTACCAACCGAAAACCGAAACACGAATGATTTCCACGTGGTATTTCGCCAACCTTTTCTGAATCACGGCTGAATCCGAATGGCATCATGCTGGCATTCACCCAGACAAGTCCGCTACATTTTAGTAGGTCGTGTTTACCACCACCGAACGTAACGGAATCCTCTGAGTGTGCTACAATCATTCGCAAAGGAAGCATATGCCCTCATCGGTACCGCATTTGACTCTGCCAAGAAATCTACGTGTGAATTGAATGAAGCAGCACGGATTACTTCTGGTCTGGGACGTTTCTTCCGCACTTCGCACCGGCAAAACCGGAAGCCGCTCCGTCCTGCGAGTAAATTGTGCGCAGAAGTTCCTATTTGGAATGTGCCATATTCGCACAACAACGGTGTGGTATGGTTCATGGGGATACAAAACCATAATGCCCCTAATAATGATCTCTAATTCGGACTCGTCTTTTGTCATCCAATCAAGGCCGCTCGGTGTCATCTTGTTGTGCCATGTCGCACCGGTTGGCAAAAATTTCAAACAACCTGTCCCTTTAATTGGTTCATAATGCAGCATCCGAGCAGTAGAAACGACGAACTGCACACTAGGCTTAGGCGCGCTGCTCGATGTGTGTTTGTTTGTTGGCAGATGCGACCACTTCGTCTCGCGCGATATTTTTGATTCTGCCGACCTTCAGAGTTCATTCATATTTTGGATGGAACCGAACCGTGGCATGGGAACCTTGACCGCCGAACGAAAGATTATGCTACTAGTAAACTAGTAGTAAACATACGTGTCTCACCGATCTTCGCGTGACATGTTTTTCATATAAATTGATCAATTTATTTTAGAGATTCTTGTTTACTATAAAGCTACTTTTCGTTTTTTTTAACAAAACGTTCTCTTCCTCAGTTGGCATTATCGAGAAGACTGAGGCACAAAATGCCAAAAAATTAAAATGAATTGTCTGCTGAATTCATAATTTAATTAGGTGCATTCGAGCTACACGGCGCAAACACTTTTCATTTGTTTGAAGACGATTGCAACATTCTAAAAATGGCTTTTTCAAACATCAAGAATATCAAAAGACTGTCAGTACAGGTGCTATGCTTGTTAATTGCTGCTTGTATCGGTTTAGTCGCTATTTTGGTCTAATTGTGAAGCTTGATAAAATTCGACTTTTCCTACGGTTGTCTTTAAGATTTTGCATTCAAATATTTACGTTTTCTTGTCCTTGCGATTCACCATTCCTCTGGAACTTTGACAAATCATATTTTACCTGCAAGAAATAGATATATCTGGCATAGAAATGAATGCCTCCGATTCCTTTTCGTCAAAAATATCCATTTCTTTCCAGGTGAAAGCAAAGCACCAGCCGTCTGCACTACCGTATAGTAACTTATTTCAAAGTAATAAAGTAGTATTGTATAATAAAAATCGGGTATGAAATTGGTAGAGTTACGTGAAATCTAGCTCTGGCTCTCTCAAGCCTCTACCTAGCGAAGAATCCTCGAAGATCTAAGTCAATGATGACGATCGCCGGCCATACCTGAAAACGCTTCATGTGCATACTGGAGCGGTGAATCCAGGAGGGGCACAGCCTGAACGCCTGTTCCCCAGGTGAGGGGCGCCTCAAACAGCGTCTGTCTCGGAGTGGGCGGCTGAATATGAAATGCTGTATCCCGCAAGCTACACCGAACATGGCTGAGCCATCAGCGAAATGTAGGTATCGCGACCCCGGTGAGCAGCCACTACACGCATAACAGTCCCACGTATATAGGAAACTCCATAGAAAATTGGACTGTTACGCGAGTAGCAGCAGTAAGGTAGTATACCGAAACCCTTATTTACCAGGAAAAACAAAAATGGAAACACGGAACGGATCAATCGGCGTAGGGCACACGGCACACAATAAGGAAATGATTAATGGATAACGATTGGAAATTTGGTATCTGAATCGTTAGAACTTTCCATGAACCGGCACGAGCTGGCTTGCTTGCACACTTTGCTGAAGAAAAATCTGTAGTTTTTATCAAAGAAGAGAGTTATAATTTCGCTTCAGACAAAGAAAGAGGCCAAATTTAATCAAATTTTTGGTTCAAATGAAAGTTTAACCGAAATTTGTGCTTTATTTAAAGGTTAGTTTGGTTGAAGCGTTTGTTATTTTTGCTTAAAAGTGAAAACCAATTTCAATATGTATTGTTTTCCGATATACCAGAGTTCCTTTTAACACGGATAAACCCACCTTCATTCCGTCTAAATCTATACCTATAAAAAAGGATTTCTGTCTGTCTGTCCCTATGTTCCTTCTAGAATCGAAAACTACTGAACCGATCGGCGTGAAAATTTGCATGTAGGGGTTTTTGGGGCTACGGGAGGTTCTCCCGATGGCAAAAGACCCCTCTCTCCACTAAGAGGGGGGGCTCCCATACAAATTTATGCCTATAAAAATGGATTTCTGTCTGCTCTATGTTCCTTATAGAATCGAAAACTATTGAACAGATCGGAGTAAAAATTTGCATGTAGGGGTTTTTGGTGCCAGGGAAGGTTCTTATGATGGTTAGAGATCCCTCCCCCACTAAGAGGGGGGGCTCCCATACAAATCTACACCTATAAAAATAAATCTGCCGAATGTTCCTTATAGAATCGAAAACTACTGAACCGATCGGCGTGAAAATTTGCATATAGGAGTTTTTGGGGCCAGGAAAGGTTTTTATGATGGTTAGAGACCCCTCCTCCCACTAAGAAAGGGGGCTCCCATACAAATGAAACACAGATTTCTGCATAACTCGAGAATTAATCAAGCAAATGGAACAAAATTTTACATTTTTGGAGACAAGAATTTTTTCTATGGTGAATTAAGACCCCTCCCCACTTCAGGAGGAGGGGCTCCTATACAAATGAAATACAAATTTTCTCATCAAGAACTAATTAATCAAATGGAACCATATTTGGCATATGGGTGTTTTTGGAGGCATGAATTTGTTCTATGATGAATTAGGACCCCTCTCCTTTTTTAGGAGGGGGGGGGGCTCCCATGCAAATGAAATACAAGTTTCCTCATAACTCGAAAAGTAATCAAGCAAATGGAACCAAATTTGGCATGTGAGGGGTTTTGGAGGCAGGAATTTTTTTAATGATGGTTTGAGACCCCTCACCCCTGCTGTGGTAGGGAGATATGGACTATCATACAAATAAAACAGAAATTTTTACGTAACTCAAAAACTAATCGAACTCAAGAAATTTTAGACTCTTTCATAAAACATTAATCAATAACAAGACCACCAAAAACTATCAATAGTAACATTAGATAATTCAGCGCGAGACGGTCACAGGCCGCGAGTGTTGTCGGCGACCTGCCGGTGACCTGCCGTCGGAAGCGCCGACTACTGCGGGGGGGGGGACAGCCCCCCATAGAAATCACCTCTATCTAGGTTTATTTATTTTTCTAGATCTACTGACCTCTATCACTTTCCTTCAGTTGGGTCACCCCTGCGAAATGGTACTTTCTACGAAAAGATTTTCCGTGAAATGGTACATCCCGCGTAAGTTTTTTCGCGAAATGGTATTCTGCGAAACTCTATATTCCGCGTTATGGTCAACCGAGAATTGGTGTTCCGCAAAATGGTATTCGGCGAAATAGTTTGTAATGATGGCGAATATTTAAATGCTATCTGCTTTATTTTATCAAGCAAAGCAATGAGGAAAATTTGTATATTAAAACACCCATGAACTCCCCAGAAACTTGCAAAACTCGAGATTGTGACTAAGGTCATCCGAGATTCACGATTTATGTACAACACAGTTTAATTAGTGGCAATACAAAGTTTGTCGGGTCAGCTAGTATAATATAAACGATCATCTTTATCGCATTAAATTATTCCCTAAATTAGGTTAGGAGGTTGAACCCGAGTTCTAGGTATGAGGCATGAATGCTAGCCACCACACCGGGATTGACCCCTTGGTGTTTAGTTTTGTTGTCTTTCAACGTTTGTTAGTCGGCTTTCTAGAGTCTTTACGTCGCCTTTGTGTCTCTTTTCAGCAATTTGTTACCATATTTCAACGTCTTTTGAAGCGTTTTTGGTCTGATGCTGTTGTCATTTGTAGTCTCTTTTTACATTTCTAGTCGCGGCGTTGCTGTCTTTTTATCGTTTCTCCATTGCGTTTTGTGCATCCGCGTATATTCTCTTCGTCGTTTTATATTTTTTTGCATTTTTTATCGCTTTTGTGATGTTTTTTGATATCTTTCTGACGTACATTCGCCATTTTTTGTTGCTTTTAGTCTTTTCTTCGCCTACTGGTCTTCACTTTTTTGTCATTATTCCGTCGTCTTTTCGCTGTATATTCACTGTCAGTTCGTCGTCTTTTTGTTGTTTATTTACCGATTTTTTTACGTTCTTTCATCGTCTTTACGTCAACATATCGTTGTTTATTCGTCATATTATCGTTGCTTTTTGCCGCTTTTTCATCTCTTTGTCATTTCTGTCACATTTTTGTTGTCTTTTCATGGTCTTTTTGTCACCTTTCCCTTTTATTTTCGTTGTTTTTTAACGTCTGTTTTTAACATTTTTGGTTGCTTGTTTTCAGCAACTTCTTGTTGGTTTTATTGCTATTTTAAAGTTTTTTCGTTGATATGTTTCCGCCTTAACTTCGTTTTTTGTCATCTTTTTATCATCTTTTTATCATCTTTCGTCCTACTTCTGGTCAAAAAAATAAGAATGTTGTCTTTTATTTGTCTTTTTATAGTTCATTTCTCGTCTTTTTGACGTGTATGTGCTATCTTTGCGTCGTCCTTTTTGCATCGTTTTATCGTTTGTATGACGCATTTTAAACGTCACTTTGCCGTTTTTTGTAACTGTTGACGTCTTTTCATCGTATTTTCATCATATTTGAGTCGTTTTTTCGCCAGCTTTTTATCTCAATTGCTTCAATCTTTTTCTCACTGTTCCGTCATCTTATCATCACATTAAATTTCAAGGATTTGGGAGAAGAAGAAACTACCGGAGGAGCCGATGGAAAGTGTAATCTGTCCCATCTACAAAAAGGGCGACCGGCTAGATTACTGTAACTATCGCGGCATTACGCTGGTCAACGCCGCCTACAAGGTGCTCTCCCAGATTTTGTTGCGTCGTCTATCCCCAATAGCAAGAGAATTTGTAGGGTGGACTTTTTTAATCCTCCAGAAATGTCGAGTGTACAACGTGGGCGTTGCATCATATTTGCGTGAATTTCAGAACAGCGTACGATACAGTTGAACGCGAACAGCTGTGTCAGATAATGCACGAGTCCGTTTTTCCTGACAAACTGACGCGGCTGATCAAAGCTACCCTGGAGCGAGTGATGTGCTACGTACGCGTTTCGGTGACACTTTCGATTCCTTTCTAATCGCGCAGCAGGTTGCGGCAAAGGGATGGACTGTCCTGTATGTTATTCAATATCGCTATTAAAGATGTGATCCGGCGAGCGGGCATCGTAACGAGAGGAACGATCTTCAGCAAGAGTAGCTAACTCCTAGTCTTCACAGACGACCTCGACATCATTACTAGTAACCTTGGGGCGCTGGAGGCAATCTACGCCAGGCTAAAAACGGAGGCTAGGAGGATAGGGTTATAAATTAATGCGTCGAAAACTAAAAATGTGGTAGGAAGAGACTCCAGAGAAAACAACGTTTGCCTCCCATAGACAGTGACTATTGACGGCGATGAACTGAAAGTGGTTGATAAGTTCGTATATTTGGGATCTCTGGTCACCACCGACAATAATAGGAGTAAGGAGATTCAACGACGCATTCAATCTGGAAATCGAGCCTATTTTTCACTCCGCAAGACCCTTCGGTCAAGGAGCATACACCACCGCACAAAGCTAACGATATACAAAACGCTAATCAGACCGGTAGTGCTTTACGGACTTGAGACAGTAACTTTGCTTACGGGAGACATACGTGCACTTGCCGTATTTGAACGAAAGGTGTTGCGAGTTATTTTTGGCGGAGTACAAACGGAAAGCGGAGAGAGGCGGAGGCGCATGAATCACGAGCTACAGGCACTGTTTGGAGAGATTCCCATCGTACATCTGGCAAACGTCGGGAGACTACGGTGGACCGACCACGTCGCAAGGATGCCGGACGACTGTGCTGTGAAATCCGTTGTTTTCAAGAACCTCTCCAGTACATGGAGTAGAGGGGCCCAACGTGCTAGATGGCTAGACTAGGTTGAAGCCGACTTGCGTGTGTCGAGACGCGCAACGAATTGTCGACGAGTAGCCCAGGACCGAGCACAATGCAATGGAGAGGAATACTTGATACGGCAAGAGCCACCCCGGCTCTCGGCTGCTAAAGTAAGTAAATAAATAAGGGTTTTTGAGACCTGGCAAGGTTCTTATGACGGTTCGAGACCCCTCCCCTCTTTGGAAGGGGGGCTTCCATACAAATGAAACACAAATTTCTGCATAACTCGAGAACTGACCAAGCAAATGGAACCGAAGTTGGCATGCGGAGGTTTTTAAAGGCAAAATTTTTTTCTGTGGTGCTTTGAGGCCCTTCTCCACTCTGCACAGTGCACAGTAGTCCAAAAGGTCGTTTTTCTAGTGTCTCTTGTTTTCATTTTATCATTTATGGTCTTTAGCACTTTTGTTCGTATGAATATCTAAAATCCCTTAATGAATATACCAAATTCCTTAATCTAAAACTGTCAAAAGTTAGTCACCGCTTACTATAATGAAAATTAAAAAATAACTTTAACTTTAATAACTTTTTGTGCTAGGAAATAAAGACATAGTTTCTTCGGCAAAGTTGTAAATATTGTAAAAACAAGCAACTTTGCTGAAGAAATAAAATTTCTATCTTTATCGAGTGCAAACTATAGGGCATATTCTTTAAAACTTCTTCAAAAATTGGTTTTTCATGCTTAGCTTTTGTTAGTTGCATTTTACAAGAATACAATGTTCTAGGTAATTATCGAAGCTCTCAAAATATACGTTTTTGCCGAAGACCGCAAATTTTTTGGACCATTACTTGCTGAGTTATCGCATATTCAAGCTTTAAATTTCCATAGCTTCACGAGCCAATGGGGTAAAATGGGACAAGCGGATTTATGAAATCAGTGCTTCGTCTTAAAGCTTAAGTCGGGTACTATAAACTTGTACGGGTTCCGCTTGTCCCCAGCCACCCAAATGAGAGTACGGCAAACATGCGTGTTATGTGTTTCGCGTTTGCGAAAGGCTCAATATACTCGTACCTTTTTTGTGTTAGTAGATAGACACATGGTTTCTTCGGCAAAGTTATGGAAAATATAAAGGTAAACAATTTTGCTAAAGAAATGACATTTCTATCTCTATCGAGTGCAGAGTTGTAGAGCATTTTCTTTGGAAATTCTTTAAAAATAAGTTTTTCATATTTAGCGTATGTTGGTTGCACTTTATAAGAGTATATGATTCTAGGCGATTATTGAAAGACTCAAAACACATGTTTTTGCAGAAGGTTGCAAATCTCTGTGCACCGCGGCCTTGTCTGCTCGTGCAAATTTAATTTTTTACTAATTTTTTTGGTTATTAATATCGAATTGTAAGACGAAGTTAAAAGATGCAAAAGAGTATTTTAAATAACTTCAAACGCGAGAAAATACTTTTGACCGCTTTTTTCAGAATGGTTCCACTGTGCTCTGGAAGGAGGGGGCTCCCGTACAAATGAAACACAAATTTATATATAACTCTAGAACTGATCAAGTAAATCGAACCAAATTTGGCCTGTTGAGGTTTTTGAAGACAAGAAATGTTTCTATGGTGGTTCAAGACCTCTCCCCGTGTGGAATATAATCGAAGTCACACATTAGCAAACGAAAATATTTTAACAAAGCTCCGGTGCTATTAAATTTTCATTCATTTAGTTGCAAGCGTAGCAACGCTCGCCCCGGGTTCGGCTAGTATTTAGTAGAAACCGCTGAGTCTAAAAGACAGAAAATGTTAAAATAATGTCCTGAAAACATTACATATATCAACTTTCAACGAGAAGCTTAACTCAATGGTTCATTCGTGCACAATAAGTTTTAAAACTGAGTCACAAACTACCGAGCGTTTTTATTCGTTCTGGGCGATCCCGTATACAATGCACAGCCATCACATCATTAACACCACTCTTTCTGTGCACAAAAAGGCTAAGAGCACTTGAGCTCAATTGACATTCACGAAATGCTTGCCGAATGCAATGAAAGATGCATAATGCCTTTTTTGCCATGCTTAATGGCCGCCTCCATAATCACCATTCAAATTCAAACTAAAGCCGTAGGTATAGAAAGTGCATAGTATGTAGCGGCACCGTACACTCTGTGTTTGAACGAAATGTTCCACGTAAAATAAATCTTCAGCGATTGGTGATAAACCGCTTGAACAGCAAACGGTAGACCGTACTAAATCAAACCTGACTGTGTTCGAGAATTCGAAAAAAACAATAAGTGGGTCACACGGGTTTACAATTACGTGCCTCTAGGGTACTTTTAATTAGTGGCTGAAGAATGCGAAGTTTCTGATCATTTAACGGAAATTAATGGCACGTAAGTAATACTTTGCTGGTGACACTACAATTTATGCATCTGTTTTTAAATTTTTTCAATCTGTGTATTGAGTGAATTTTCAACTGTGTGACGTTCAAAATTAGTTTGCTGAGAAAGGTGCACACACCTTTTGTCATTAGTTCCACGATGCACTGTCGATACGTGACTAACACTGTCGGTGAAAACTGAAAACCATGGGATAGAACTAAAAGAGGTGACACGTAAGAAGCTTGTCTGGTCGTCCTACCCAATCAGTTCCGCTGTGCGATAATGAACTAACCCGGGACAATGACATGACATTGATTACATATCTACTACAGACTACAGCAACTTACGGTTACGAGAGAACCCCGTCACAGATAGCAGGGCAACAAAAGGGCAAACACGTGAAGTGTTTCCACGGAAGAGCACTTCAGTGGTTTTAGTTCGGATGTTGCGTTCCGTCTTTTTTTATCGATTTCTACTATTAAAAAAAATGTTCGTTGAGTCACCTGAATCCAATTTAACTATTTTTACATTGCATGCAAATCAAAATTGTAGCCCAGTAGGTACATGTCATCAGAATGCTGTCGTTCTATTTCTGCCATATCGGCAGAACATGAGCACAAGTAAATTATTTCACCGTTCTATTTTCCAAGTTTCACCAATCAGGACTTGCTGCAGCTATCTGCTTGCTAACGATTTCATCTGGCAGCATCATTTAGTGCAGACGGCACTCGACGAGTGTACCACTGACTGCACACTGCAGTGTCAGTTGAATCTAGGTGGTCAAAACTTGATTTAGTTGAACACATTCGAGCAACGAATAAGGTGCCGGCGAAATTTCACTACCTTTCGTAAGCTAAAAAATAATAGTAGAATAACGAAAGTTATTACTGAAATTAATCATTATGAATATGACTAGAATGCTAAACGTTTAAGTGTTATATTTTATTTTTGTTGTCACCTATGTCGAAGAATTCATAACAACAAAAGGTCCCAAATATGGTTTCTGAAGATTGTTATCCGGATGTTTTGGACAGAAACTTTTGACTGACACGAAAATAATTAAGATTGTTATGATTCGTCTAGTATGACCAGTCAATAATTTTGGGCCAGGTATTTATCTCAACAATGGCACTGTTATTTGCCGCAATTCTAATAGCAGTGATACTGACGCGGATGTATCAAATACGACAGAGACGCATCAATTTCAAATCATGACAGACGCTCCACTTGAATGTTTTCAGACAACAATTAGGTCAATGTTCACGTTTTAGCGGATAAAAATAAAAATTAGCCAATTCGTCTTCTTAACATCAAAACAAAAACATCCTGGTGTAACATTGACGTTGATTTTTATTTTGTGTACGATGTATTCAACATATTATACAATCAACAATTCATTTTACAAACGCTCAAACGAAAAAAGAAATTGACCACCATGATTAACCATACGCACCACTGTGGCAGCGGTTTTCGCAGTGTTTGCTTATAATTGAGAACGAAATCCATTATTATGTGGTTCGAGGAAATAAATCTTACCGGCAAATATATTGTCTCGGCACTAGGCACTGGGCACCTGCTCATTCCATGCTCGATGCAATCATTCAGCTATTCCAGCTATTCAGGTTGCAACTCGGAGATGCGGAATGAATGGGTACCCGAAAAGGGTGAAAACCCCATATTTTCTGGACAAACAAAATGAAATTACATTCTCATTCTTACTGGAATAAGTGATGTTTACAGGGTGATTAGTAATACCCGTCAGTGTTTTTGGGGCGCGTTTAATTAAAAATGGGTTGATCACAGAAGGTGTCTGCATATTTTTCGTTAAGAGTATATTCATATGTCGAGAACAGCTTCCCCAGGAAGCTCATCAAACTGATTAAATCTACGATGGATGGTACGCAGTGCTGTGTTCGGATTTCGGGTGGATTGTCAAGTTCATTCGAATCACACAGAGGGCTTCGTCAAGGTGATGGTCTTTCATGCCTGCTGTTCAACATAGCGCTACAAGGTGTTATGAACCGAGCGGATATCAACACGCGGGGCACGATATTCAACAAATCTAGTCAATTCGTCTGCTTTGCCGATGACATGGATATTATCGGCAGAACATCTGTGGCGGTGGCTGAACAGTACACCAGACTAAAGCGCGAAGCAGAAAAGATTGGGTTAAAGGTAAATACGTCTAAAACAAAGTACATGCTGGCCAGCGGAACCGAGGCCGAACGACACCGCTTGGGCAGTAGTATATTGATCGACGGCGATGAGTTTGAGGTAGTCGATGAATTTGTCTACCTTGGCTCACTGGTAACGGCGGACAATGATACCAGCCGTGAGATTCGGAGGCGTATTATCAGCGGAAGTCGTGCTTACTATGGGCTCCACAAGCAATTGCGGTCGAGCAGACTAAGTCCCCGTACAAAGTGCACCCTGTACAAGACGCTTATTAGACCGGTTGTTCTCTACGGGCATGAAACATGGACAATGCTCGAGGAGGACCTGCGAGTGCTCGGAGTTTTCGAACAACGAGTGCTAAGAACGATCTTCGGCGGCGTACAGGAGAACGAAGTATGGAGGCGGAGGATGAACCATGAACTCGCACAGCTCTATGGCGAACCCAGTATCCAGAAGGTGGCTAAAGCTGGACGGATGCGATGAGCAGGGCATGTTGCAAGAATGCCGGACAACTGCCCTGCAAAGATGGTGTTCGCCTCAAATCCGGTAGGAACAAGACGACCAGGAGCGCAGCGAGCAAGATGGTTAGACCAGGTGGAGCGAGATCTGGCGGAGAGTACTCGGTGTCCGAGGAATTGGAGAGCGGTAGCCCTCAACCGAGTTACATGGAGAAATTTTGTTCAACAGGCTTTGTCTTAGGACGGCAAGCCACCTAAATAAAATAAATAATATTCATATGTCAACACAGCTTGTAAATTTGGTTTGGATTTTCTAAGAGTGGTGGTAATTGCGATGTCCCGCTTGTTCACTATCTCACGACTGACTGAACAGCTTGACAGCTGACTTGAGCTCAATAGCTTCCTACGTTAAATGGGGACGTTAGTCAATCTGACGCAGGAAGCTGTCAACTCACTCTGACCCTTTCCTTCTGTCCCGTTATACGCTACCGACAACTACCTAAAGGCCCAAACAGAATGCTGCGTCAACGCATCCGTCAGCATCAATTTGACAGTCAATAGTCAGACTTAAGAGCCAATAAGTAACGTTAGAGTGACTATATACAGAGTGGCGACAAGTCATCTCAAATGTATGCAATGCGGTTTTTCCAAGGGTTTTCTTTCTCTTTCGTGCATACGCGTTGGATAGGTCGTCTGCTCGATTGGAATGACACTGACAGATAATTATCATTCCAATTTTGACATTGTCGCCACTCTGTATATAGTCACTCTAAGTAATGCGTAAACAATACACTTTACACATTACAGGAAAAAAGTGGCAACACTGTTTTAAACGGCGGTTCGCGGTTGTTTTTGTGTAGGATTTCTTGCAAAGTTTTTTGCTATTTTATACTTGTTTATCGTTAGTTTTACTGTTTATAGTTCGTGCAAAGTGTAAATAAAGGTTTTATTCTGCGTTTTATAATTGAAGCAACGCTATTGGAACTTAACCGAAGTGATTTTCTGCGATTAACTGCTAACATAGTTTTACTCGATTTGTTTGTTTACTTGCTGCACAGTATTGGGCAATACCATATCGTTATCCATTATATCGATACCAAAGAACGTAGCCAGAGATACTGAGAGCATACCTACTGGTGTACACCTACTGTTTTACCTGACTCACTGCGAATATGCATATTATTGAAATAAAACGTAACTAAACGTTTTATTCGTTTATAACGCATATGCAGTTAATATCGATAAACGATTTTTTATAAGTTGTGCTTTTATTATTGCATTTAATTTGTAAAAAGTTGCATAAATAACAATTCAGTTTCACAATACAATTATTGCGTACTACTGGCACATGAAATGTAACGTTTAAGTATGTTATTTTTAGTGATCAAAATTAACGATATTTTCGATACAAGGGCGATATTTTTCGAAACCTTTCGAACCAACATGATCCCGCGATTACAACGCATATTCGCAGTGAGTCAGGTAACACAGTAGCGCAATTTAATCGGTTAAGGGGAAACCGAAAGTGGCTCAAAGATGGCTGGGTAAATGGCTACCATTCGAAGCATGGATTGTTTTGTGCCTTAAAAATGCATCTGTATTGGTAGAGCACGCTTTCGCCACGTAATCAGTGCTTCCAGCGCTGTTATTATTTCCTAAAACTTGTAATTAAATTTATCGATCTGCTATGTCTCAATAAACGCTCAGCAAAATATAATTGCTAATGGAAAATAAATTTAATTGATCATATAGATCATTAAGTGTTCATAAAACGTATAATCTGGAATTAGTTAATAGATATTTGGTTGCGCACATATTTCGTTGAACTAGCGATTTCCGGAAAAGCAGCAACACACTATCAAACTTTCGTCACATCAATGAGCTTTTAAAGAGCTTTCAACTTTCGCCGCATCGATGAGCTTAGAGTGAAGTAAACAAACAAAACGCAAACGCAGGAATCACAAACGCAATCCGATGCAAGCGGATTAATTAAACATCCTAGTGATCCTACGCATTATTCAGTTGCTGCTGTTAATTTTGATTGAATCGGAATGCCTTGATAAAGAAAACAAACCCTTTTTCGCGATGTTTGTAGTCAGTGCGATTGGCTGCGGATCAGCTGTTTATGTTTGCAAGCTCCGCTATTTGACATATATTACCAATACTGATACAATATTCAAACAAACGTTTAGGTTTTTGACGAACACATGAGGTGTACAGTACAGTGTTTGTCGCACTAACACAATAGCGTTAGCCACTTTCGGTTCCGCCTTAAAATGACCGACTATACCGCTTGCGATCAACGTGTGAAAATGATAAAAAAGAAGGCGAACCTTTCAAACCCAAGCAACAATGAAAGTTTTATTGTACTGTTATGGTGGTTTTCGTGACTAGTTTTGGTCTTAAATGCCATCATAAGAGTGTAATAAAACCCATAATGTCACTTGGGAAATGCATAGGTTTTTGCGACCAAGTTTGTCACACTCGGTACGCTGGCTTGAACGTTCCTTTTATGTAAGTCACCCGATTAAACAACATTTGTTTTGGACGTGTGACGAGTGCGTCAGGCTAATGATCAGGGGGCTGATATGACGTCACATTTTCATTGCTCACATGAAAAAGGCGGCAAACGCAAAGCGATTTCGCGAAACGAATTTAACTAACCATTTTCACATTTTCATGTATTTCGCATCAATTGCCTGCCTGGCATTGGCTATGTGATACAAAAACCTTGGCTAAAATCAAACTAAAACTAACAAAATTGAACAATTTACACATCCCACTCGGTTGTCAGCTTGAGCCCATGTATGAAGCTGTCAGCTTGGGCCCGCTCTATGTTGGCTACGTTTTTTTTGTACAGGTTGGTATTGGAAGTGTCATTCCCGTGCTAATGATATAGAGCTTGCTAAGGGTTACAAAAACTTATCGTTTTTCACTCAAACGTATGTTTTTTTACCGGGGTATAACTGGGGGAAAACAAAAACAAACGTGTAAAATCAATATAAAATCTAACAACAGCAACAACAACTCGCGCGTCGATGTGTGCGTGCGGCAAACGTCAGCAAGCTCAATTCGCGCGATAAGCACCGTTTCGTCCCTTAGAAACGTTGATATTGTCCGTCGTAGAGGGGCAAATGAACGGAATCTCGGAGGGAGCTAAAAGATGAAACCGTGCAGAATAACGAGTGAGCCAAACTCACCGATAAGGTCAATGCGGCAACCCCGATGCGAATACCAGCTCGCGGTTGTTTCGCTAAACATAAACTAAACAAACTCATTGAGAACCCGGAAATCGGAAAAGCTTGTGGTCAGCTCCCCGCTCAAGTTATCCTGGATGTATCACTTGCGTGACCTCCATCAAGTCGTTGAGCGACTTGTTCGAGATGATCTACAAAACCAGGATGTCATTCGTGTTATTTCACTAGTAAAAAAGAGGGACCTTCAATCGCTCAACTACATTTCCTTCAAAGTTAGCATTTTCCTAGCGTACAAAAATGCGGCCATGAACCCTGATACTTGGCCACAGGGAATTGTATTCAGGGAATTAGACGATGCTCGGGTGAATTCGGTAGTATGGCTGTCCCTTATCGCCCCCGCTTCTACCGCTTCTTCATTACTTGGACGCCATGATTACTCCGGTGCTGGTCATCATCTATAACTTCAGTCCCTTTAGAACTCCCTTCGACTGTAGTTTGACCACAGACCCCTGCAGTAGACGGACCATAGTTTCCGTAACATCGACTAAAGTAGATTGCACCGAGTTCCCAACAGCCGACTTCTGTCAACCCGACGTTACTGCCATCTTTAGTAACGACACACGAAGTTTCTACGAAACGGTGAGATGCAGGAATTTTGCCATCCCTGTGATGTGCAATGATAGTGCTGGCAACGTGCCAGCGTGACACTGTTGAATGGAGAGGTAAACGCGGAGATCAGCAGGGACAGGATAAGAATTGTAAGCGATGGCCAAGCTGTGGAGCCACCAACCCAGGAGGAGGTTAAGAAGGCGAACAGTGAGCTGAAAACGGAAAGGCTGCTGGGACCTCTAAAAGCGGGGAGCGTGCGGCTGTACGATGCAATTCACCAGATCACAGTCAGGATCTGGGAGGAAGAACAAATACCGTTGAAGTGGTTGGACGGCCTCACTTGCCCCATTTTTTAAAGGGGCATCGACTCGAATGTAAAAGCTATAGAGGAACTACATTGCTCAATTCTACCTATAAGGTGCTTTCCCTTATCCTGTGCTGTAGACTGAGACCGTCAGTGGAGTCCTTCGTCGAAAAGTAGCAAGCTGGTTTTCGTAAGGGCAGCTCTACGACGGATCAGATGTTTACCCTGCGTCAGTTACTAGACAAGTTCTGGGAGACTTATCATCTGTTTGTGAACTTTAAGGCGGTGTACGATTCAGTCAAACGAAATGAGCTGTGGCAGATAATACTAGAACTTGGTTTTCCGACGAAACTAATTACGCTGATTCGTGCGACGCTAGATGGGTCAAAATCATGCGTCAGAATAGCAGGTGAGACCTCACTCGCTTTCGTGACATTGGATGGACGGAAGCAAGGGGATGCACTCTGCATCATCGGAATCAACGGTAGAGCAGTGGAAGAGGCCTTTGCACCTTTTAAACGAGAAGTAGTGAGATAAGGATGTGCCATTAATACCGCCGAAACGAAGTAGGGTAAGGAACGAGTTAAGCAGTGTCACCTATTTTAATCAGTTGAACATAAATGAACCGAAAATGCACTTTTTTATTCATATTTTCAACATCTTTTGATAGGATCATCTTCACAAATCACTTAACCATACATTTGATTCACACAAACACAATTTATTGGGTTTCCGACAAGAAATATGATGAATTAAAAATTGTTGTCCAAAAACGTACATTTTTCAGCTGCTGAAGGCAATCGCCACCTCGCTACTAACGAATCCATCACATTTTTCAGCACTGATTACAACCACTCTAAAAGTCAAGCACTCAATTGTCACATACCATATTATTCAGTCTCTTTTTTTCTATTATCTAAGGCTTTGTCACTAGCCGAAAGTTTTATTATTTTCTAACAAAACTGAAAACAAATTCTGAATTGACGGAACCTGTTCACCACTAGCAGCAGCTGCAGCACAACTGATGAACTATCGTGTTGCCAAGACACTGTTTCGGTTCTGGAAATAAGAATTTTAAGTTTGAAATTAACTGAAACCTCCTATGGTGAAAACGTGGTTCAATACTTTCAAGAGAAATGTATGTTCATAATTAATTTTTCTTTATTACAAACAACACAAAAGACAGCTTTTTCAATAATTCTCGAAGATCTTCGCATCACGAAGAGTTATTTAATAAAGCAGCGATGTGTTTCAATGTTATTTGATTTGACAACACTGTTCTGAGTCGGATCGTTTGTACTGCTATATGTTTACCTCTTTTGTTCTCCCACCATCCTTATGAACAGCGAGTGAGACGTCAAACTCGCAGTTTCCCATAAGAACACCGGAGAATAAAAGAAACGACGAATACCGTTTGCCGAACGGTGCGGTGAGTGTATGCCCCGATAAACAATTTAGACAGATGGCATTTTATGCATCTATGCCGATACGCTATGCCGATTACGCATCAGATGCCGATTAGTACGTCGCGGATAGGAACGCGAACTTACTGAATAGGGGGAAAAGTTCGAGGGATTTTTTAACGGGACGTAAAAAAATTCAGATTTCAGGATTGCTTAAAAAAGCACCTTGCGGGTGAAAATGGGTTCGGTGTGTTCAAAATTAGTTCCGCCGCTCCAACTTTTAAAGCGAAAAATCAAAAGTTTAGCTCAACAATAGTGTCTTCCAACGGTAATAGCTTGAAGAACTAAAGATAGCAAGAAGATTGGTATGCTGATATCCCCCACTTAGTCAACCCATCGCTTGTAATAAGGTAAAACAATCAGTGACCCGCTTAGACTGCTTAAAACTAGTTCTTTACCCTACATGTTTGCTGGCAGGGAACGTGGGAATCCAAACTGTGTTGGTACCGAATTGCAGCTACGAATCGCGTTTTCTAAGGATTACGTCAGCTGAAGTCCCATAGTTTGCCAATTCGCACAAAACTGGCGGTCTATAGAATACTTGCCCTCCCGATGATCCTTTACGGACATTAATCATGGACGCTAAAGGAAGCTGACCGACGATTGCTTGTGGTTTTTGAGCGTAAAATTCTGCGATCAATACTTGGTGGCAAAATGGAAAACGCAGTGTGGCGCAGACGCATGAACCACGAGCTGTATCAAATTTCCTAATATGCTGGTATAGAGTAGCCAAAAACTGGCACCAGGAAGAGGCAGTAGAGCTCGGGGCAGACCCCGCACCCGATGAATGTGCGCTGTCGAGGACAACGCACGGTCAGCAGATGTTCGAGGGGATTGGAGAATAGCAACCCAGGACCGATAGTACTGGAGGACCACGATTTGTTCGGCGCAGGATCGATGACGGGCCTTCGCCAATAACGTAAGTATGTAATGAAGTACCATAGCGATCTTTGGAAACAGTTGTTAGTTGATGCATCTTAATTTTTTAAAACGATAGTCTCAAATAGACAAAGGAAATGGTAGAAGAAAGTAATGAAAGTGTTTTATAGTACTCCCAGGGCAAGACAAGACATGAAGAGGAAACAGTGACAAAATATATAAGGGAAGGGTGCACACATAAGAAGGTTTATAAGAGTGAAATAAAACCTTCATTATTACTTGGGTATGCTTATAGGAAAACACATCAAAACATTTTCATCCTTATCAAAGATTTATAGGTACTACCGATTAACAAAGGCCTAAATTCGCTTCACCACTGCAAAACAAAGAAATGATTGACTCCTATTGATCGGTCGCATGGTCTCGCATCGACGACAGATCTTTCAAATATCAGTACTCGGAATCAAGAAGCAAATTATGCTGAGAACTAATGCGTCATAATTACCCTATAGCCGACGGCAATTCCAAGGATCATCTTGCACTATCAACCGGCATATGTACTTAGTAAAATGTATTAAAACACGATACTTCTGATGAGGTAAGCACTAGAACACAAACACGAAACACACCCACGAGTAGCATGGGTATGAAACTCTATCCAGTGATTTGAATTTTCATCGATGAACATTCACGCCGTCGGCAACAAACAAACCGCTTTCTTCTATGGTGAAGAAAGGTTCTTTATTTAACGCAGAAACTCCCTCATTGCTGGGAAAAAATGTTGAATAACAAATGCGGCTTGCAGCGCCACCACAAAGTAACGTCGCAGTAGAATCTCGATGACGCAACTCGGCCGAACGTTTCCACCTAAGATTTATCACGCCCGGCAGATTTTGAGCCCATTCGGGGTCATGCTGGCACTTTGCGCAAAATCGTTTCGAAATTTGCCACTTCAACACACAATCTTGCAACCAACAACCAAACAAAAACAAAAACAACACCAACGAAATAATGACCTGGACTATTTTTATATCCACACGGTGTACAGGACTATAAAAAACAGCCTCAACGGGCGCGGATCCGCTGTGGTTTTGTTTGCAAACAAACCGTCCACCGTCGACGATAAACGAAGATCGCGGATCAGCTGCTTATAGGAAACGCATCGTCATATGACGAACGAACGAGCGAACGTTTTCCCATCGACGAACAGGGGAAATTTGTTTTTCGCAAGAATATTTCACTTCTGGCGCTCTGGCCCTGCTGCTAATACTTATCACGTTGAACAGCCAGAATAAATATCACTATTTACTAATCACTAAATCACTGCTTCGCATTACAGTTCCGGAACAAAAGAGTCAAACGCACTTAACCCGCTCGACCCGAAAGACGCATCGCACTCATCCGGTTCAATTGGTTGCGCAAGCTCGCACTGCCGTCTGCCGGACGACCGACACGTTGATAACCTCCGCAAACACTGACTGACTGACCGACCGACCGACCGAGACGAGACGAGACGAGATCAACCCGCGAGAACCTACCAAACCAAGACAGGCAAAAGATGATCGACCGTTATCAAAGCACCGACGACACCCATCATAGATGATCTATTATGTACGCGCGGCACGGTAAGGACCGACCGATGAATTATACATTTCGAACAATAACGTCTCACGGATTCGAAGCGGAAACGGGAGAAAGAGCGAGAAGAAATGAAACTGAGAGCGAAGAAAGAGCAAAACACTGCGATTGCGTTTTGCCCTGCACTGCACAACTAGCGGACGGAAGACCACCGAGGCGCTGCTGCAAGCGCTGCCTGGTGTAAAACGGATGAGCGAACCATTTCCGCACCTGAGCACAGTAGGGTAAGGAACCAGCTTCTACACTAAAAAAATCGGCACGTCAAGTTTACGTGAAAACATAAGTAATTCTCATCCATCACACTTTTCATGTAACATTCACATGAATTATTGGAAGAGTTTTTTTCTAATTGCCGTCGTAATAAGTAAAGCCATTCTAATTTTCATCATTTGTTGGATGGATTTAATGAATACTCCAAAAGTTCTTGTACTGATTTGACTAAAACACACTTACCTTCTAATCCGTGAACTTTAAAATCACTGAAAGGCGACTATTAAAGCATATTATTGAAATTACGCGGCTGACTTTATTTCTAAAATTGGTCGTACCGTTTTAAAATCCGTCCATCAAAATTTTTCATCGTCCGAACTAAAAATCACAACAATGTTTACGAAGCTAACGCGCATGCATTTGTGTAGGACGGCATGACAAATGTTATTCTACAAAATTCCTGCAGGTCAGGCAAGTTTTCCTGGCTGTAGAATAACGACAATGCCTTGCGTGAGTTATTTTCATTTATGAATGACGGAAATTAAAACGATTAGTCGACATTGTCTTCTTCGTCGCACGAAAAAACGTAGGAAATTTGGCTGGTAGGACTTCTTTAATTATAAAAAGCATTTAAATAGATCTCAGCTCACTTTGATTGATCGCGTATGATAGACAGCAAACTAAAATATTAGGGAATAACTAGTTTTGCATTGTGTGTCATAAAAATGCAGATATTTTTAATAATTTGTGTTGGATAGGACGGGAATAGGTAATTACGACGATGTAGCAATATGCCCTAAGTCATACTAACCAGTTTACGTACGATCCCAGTAAATTTTATCAACTTTCCCATTAACTAGTACATGAAGTTCATGTAAGTTGCTGTACAGAAGTTTACATGATTTTTCACGTGGGTGCGACATGTCGATTTTTTAGAGTGATAGCAGTCTAAGCGAATCATTGATTGCTTTATACCTGATTATAAGTGATGGGTTGACTACGTGGGGGCTATCAGCATACCAATCTTGCGGCTAACTTTAGTTCTTCAAACTGTTAATAGTGCAAGTCACTATTATTAGGCTAAACTTTAGCTCTTTTACTTTAAAATTTGAGAATTTGAACGAAACTTACCACCAAAATGCTTCTTAAGCAGTATTCTAAATTTTTAAGCGCCCCCCATAAAAAATTCCTCCTACTTTTCCTCGTATTTAGTACGCTCGCGTAAGGCGAATCGCCCAATTTTGCTTCCTACTAACCGGTTTATTCCTGGAGTTTTAGAGTGCGACAGTGGTTCAAAAAGACGAAAAGTGCAACTTTTTTCCTAGCGTCTTTTGCTTTCATTTTAGCTAATCGGGTCTTCAGCACTTTTGTTCGTTTAAATACCCCCCATAATCTGAGGGTATGAAAAGTTAGTCATGGCTTGCAATAAAAAAATAAAATTTTTGTAACTGTTAATATTCGGCAGGGCAGTCTTCGGAGAAATTTATCAAGACTGAAGTTTGATGTTTTCCCGACGTTTCGACACTTTGTTGGTGTCTTTTTCAAGGGGTACTGTGGTAAAATACATTTTTAATGTTATTTTTAAGTTGCTTACATAAATTTCACTTTGCTTACATATCATTTAGTCTTTTGTTCTGTTTTTTGGTTTGTACATATTACGGTCATGGAGGGTAGTAGTTGGTACATGAGCTGGAACTGGAGGGACATATTTATTTTAAAAGTGCACTGTATTTTAGATATTGCCCTGTTTTTCTTACTTGGAATATTTAAAAATTCAAATAATTTTTCTTGCTTTGACCTGTACTGCGGAGCACTAAACGCTTCTTTACAAAAGGTTTCTATAGTTTGAAATATTTCAGTTTAGCTGTTGGGCCTTACCGATCTATTACTGTGTTTATTCTTTAGTGTATGCAAGATCGCTGCGTAGGTGGTGTTTAGACCTTCTACATCTACACGCTTGTTTACGGTGTTTGGTGTATTCGTGATGTGACACATTTCTAGAAATGGTACTGTGTGTGATCGGTAGCTGTGATCTACTATGGACGTTTGGCTTAGATTTAATCTGTGGTTGTGTGTGATGCAATGTTCTAATAGGGCTGTCTTTTCTCCTAGTGACCTGATTTCGGAACTGGTATTTGTGTGACTCATTAGTGTAGCTTCCAATTTGTTTACATTCGACTGATGGCCAGAAATTCTAGTTTTTAGCTTGTTTTTCGTCATCCCAATGTAGCAACTATCACAGTTGTTGCAGGGGATTTTGTAAACGACATTGGTTTTATCTAATTTGTCTACCGGATCCTTCACGTTGCTGTGGAAGTGTTTTATTGTCCTGTATTGCCTGCTAGCTATTACTAGTGTAGGATGATCTTTCGTAAGGATTTTTGTTATTTGATTAGTGAGCTTTGGCACGTATGGAATGGATCTGTAAATTTTTGTTGCGGTGGATGTTGCTTCTAGTGTGTCGTGGTTTGTTTCGGCATATTTGTCTGGTCGGCGCTAGTGGTTCCTTGTGGTGATCGATCTCTAGTTGGTAGTTTGTTTCCTTGCTCTGGTGTTTTTGGTGTTTTAGAACATTGCATCACACACAACCACAGATTCAATCTAAGCCAAACGTCCATAGTAGATCACAGCTACCGATCACACACAGTACCATTTCTAGAAATGTGTCACATCACGAATACACCAAACACCGTAAACAAGCGTGTAGATGTAGAAGGTCTAAACACCACCTACGCAGCAATCTTGCATACACTAAAGAATAAACACAGTAATAGATCGGTAAGGCCCAACAGCTAAACTGAAATATTTCAAACAATAGAAACCTTTTGTAAAGAAGCGTTTAGTGCTCCGCAGTACAGGTCAAAGCAAGAAAAATTATTTGAATTTTTAAATATTCCAAGTAAGAAAAACAGGGCAATATCTAAAATACAGTGCACTTTTAAAATAAATATGTCCCTCCAGTTCCAGCTCATGTACCAACTACTACCCTCCATGACCGTAATATGTACAAACCAAAAAACAGAGCAAAAGACTAAATGATATGTAAGCAAAGTGAAATTTATGTAAGCAACTTAAAAATAACATTAAAAATGTATTTTACCACAGTACCCCTTGAAAAAGACACCAACAAAGTGTCGAAACGTCGGGAAAACATCAAACTTCAGTCTTGATAAATTTCTCCGAAGACTGCCCTGCCGAATATTAACAGTTACAATTGAATCCAGTCGATAAAAAAACACAACCTAACCCTTAAATTTTTGTGTTAGTAGTTAGAGACATGGTTTCTTCGGCAAATTTGCAGAAAATATGAAAACAAGCTAATTTGCTGAAGAAATATTATTCCTATCTCTATCGGGTGCAAAGCTATAGAGCATTTTCTTAAACAGTTCTTTCAAAATGAGTTTATCATGCTTGACTTTTGTTGGTTGCATTTTACAAGAACATATTGTTTTAGACAATTATAAAAGTACTCAAAACACACGTTTTTGCTGAAGATGGCAATCTCTAGGACATTTAGTTGCCAAATTATCGCTTATTCAAGCTTTATTTTTTCGTGGCTTCACAGACCTATAGGGTTAAATTGGTTCTCGAAGTACCAAAACGGTAAGCGTTAGTAAACTTACTCGACAGTTCTACAATGTGTAGGACGATATCAAGGTTTTTAATTGCATTTGATGTTTCTGTAGCGCAGCTAATCACTGTAGAATGTTCGAAAGTTACGTATAAAATTTTGTTTCTGCAGAACATTGAAGCGTGATTTAATTGAGCTGTACAAACCATCCAGAACTCAAGTTAAACTTACATATTCGACGAACTTCCTTGCTAGTTTTCCACTTACCTGTGTGAGGAAAAGAAACATAAAAAGACATTATTATTATGTGTTTCTAGGGATACAAGAGAATTGTTATGACAAGTCATTATTTCCAAGGATGGTATTGCTGCTGTCAAAGTTTAAAACTTTAAAATACACTAACGCGACCCGTTGCTCAACCAAGCACGGTGAAAACATTGAACAACCTGTGCTGCTGATGCTGGAGCAATAAATTCGAGAAGCTGCCTCCGCAAATGGCTTCTAATATCGTGCCCAGCTGTGCATGTACGCTCGCTGTCACGGTCGGAAAATTTTCATGCATGCTTGTCATATTGCGCTCGCTCAGGTGCAGAGCTCATTTAAATTTTCCGGTATTGAGGCAAAGCAATAGTATTCACCCATTATCATTCATGCAATCATAAGATAATTCGAGAAAATAAAATCAAATCAGCAACCGTTAAACATAAAATATGACATGGATGTTGTTAATTTTTCGACAAACATTTATCATTATTTTAAAATCATCGATTTTGCGTTGACTAGCAGCTGTTTTCTGACAGTAGTTCTGTACACTAACACAGTCGAGCGTAGAGTCCCGGAAAAAATAACCATAACACGAAGATAAAAATCATGGTAACAGTAGGATACAAAATACAGTAAAACCAATAAAATTTATCGTCCGAAAAGATAACCAAACTATCAAACTTATTGTTGTCTACCATAACTTTCATGGTTTTCAGAGATTCTACCATAAAAATGACGGGTTGTTAAGTATCTTAACAATAAAAAAATCTAGTTTTTCGTGAACAAAAATTTTCATACAGTAAAAGTTATCATCCTTTTATAGTAATTTTTTTAGACGAAAAAACAAAATATATTTAAAAAAGGGAGTGAATTTATGATGAAATATGTCCATTTCTCTTGCGTAAAGTAAGAAACAAAAATATTAATAAATTTTGAAGTTGACGCACTTTTACAATAAATTTACCATAAGTTTCAATGTTCACAATAAAAACTGTCGTAGATGCATCGTTTCTACTACAAAACTTAACGTAAATTGTTTTTCGGGGTGTGTTGAAAAAAACGGATGGTCTAGTTCCGGTTGGGAATGCAGCACCAGGCCTTTGCTTTTTCTACTTTTGTTACAGCATAACAGGAAATGAAAAAATTTCTGCTGCGAAGAGTGATAAATTGGATGAACTGGAAAATTTCGGTGTATATAAAATGTAAAAATTAAATATGTAAAAATATATTGGGTCATTCAATGGCAGGTGTGGACCCACGCTCTTTTGATTGGTACCCGAATGTAAACAAGCGACATATGCAGGCATGGACTGGCTAACGTAAATCAATTTTCGTGCCTCGACAGTTGCAGCTGCGGAATAGGAGAGTAGTCAAGAGCGAATATGCTCAGATGGCAAAGAATAGAATTAAATGGCATCTGTACGATAAACTTGCTTTTTGATAATTGCCAGTGCAGACAAACGTGAAGCCAGATCAAGAAGTGGCTCTTATTAATGACAATAACATATTATTTCGAAGAATTAATTTTTTTCTCAAAATTTCATTAATAAGGATGCGTGAGGGAGATTTCTATTCTAAAATACCCCTATCCTAGCACTGGTAAAAATATTCGTTTTTGACATTACAAAATACAAAATAATACCAAAAATACGCTACAATTAATTGGCACTATTATGCACTTAACGCTGTTTTACGCTATACATAGGTCAATATAGTGTAAAAAGTTTCCTTTTATTTAAGATTTCCACCCACCCACCTAACGTAATTCAACGCCAGCTGTGCGGTTGAGTCTGGAACATAACCTTTTTAATTTTTTGTTAGGGCCACCTTTAGCTAGCAAATAGACGGGGATAGTTTCACGAAAATATCATTTTTATCACGATCCCCCAAGCAATAATTCTAAAACCACTTGGTTTTATTGCGCTATTAATCAATAGCTCTGGTTTTATAACGGTATTACGCAATACCGAGAGGATACGAGTCAAAACGCACATATAGGTAGCTAGGCTGGGAGGTGCTGCCATGGAGTCAGTAGGATCATTGCACTAGCCCCGTAATTGTCCTGTACTCTAATAGCCGGCTGCGAAGTCTGTCGATAAAGAAGGATCCAATTCTCAACAGGACGTTTATACCCATGGCTTTGCTTTTCTAGACAGCTATAAAACCACTATAAAAGTGTTAATAAAGAAAAAATTGATGTGATTGCTTAAGTTACCACGATAAAACTAGTTGGCTGCCCCACGTCTTATATAAGCTCACCATTCGCGTGGTGTAGCAATAAAATATGGCGCACCAATCAAAACTGCTTGTCAACCCGTCAATGAATCTGTTAGTTTTATAGAGCTATCAAAACGGTAACACACTGACCAATCCGATTTATTGCTGCCATCATGAAAAATATTATATTTCAACATCGAAACCATTATTTTATGCGAGTATTTTGTTTTACGTCGTAAACAAAAATTCATTAAAACAAAATGTTTTGCAGAAAAAAAGTTACTATCAATCGGTTTTCCTACTACAGGAAGCAACTAAATTGACTAACTGAGATTGACTAATTGAATATATTAATTTTATTAAACCGTAAATTACAAAAATCACAAAATTTCGATGGCGCTTTGATTTTATCCACCTATTGACCTATCATATCAATATTCACGAAAAAATTCAATGCGCATATGCTGCAAACCAACGGAGGCTGCTGAAAGTTTATTAATTATTCTATGGAATATTTTATTACAATCGCTATAAACCAAATCGACAAGAATGATCTGACAGTAAAACTTTAACTTTTCTGCTCACGGATTTAGCTGATTTAGCTTTTTACCAGCGCAAGCTGTATGCTTTATAGCTTTATAGCGATTGGCTTGGTCGGAAGGCAGATTTCTAGATTTAATAACGGTTTTATGAAATTGGTCATGAAAACCACTAGAGGAACGTAATAACACTTAGAATTGCATGTTACTTGGGATATTAATCCCATGCTATGCATACGCATAGTTTGTTTAAGGTCTAGTTTATAGATTTTTGATAATAAATAAACCATGCATAATTTTCTGTAACTGTAAAACCATTCTATTTGATTTAAATCAATAAAGTTTTCTTGAAAAAATTTCATCAATTATTTTTAAACATCTTTTAATCGGTGCAACCAAATCATATGAAATTTTTCAGATACATTCGTAGTGTTAAGACCTCTAAAATGATGCTAAAATAGTTGGAACTAGAAAAATCATCTTGGTTGAAATCGTTATAAATTATTGTAAATTTTCACGTGTTCGAAAAACAATTCAATATAAATTACCTTTCAAATGAGATTAATAGCGCATAAATCGGTTTGGCCATCTTTGAGAAACAGACGGTAATTATAACCTAGGCAAAACAAGTTTTTGAGCATAACCTTTAAACCATTTGTTTGTTTTTAATAAAACTTCCTTAAAAAGTTATGATAAAAAAGAGCTTTCCTTTGGTACTAAAATCGTTGGAATCGGTTCTGTGATTCCGGATAAAATAGCGTCACGGAGTTTTCACATTTTTGTTATTTTTTTTTCTTCCCGAGAAGAGTAAACGTAAATTTCTCGCATAATCAAAGATAAGATGAACTGAAAATCTTGATATTGTGCTAAAAATATCGACTAAACGAAGGTGAGAGTCGAACTCACAACTCTCAATCTCTAGTTGAGCGTGATGTTTAACCAATTACACCACTAAGCCGTCTGATTACTTACAGTCTAACATAAAGTTTTTGTCGCATTATCGAGTTCTGTAATTTTATCACGCATTTAGACAACGGGAGTATTGTTTGCCGACTTGTTTGTTCTTGTAACGCTAGCTGATAGCTTGGTTTGCTATCCGGTTAGCATATGAGAACGGTGAATCGTCGCTGCCATCCCGTCAGCGCGTAAAACTTTTAAGCGAAACGTCGAATCACGTATATATACCGATGTACTAGGTAATAATACCTTTCAAACAAAGGTAATAGCGGACGAATCGGGTCAGCCATCTTCGAGAAACAGGCGATAGAAAAAAAAAGCGAATGCGCTTCACGCCCTTCATGCCTTGACCCGCTCTGTTTGAATTCTATCAACAACTTTGTTTCATTACTTTCTTCTACCGTTCCCTGCGTCGATTGTAAAAAACTACCATTCTATAAAAACACAATCAACTTCTTACCGTAAAAAAAAGACTTATCTCCCCAGCCTCCGCCTAATTCCGCTAATGCATTGCTCAACAGAATTCCGTATAGCAACAGTAATTGGATCACTACCAATCAACGTCTACGTAAAGTAGTCACGAATCAAGCCATGACGCCACATTTGTACACATCTGATAGCGTCGGAGCGTTCAATTCAGTCAAACATTCGCAGAGTGTGGCCTAAACACGAGAATGTGGAACGATTAAATAACGCATATATGTAGCTACTGCTAGCAGTTAATGCGTTATCACTTGCCAATGCGCACCGGAGCGCTTGTCTTTCTCGCATGACCATTTTCAAAAGCTTCAACACAATCACTTCAAGTATCACTAGTTTTCTAGTGATAGAAAACCAGAAAAACTTTGTAGTCGCAAAATAAAGGAACACTTTCAGAAGAATTGAATGCTAGAGTGTGATGACGTACAGCAACCATATTGACCAGGATAATAAGATGTTTCTCTAGAGCTTTTGCTTAAATAAAAGTTCTCTGCATTGACATCTACCTGCATACAGCAGACAGCACATATCCTTTCAAACTTTAGCATTGTTAACCGTTCAACATTCTCCGAGATCCAAGCCTGGCGGCTTACTTGATACACGGAAAATTTATTCGAAACTCGTAGCCTACCCCCAGTGGATAGCAAAGTTCTCATCCACTTAGAAGGACATCAGCGTGCACGGCGGTAACTCAAAATAACTCTATTATATTCGCGAGGGGCTAGCCACCAAGAGCCGGAGTATCACTAGGCGTCGGGGTTCTCTTCGCCCACGATGCTCCTCAGCGTCAGCAGCGCTACAGGGCTGGCGGAAACTAGAACAATGCCAGTCGGTAAAATGCGGTTTTCCTATCTATACGAAGCACGTTTTTCCTTGCCTTCGCCAAGACAGTTTATAAAACGTGGCATCCTCCGTGATACAATACATACCACCTGTGTGTGTACACCTCACACCGGCGATAGCAAACATTTGCTTATCACTTGTACCGAGAAACGCACCGAACCGTATCATTTATTTGCAAATGCTCTCAAATCTCTTGACTTGTCAATCTTGCGTTTTCGATGTGTGATTTCACCCGCTCTGTGATATGTGCTTACTACAATGTAGAAATTGGATCGAAAAAATTCCATGTTTTATGGATAGCAGATGCGGCAAACTTATGTAGGGTCTTTTTCTAATTCCCGTCGTAATAAGGAAAGCCATTCTAATTTTCATCATTTGCTGGATGGATCTAGTGAATACTCCAAAAGTTCTTGTACTGATTTGACTAAAACACACTTACCTTCCGATCCGTGAACTTTGAAATCACTGAAAAGCGACTATTAAAGCATATTATTGAAATTACGCAATTGACTTTATTGCTAAAATTCGTCGTACCGTTTTAAAATCCGTCCAACAAAATTTTTCATCGTCCGAACTAAAAATCACAACAATGTTTACGAAGCTAACGCGCATGTATTTGTGTAGCACGGCATGACAAATGTTATTCTACAAAATTTCTGCAGGTCAGGCAAGTTTTTCTGGCTGTAGAATAACGACAATGCCTTGCGTGAGTTATTTTCATTTATGAATGACGGAAATTAGCACGATTAGTCGACATTGTCTTCTTCGTCGCACGAAAAAACGTAGGAAATTTGGCTGGTAGGACTTCTTTAATGATAAAAAGCATTAAATAGATCTCAGCTCACTCTGATTGATTGCGTATGATAGACAACTAACTAAAATATTAGGAAATAACTAGTTTTGCATTGTGTGTCATAAAAATGCTGTTATTTTTAATAATTTGTGTTGGATAGGACGGGAATAGGCAATTACGACGATGTAGCAACATACCCTACTCAAAGTATAAGTTAAGTTTTGCACTTTTTTGAGAAGTTTAAACTTTAATGAAATGGTTAGCTGACCACCGGATTTTCACAAAACATTTGTTTCTTACAACTGTGCTAAACCGTTATTTAGAAATGGCAATCTTGTTAAAGTCTTAAAATTTCTTGCCAAACAATCGTTGAAAATATGGTGATTTTTCAATTTCCAGTACCCAGCAGTTGTTAAATTAAACTCGATATATATCGAAAAAACTACCATACATTTTGACAGGCCATAGTATTTTCTACTGCATTGTTTCAATGCCAGTGCACAGCGGGGATTTTTTTGCAAAAAAGTTCTTTATCTCAATATCTCCAAATGCCGCTGGGCTAGGATCAATCTTTTGATATCAAAAGAAAGGTATTTTTATGGGGATTTCAATGGTGCGATTGCTAGCGGTCCTGTTTATAGTAGTTTTGGTCAAAAAAAGGGGATTTCACCCAAGTTTTCTAGGAGTACAGAGCTGTATTGATCAATAACTCTGGAATCCGCTGGGATTAAACCGATATTTTTTCGCCACAAGAAAGCTAAAGTTATGTAGTTTCCGATGGAAAGGTATTTGATCGCGGAAAAATTAGCCATTTAACCCTAATTTTCTCAGTTAACGTTGCCTAATTAATGTAACATGATCTTTATTTGACCAAAACTACTGTGCTGTGAACAAACACCAAACTGTTCGAAAGCATATAAAAATAACTTTCTTTTGGTGAAAAAAGATTTAATTGTTCCCAGCGGAATCCAGAGATATTCGCCTTTATTGGTAATCTTTGATAAAACTAGGGTGAAATGCCGTTTATTTGACCAAAACATCAGGACACAACCATGTTGTGGGATTCCTCTTGATGATAGCTATATATCTTTAGATATGGCGAAAAAAGATCAATTTTATCTCAGCGGAATCCGTAGATATGGACTTTTACATCTCTTCATGTCAAGAAAAGTAGGGTAAAATGCCCTTCTTTTGGCAAAAACTGCTGGAAACAGACGCGTATCTTCGCAGTTTACAATAATTCGCAATAATTCGAGGGTGTCGCAAGGAGGTTACATGGACCCCTTGTTATTCATGCTATTCTTCAACGGCGTCACGCGGTTACTACCGTCTGGCGCTGATGATCTAAAATTGTATTTAGAAGTTCGAAACATGGAAGATTGTCGTCGTCTGCAAACTTTGATAAATGATTTCGTTGGCCGTTGGTCGCAGGAACTGCCTCGTGATCAGCATTGCCAACTGTGAAGTTATAACGTTTCACCGTATTTAAAACCCAATATTGTTTGACTATCATATGGAAGGACTGAAGCTAAAGAGAGTCGACTCTGTAACTGATCTCGGTGTTGTTCTTGACTCTAAGCTCACTTTTCACTTACACCACGTCACTCTGATATCGAAAGCCACCCGCCGACTTGGTATTATCTAAAATATCCCGTGACTTTAAGGATCCACACTGCCTGAAAGCTCTTTATTGCTCTTTGGTTCGTCCAATTCTGGAAAACTGCAATTTGGATTGGTTTCCTCACCAGTTGTATTAGAATTTGCTGATTGAACGTATCCAGAAAAGATTTGTCCGACTTGCGCTACGTGAGCTTCCTTGGCGCGATCCTATTAACCTACAACCGTATCCAGACCATTACCGTCTACTGGGTAGCGATACGCTCGCGAGCCGTCGTAAACTGGATCAAGCACGCTTTATTGCGAAACTGATGAATGGTGACATTCACCCTTATTCTGCGAGTCACATGACTATATACGACAATTGTCACTCGCCGTGACTCGCCACGGCGAGTCGAGTCACCTAAGTGACAATCGTGTCACCTAGGTAAGAAACCCTTGTCACCTAAGTGATAAGGCGAGTCACCTAGATGACAATTGTCACCTGATTCGCGGTGACTGCAACATAGTCACGTCACTCGCCTCGCAGAATAAGGGTAATTGACTCGTCGACGCTTTTGTCTCGCTAAAAAATTCGTTCTTCACAACGTGCCCTTCGCTCTACTGGCCTGTTACAAACCAATTATCATCGTACGCTGTTTGGTTATCAAGTACCCATTACCGCCTAATATTATATGAATTTGACGCTAATTCATTTACTAAGAACATTGTTCAGATAAATTATTGTAATAAATAAATAATTAAATAAATGTAAAATAAGTTCTCATTGCCATCCGTGTGGAATTCCTTACAAGAACCGTGTAAAATATGTTTTTTTGCACAACACCGGCCCCCATTATTGCACACCAAAATAACCTTCAAATCTTATTATTGCGCACCTCACGCCCAATAGTAGCACAGCTTTTGTTTTGACTTTTCCTCATTATTACAATTGCCTGCTTGTTTTATTTGTGGACAAAACCACTTACATATTCTTCAGGATTACCTTAACATACATTATGGACCTGGAAACCTCGCAAAAAACGGCGAAATACGGAAAAAATCGCGATACGGTAAACTACGGCTGATAAACAAAAAGCAACACCTCAGAGAGGTGAACTGTCAAATGCGCGTGACAGAAAGAAAGGGGTTAGGACGTGTGCAATAAAATTGGAAGGAGTACCATTCGTTGTTCCGATTATTGAACTTACGAATTTATCAGCATCTTGGGTTATAAAGACTCAATTTTATTCACTTAGTAAGCTGCGAAACACATAGAACAGTTTTTTTGCATTTAACGTTCGGTGAAAGCTTATTTTGTAAATCAGCTTTTTTAATAATTGTGACAAGAAAGTCGTCTGGTGAAGGCGAAACTGGGACACATATAAGAAACTTGTTATTACGCTTAAAATCACGTTGGTTGACATGAAAAATAGTGACATTTTGACGGATAATGAAATTTTATAGCCGAAATTGTTGTGATCGAACCCTATCGATTGGTATATGTGACTAGGCCCTCCGGACCTCGGATCAACTTCGTGTTTTTCGACCAATTCTTAAACCTTTGTTGTAGTATACCGTCAAACGGGGTAACTTGCAACAGCGGGGTAACTTGCAACAACACTATATCCGTCGAATTTATTGTGTTTTTTGAACTGTTACTTAAATTTTAATTTTTATCAGTCGCTGTATCTTGTTGATAACAAATCAAAGAAACCCAAGTTACTGTTATGTTGATTTTTTGCTGTTTTGGTGAGTTTTAAAAACCTTATAACATGGTGTTAAATTCATTGTCAATTGTCTGTAAAACGTTTGCTTCGCCCACAACACTTCAAATAATAGATGCCTTACATACATTTTTTATAGTAAAATGAATAATAAGCAAATAAAATAGTTGATTTATGACTATGTCTAGTTTTATTTATCCTGCTTGTTACCACCTTGTTCGTAAAACAAGTAGGGTAAGGAACGAGTTAAGCAGTCTCACCTATTTTAATCAGTTGAACATAAATGATCCGAAAATGCACTTTTTTATTCATATTTTCAAAATTTTTTGATAGGATCATCTTCACAAATCACTTAACCATACATTTGATTCACACAAACACAATTTATTGGGTTTCCGACAAGAAATATGATGAATTAAAAATTGTTGTCCAAAAACGTACATTTTTCAGCTGCTCTTCAGCAATCGCCACCTCGCTACTAACGAATTCATCAAATTTTCAGCACTGATTACAACCACTCTGAAAGTCAAGCACTCAATTGTTACATATTATTCAGTCTCTTTTTTTCTATTATCTAAGGCTTTGTCACTAGCCAAAAGTTTTATTATTTTCTAACAAAACTGAAAACAAATTCTGAATTGACGGAACCTGTTCACCACTAGCAGCAGCTGCAGCACAACTGATGAACTATCGTGTTGCCAAGACACTGTTTCGGTTCTGGAAATAAGAATTTTAAGTTTGAAATTACCTGAAATCTCCTATGGTGAAAACGTGGCTCAATACTTTCAAGAGAAATGTATGTTCATAATTAATTTTTCTTTATTAAAAACAACACAAAAGACAGCTTTTTCAATAATTTTCGAAGATTTTCTCAGTGATTTAATAAAGCAACGATATGTTTCAATGTTATTTGCTTTGACAACACTGTTCTGATCGTTTGTACTCGGATCGTTTGTACTGCTATAT
Organism: Sabethes cyaneus; assembly: GCF_943734655.1. Classification (NCBI taxonomy): domain Eukaryota; kingdom Metazoa; phylum Arthropoda; class Insecta; order Diptera; family Culicidae; genus Sabethes; species Sabethes cyaneus. Next base: position 70,839,547 of record NC_071355.1, on the reverse strand, counting down.
GTTTACCTCTTTTGTTCTCCCACCATCCTTATGAACAGCGAGTGAGACGTCAAACTCGCAGTTTCCCATAAGAACACCAGAGAATAAAAGAGACGACGAATACCGTTTGCCGAACGGTGCGGTGAGTGTATGCCCCGATAAACAATTTAGACAGATGGCATTTTATGCATCTATGCCGATACGCTATGCCGATTACGCATCAGATGCCGATTAGTACGTCGCGGATAGGAACGCGAACTTACTGAATAGGGGGAAAAGTTCGAGGGATTTTTTAACGGGACGTCAAAAAATTCAGATTTCAGGATTGCTTAAAATAGCACCTTGCGGGTGAAAATGGGTTCGGTGTGTTCAAAATTAGTTCCGCCGCTCCAACTTTTGAAGCGAAAAATCAAAAGTTTAGCTCAACAATAGTGTCTTCCAATGGTAACAGCTTGAAGAACTAAAGATAGCAAGAAGATTGGTATGCTGATATCCCCCACTTAGTCAACCCATCGCTTGTAATAAGGTAAAACAATCAGTGACCCGCTTAGACTGCTTAAAACTAGTTCTTTACCCTACTTAAACGGGGTAATTTGCAACAGCTGGTAGATATAAAAAGCTGTGTTTCATTAACTTCGCGAGGCAAGTTATCATTTCTTTTTGCATCAAGCAATACAAATAGCACAACTGGAGAGTGTAAGATGCCTTTGGTAAGTCGGAGTATTAGTTTTTCTCGGGATATACTGGAAATGGTTATAGAAGCAGCAAAAAGAAAGTATCGTCACTGAGAGAGATCGACCAACAATATGACATATACAGTAGTGTCTAGTTACGATCAGTCGTAACGTAATGAATATTCGCATATTACGTAGTCAAAGTTTCGATGATTTTTAACTCCATCACTCTCCTTCGTAACACGATTTTGTATAGTAGATTTACGACGTATAATGCGTTATTACACAACCCCGCTCCTCTAAGTGCGTTACGTAATATGTGATTGATACTTAAAGAAGGCAGCTCTATAGGATCCAGACACGAAATATCAACAGCATGAATAACCTAAAAACTTGAATTCGTTATTTCTGCTACGGGCCTCGTAAAATTATTTTCATAAACGCAACGTAGGACATTTATGCGTTTAATTATAGCAAAAGCATGAAAAATCGCAAGTCGAATTAACATTCAAAACGAACAGTCAAAAGAAACTTATACAAATCATTAAACTTTTCAAAAAACATTACTTGTTGCAAGTTACCCCGTCGAAGGGGTTACCAGCAACAAACTAGTTAAAAATTTCTACAACAATTTTTCTCAATACGTGATTTTATTCTATCCTAGACCTAATAACTTCGGGTTAATACATCCGGGTTATGTGTAGGGTACATCCGCCGGGTTATGTGTAGGGACGAGGATGGAAACCTGGTCACAAACGAGCGCGAGATGGTCGACAGGTGGCTACAGTCGATAACAGCGTGCCAGCTGAAGAATAATAGAGCTGGCGCCGTAAAGCACCGACTCCTTCCATCTATAAAAAGGGCGATCGGCTCAATTGCTGTAATTACTACGGCATCACGCTCATCAACGCCACCTACAAGGTGCTCTCCCAAATTTAGCTACGTCATCTATATTCGCAATAGCAAGAGAATTCGTAAGGCAGCATCAGGCGGACTTTTAGCGTTGTCGAAAGTACGACGTGCTCACACATCGTATTTTCATGGATTTCAAAGCAGCATACGATACAGTCGAGCGCAAACAACTTTGGCAGATAATGCATGAGAACGATTCTCCGAACAAACCGATGCGGCTAATCCAAGCTACTTTGGAGCGAGTGATGTATTGCGTGCGTGTTTCCGAGGCATTCTCGAGTCCCTATTGCAGGTGTAACGGGTGGCAACTAAAATTTTGGAATTTTTTTCTCAAGCTGTCAAAAAAAAGACAAAGATACATGAAGAAAATCTGATTTACCGAAATTAAAGATACATTATCCATTGTTGAAAAAAAATTAGTGTACATTTGAAAACGGTCCGTAATCGGCTGTTCGGCGAGGCTTTCATTTGACGTAGAAACAGGAGCGTTGTACGGCCGTCATGTCAACTTTGCGAATGCATCTCTTGATTCTACCAATCAACTGTTTGCAATTCGTGGCTCTCCAGTTATTTTTGTACGCCGAGGAACTGAAAATCCCGAAGAAATCTTCGATTGGGCACACTGGGACAGATTTTTCGGGTTGTGGTTTTTGGGTAAGAATGGAATCGAATGGGTATTCAGGAACGATTGTGTTTTTTTTGGCGTAACGCGATGATGCTCTCTCCGGCCAAAATACGTATTGTCCATCTGCATGATGTTTTTGTAGAAACGGGATCAAAATTTTCTTCAAACATTCGTCTGGTGCAACTTAATTGATAGCCAAACCAAAGGGCTTGTTGTTGAAGAAACGAGAAAGAGAACGATGTTCTTTTGCGTCCATAATTTTGGCTGGTCTGCCACTACCTTGCTTGCGAATAGTTGTTGGTCATCTGAGGATATGGTAAACAGACGAAGCCGCAACACATTTGCTTTTTAAATGTTGTACCATATACTTTTTGCCGAGATTTCTGTTGCAGTTCGTAGAAATGTACAACGGGCTCCCGAAATGCTTCTTGTTTCGACGCCATTTTAACAAAACTGGGCAAGCATAAACAAACAAAAATATTTTCAAAAAGAGGAGAGAGAGAGAGAGCTTACATATACATACTCTCATTTCTCTCTGAGCTCCTTTGATGTTGAGCATAAGCGCCGCGAAAAAATTCCGAAATTTTAGTTGCCACCCGTTAATCCGAGCGTCGAAACAAGCGAACGATCTTCGGTAAAAGTAGTCAACTCCTAGCCTTCGCAAACGACTTCAACATCATTACTAGTAACCTTGGGATGGCGCCAACTAGACCAGACTAAAAACGGAGTCTAGAAGGATTGGGTTACAAATCGATGCATCGGAACCCAAATGTACGGCAGAAAGAGTCTCCAGAGAATACCACGGTCGCCTCCCACGGTCAGTGACTATTGGCGGCGATGAATGGCAAGTGGTTGATGAGTTTGGGATCTCTACTGTGACTATTTTTGGCGGAGTATAAATGGAAAGTGAAGAGTGGTGCAGGCGTATGAACTACGAGTTGCAGGCACTACTTAGAGAGATTCCCATCGTACATTTAGTAAAAGTTTGGTGGCCTCGTCACAAGGATGCCGAACGACTGTGCAGTGAAATCTGTTGTCTTCAAGAACCCCACCGGCACCAGGAATCAGGGATGGGACGATCACTTTAACTCAATTCACATTCCTTTGATAATACCGTCTCAGCCAAGCAAAATTTGACAAAGTTTTATATGGGACATTTGTAGAATTAGTTTTTATCTATAATTTTGCTGAATAAAGTATTGCTGTATCTTTTGCTGTTACGACGCTACGATGCTAGTAACTCGTTAATGACTAAATGAACGTTCACTTAGTCACTAAAGAGGTACTAGCATTGTAGCACCGTAAATCCAAAAGATACAGCAATACTTTATTCAGAAAAGTTGTAGATAATAACTAGTTCTTCAATCGTTCCATATATAACATTTTGCGTGTGTCGAGACGCTAAATGAATTGGCGACGAATAGCCCAGAACCGAGTATAGTGGAGAGGAATTCTTGATACAGGAAGAGCCCCCAGGCTCGTTGCTGATCGAAGTAAGTAAGCATGTTCAACAACAAATATAAACAATGATATCGTAACATCATATATTGATTGCCCCGGAAAGTTGAATGAAAGAAAAGTTGTAACTTTTATCAGAGTTTATTTCAACTATCAACTTTATTCCGAAAGATACGCATTTCGCCTACGACTTGTAGGTTTCATCAGTGAATGCTTACGACCAAATGTGTTTATTTATTTAATAGTGGAATTTAATTGTGAAAAAAGTTTCGACCTTCATTCAACTTCACTTTTTATTTCAGCACAGCACAGTGAATATAAGACCTTTAACCAAATCAATTCAGTTTTCCACTTTCATCCAAATGATTCAATCTACGGGAAAACTCTGCTGCTGCAGCTATACTTAGACTACATTAATGGCTAGAGTTTACGCTAGCACCACATATGCACAGCTTAATGGAAACACTTATCGACGGTATTCCAACCACAGCACTGACGCTGACCTTGACGCCACCGAAGGACGCCCGCACCGCGGAAAGGACACACAGTAAAGGCAATAACAGTGTGGAGCGAGAAAACGGCGAACGGACGCAAGAAAATCATCACAGCTGTTTGTTGTTCGATGCTGGTTTTCTTTGGTCCAAAACAGTGAACAAACAGTGACGGACGAAAAACAAGCACTCGACAGTAATGAAAAATTTATTCCAACTAGGTATGCGATAATCCTTCGTACGTGTGTTGGAGTGTGAGAATATTGCAAATCAACATGTAACGGTTGTGGTGGAAATCGATCCAGCATGATGTAACAAAATGGTATTTCACTGTAGAGGTATGATGATGCGGGAAAAGTTCAACGATCCCTTGCTAGCATGCTGTCGCCATCGGCATTAGTGGCACTGACTGGCAGATGGTAAACAAGCAAGAAAAACCGATCGGTCGTGCGGTAAACCACCTCTCTCGGGCGATGACAAATTGAGCGAAGTTTGGTATGGGAATTGCAAAACATGACACCAGCTTTTTTTATTGTCGATGACATTTACGTAACAACAGTCAACGGTGTAACGTTCGTTTCGAGAAGTGATATCGATCCCAATAGGATCCTTATATCAGAATATTACAAAATATTTTCTCTTCTATGTAAGAGGTTTATGTAGGTACGCTCTGCTTAGCGGAATATCCGACTTTTGGCCACCATAGTGAAAGCAGCTCATGCATAAACTATAGCATTCATGTAGGCAAACCTTCAGATTTTTTTCCAAACTTTGGCCTGGCTGAATTATTCAGCTTACATGAACCTTTCGGCAATGGCAGCTAATGGCAAAAACTCATACTATGGCTATCCGCATAGCCGCACCGACACGTTTAACGTTCTGTAATAGGAGCATCCGGTGCGATGTTATTAAGGCACGGTACCGAGCACAAGCGGCGGATCTCATATCTCATGTTAATTATGCTCCGAGTAAGGCTGACCCAGTCAGCCTCATGAATGTCCACTTCCTGTGACCTCCTGCTGTTGGAACATCTATCCCATTAGTATTGTCGTGATTCATAAATAATGAAAGGATAAATGCTGCCCGGTTCTCTCAATGTTACGCTGGCTGGCTTGCTTCACGACCGGCAAGCGACAAGTTTCTGTTTGGGACAGTTGGCCAACCAAGCTAGGTAACTATCGCGGTCGCATCCGGGTCTTCGCCGGGGGAAGCTCCTCCAGCTCCTTTTAAATTACGCTCTTAGCTACGGCCCTGGGAACCATCATTGACATCCCGGGCTAGATTTAATCAGCATTCAGATATATGTATGACCCATCCCCCCGGTACAATTTGCAAACAACATTGCCAAATGCAATGTTATGCAAGCGGTAATGGCTGAGGATGCAACAATAATGGGAAGTTTTGATAATTTGTTGTTCGTTTTTTTGTGGTACAAAACAGAAACTACCGCAAAACGTGGTTAGGTACGATTTCCTGCACCGAAAGAACGATTTACAATGTGCCATGAGCAAAACACTTCATTTTACATAAATGTTCGTTACTGTTTAAGCGTGAATTTTATATTCAAAAGAGATCGACTTGAATAAAAAAAATCGATTTTTATTCGTCGCATGGATTGAGCTGCTGATGCTCATGAAGGAACGTGACCATTTCAATTCCAACCAACCGTAGGATTTGAGAATCAAACGTTTTTGCTATATTTGTGATCAGGGAGATTGGAATCACTTCGCAGCGTTTATTTTTTGCAGATTTTGATGATTTATTATGTAAGTAACCTTACATTTATTACAATCTGGCGTTACTGCTAACTCCACTCAATAGACCAAATCAAGGTGACGTCACGAATCTGCGTTGACAGATACTTGGCGCTCTTGCATAACAAACGAATAGAATACAACAGCTATTCAAATGTGTAAATGACAAATTTGTTTTTACGACTAAATTTCAAGAACTATTTCTGCTTACTTACTACTTATTCAGCTGAGAGCCGGGAGACTCTTACAGTATCAACAATTCCTCTCCATTGTGCTCGGTCCTGGGCTACTCGTCTCCAATTCGTTGCGCGTCTCGACAACGCAAGTCGGCTTTAACCTAATCGAGCCATCTAGCAGGTTGGGCCCCTGTGCTCCTGGTGCCGGTGGGGTTCTTGAAGAGAACGAATTTCACTGTACAGTCGTCCGGCATCTTTGCGACGTGGCCGGCCCACCGTAGTCTCCCAACTTTCACCAGGTGTACGATGGGAATCTCTACAACGTAGCTCGTGATTCATACGCCTCCATCACTTTCCACTTTCTGTTTGTGCTTCGCCAAAAAGGCAAGGCATACGGCAAGTGCACGTATGTCTTCCGTAAGCAAATTTACTGTTTCAAGTCCATAGAGGACTACCGCCCTGATTGGGGTTTTGTACATCGTCAGCTCTGTGCGGCGGCGTATGCTCCTTGATCGAAGCGTCTTGCGGAGGAAAAAGTAGGTTCGATTCCTAGCTTGAATGCGTCGTTGAATCTCCTAATGCGTTTTATTATCGACGGTGACCATAGATCACAAATATACGAACTCATCAACCACTTCCAGTTCATCGCCGTCAATAGTCACTGTCCGCGGGAGACAAACGTTGCTTTCTCTGGAGCATCTTGCTACCATATATTTGCTTTTCGAAGCATTGATTTGTAACCCTATCCTCCTAACCTCTGTTTTTAGTCTGGCGTAGATTACTTCCGCCGTCCCAGTGTTTCTAGTAATGATGTCGAATTCGTCTACGAAGGTTAGAAGTTGGCTACTCTTGCTGAAGATCGTTCCTCTCGTTTGGATGCCCGCTCGGCGGATCCCACCTTCAATAGCGATATTGAATAACAAGCAGGACAGTTCATTGCCTTGCCGCAACCCTCTGCGCGATTCGAGAGGATTCCAGAGTGCCCCCGAAACACGCACGTAGCACATCACTCGCCCCAGGGTTGCCTTTATCTGCCATAGCTGTTCGCGTTCAACTGTATCGTATGCTGCTCTGAAATCCACGAAAATATGATGCGTTTCTAAGGGATTTATCGGAGGGTAAAAATTTGATCCGTAGTAGCACGAGCGCCCATAAAGCCCGCCTGATACTGCCCTATGAATTCTCCTGCTATTGTGGATAGACGACGCAACAAAATCTGGGAGAGCACCTTGTAGGCGGCGTTGACCAACCTGATGCCATAGTAATCGCAGCAATCTACCCGGTCACCGTTTTTGTAGATGGGACAGACTACACCTTCCATCCACTCCTCCGGTAGTTTCTCGGTAGTGTGATTAAACGTTACTACGAAACTCTAAGCATCGAACGGAAGGGAAATGCGGTCAGAATGGATGGTCTATTAGTGATCAGGATCACAAGCGGGTCGTGAAAGCGTTTAAGCGGAATCCCAATGCTTTAGTCAGGGATGTCGTAAAAAAGTTGAATATGTCCAAGTCTTTCGTTCAGAGAACCAAGGACGGGTAGGGACTGCATAGTCGTAACGAACGGCAAAATACGGAGGGAAAGTCATGGAAATTGTACACCGGTACACCCAGATACTGACGAAGCCTTATTGTATCATCATGGATGATGAGACTTCCGTCAAGACGGTAGCTTCTGGGGCTACTGTTCTTCACCACCAAGCACAAGTTTGATGTTCCGGAGGAAGCAAGGAAGCAGAAATTTTCAAAGTTTGCCAAGAAATACATGATTTGGTAAGCGAGTTCTGCTCATGTGACAAACGGAGTGCGCCGTTCGTGACTACTGGGACTGTAAACGGGCAGATCTACCTCAAGGAGTGCCAACAGAAGCGTCTGCTTCCTCTGCTGAAGCAACATGAGAGCCCTGCGATCTTCAGGCTGGGTCTAGCTCAGTGCCACTAATCTAAAGATGTTCTGGAGTGGTGCGAAGCCAATGGGGTCACTTTCGTACCTAACGACATGAACCCCTCCAACACACCGGAACTACTATGCATCCCAAGGAGGTCAAATCTGAGAAAGACATGGAGAAAAAGTGGGTTTCTGCACAGAACCTTATGACCTTATGAGTGGAGTTAAGCGGTATTGAAGTTGAATGAAATAAATATGCCAAAAGCTTATTAATGGGTTATGTGTTATATTTTATTATCGGTCAGTCAATAGGATCGGTCAACTAGGTAATTTTCTACAGGGTTTTTTTATGATGCAATTTGACGTGGGACACCCTATATGACCATCTATCTTCAGAAAAATTCCATCAATTTCTGAGATAGCGTTTTTTGGGAAATTTTTAAGTCCTATAGTTTTCGATTCACATTTTTTATTGAAAAAAAGAGAAGAAAAAATTAAGCCCTTTCCTAAAGTTTGTAAATTGGTTGATAAAGTCTCGCAATAGCTTACAGTCCTGAACAGATCGCATATAGAGAACTATCTTTAGATCATCAGCGTATAGCAGCTTGCAGTCCGATGGGATCACAAAGCAAACGTCATTAAAATATATTATGAACAGTAATGGTCCCAGGTTGCTACCCTGCGGAACTCCAGATTGATGGCAAAAACAATACGATTCAGTTGAGCTTAATTTAACTGAGAGTAGCCGCTCAGTTTCCGAAGCAGAATTTGGTGGTCGATACGGTCAAAAGCAGCTTTAAGATCTGTGTATACTGTGCGTACTTGAGTTGCGTCTTCTGTTCTTCGCATTGCTCCATCGAAATATATGATTCCACTTTACTAAACAGTAGCTTAATCACGAGGCTCTCCAGTAACTTAGAACCAGCGCATTAAAAATGTTATTCCACGGTAGTTCGCGACGTTGCATTTATCTCCTTGGACGTTGGACTCCGAGAACTTACTTTGTCGAAGAGACATATTGAAAATTTTCAGAAGAGGTTTATATAACACATCAGCATATGTTCTCAAAATTACAGACAGCTATTGGCGGTACAACTGAAGATACTTTTATTCCAAGCTGTCAAAATATATGGAGAACGAAAATCCTTTAACGTGGATTTGAAAAAAAAATTAAATATGCATTCTTGGAATCAATCAAATGTTATGATCTAAGGTAACACGAGAATAACAGAATAACAGTTTCTTGACGGATTTACCAAAAGTGATCGAAAAGTGGTAGCACCACATTTACAAACGCCTGAATGGCACAGAACTGGTGGTCAACCGCAACGGACCACATATTTATGCTGCGTCAGATCCTCCAAAAAATACAGCCGTGAATACAGAGTTCCCACACACCATTCGTTCGTAGTCTTTAAAGCTACATATGATACCACCAACCGCAAAGAGCTATGATTGTCATAGTAGACAAGAACGGCTTCACCAGGGAGCTGATCAAAGACCAAACTGATCAAATCTGCAATGGGGCTGTGTGCAAAATTTTCAAAGGATTGTCGAGTTCCACTGAATACCGCAGAAGGCGTCGTTAAGGTGATTGATGATCTCTCATCCGTGCGGTAAACTTTGCGGTTTCACGATGACAGGTAGTTCCTAGGACGTCATATGGACATGTGCTGACTAGCGAGTGGCAAACAAAATTTCTCAGATATTACCAATATCTGTGTCTACCATATTTGGGTATTAGGAAGTGGGCAAACTTGGCCAAGCCCAGCCGGTCATGAAACGATATGACCACGATTCTAAGGCAAAATAATTGTCAACAAGAAAATCGTAATCGTGAGGAGCTGGAGAAGTTTCGATAAGTCTCTGTAGTTCCGATCACTGGCCGACATCAACGCTAGTAAGCCCATCTAGAAACGCATTAAATCTCACCTTAGAAGGCATTGAGTTCGAAGCAGCTGCCGTTGCGTCGGAATGTCTGAACAGTTCGCTGCATCATCGGTGTCATATAGATTCCGACCGCGTTCAAAGACCTGACTGAGCACGGCCAGTTGTACTCCGTTGGTTAAACAATCAAAACTTGAGCGATTCTTTGTGGCTGTAATTTAGGTTTTGCACACTAAGGAACCAAATGCCTCCCCCCTTGGACATTGCTCTGTTGTGCTGCAGACTAACTAAATTGAAGGATGAATGTGAGTTGTACACGCACTGCTTGAATAGATTTCATTCTGCATCTGGCAACATTCAATAGACTGCGGTGGACCTGACATATAGCATAGACGTTGCACGATAATCCAGTTGAAAGGTTTCTTTTCAATAATACCTCCGAAATCGCAAACAAGGTACCACAGCAAGTGCGATGGTTTGACCATATCGAACGTCACTTGCGAGTGATGAAACACCTGGAATCCTAGCGACAAACAGCCCAAATGGGAGTTAATAGAGCCACAATAACGCTGGCTGGTCAGGTGTTAGTGGAATTCTTGAAACAACTCACCTTTGTGACTTGTGTTACCTTAACTTCCAAACGCCACCTTTTCAAACGTAACAATTATCGAGACATAACTCTTCACAACCCTGCATGCGAAATTCTCTCCCGCGTTCTGCTCTACAAGCTGAAGACTTGTCGAATACCAGTACGGGTTTCGAAAGAAGTACGCCACAACGCAGCAAATGTTTTCAACTTCGAGACTGCGTATAATTCAGTCAAGCGAAAGCAATTACCGTAGATTACGATTGAGGATGTTTCCCAAACATTAGACTTACACGTCCCAAAGGGTTCCCCATCAGGTGTCAGCTTTGAGGGTGCAATATCTGACACATTTTGAACGTTAGATATTTAGATGGTTGAGATGAGAACAACTTCATGAGGTTAAAGGTCTGCAAAAATGCTAACACTTCCGGCGACGTTCTACGACCATGGACGTGTAGGAAGGCCTGTGACCAAACTCTATGATCAACCCAACTAGAAGTCAACTTCATGCCTCATCCCATATTCGTTCGATGTGGGCTACCAATAAGGGCTGCAACGCAGTAGATTTTAAGGAACAATAGCTTTATAATACGGGTTTTATTATACATTGGTCTAATGACCAAATTTAATCAATAAAATTGAAATAAGAGCACAATTAAACTAACATTGCCACTTGGATAGAAATATTAAAGAACTCTGGTCTGAAAACTCTACCGCAAAGCCCAAAACTATCCAAACACAAAAGTATATATACTTCAAAAAATGCAGTCTTACCAACTCAAGAGCTTACCAGATGCGATTCAAAAAATTACTTTATGTTTTATTTATTATTCAGCTTTACATATTCCATGCGTGACTTTGCAAATCAGTCGACTAAACGGTAGGTACCCGGTTGCCAGATGTGTAATACCAGTGAGTGGTGAACGAGATTTTACTCAACGGAACAAATGATGGAAATGGAAATGAAGAATCCATTATCATGCCAGAACCGTAACACCTTTTCATATGTGCAGTCATATGAAATGAGGAACTGGTTTTTACGTGATTTTCCACTCGGTATGAATTTAGAATTTTCACTCGCAGGTTTTTGCTCCAGCACATGTGGTCTAACCATTCCATTCTATAGCGGAACAGCAGAACGGTAGTCAAAATATGGGTCGTTCAGTTTGTAGCAACCGGTAGCACATGAACATCCGTGTTATCTAATGGCTGTTGTTGGTTTGCTGTGCCATTTTGCATACAGTACCACATTGCAGTAGTGGGTCGGTCCGGATATGCTGCTGTTGTTGGTAGTCACAGTAGTGGTGCGATACTGCAAACCAATGCCAAGAGTTGAAACGTCCGTGCAGCGACCACAGGACTGTCGCCACACCACCAGCACCTAACTGTTGATCGATTACACAAGAATAGTTTTTGCTGCTGCCTTGGCCTTCCGAAGCTAAATGCGGGTTGAGCCGGAGAAAAGCTGGCCTTAACCTCGTTGTCCTTGTGACCGACCGGTTGAGGCCGACCAAGCTGTTACCGCGGTGCGGGTGATCGTTTGGTGAGATTTGTTTGGCACCACTACCATGCAGCAGCAACACCGCACCGCGCGCGTTATCGATTAGCTTTCGCACGTGTTAGTTGCACTGTTTGTACCTGTGCTTCCACCAAATAGGTGATTTCGAATTTTCGAATCTATTTCTGACGCATAGCACAATGCGCTTGCATGTCAGCAAGTTAATATATATTTTTACGTAATATACAGCTTTGTTGTATAAGAAAGTTTGATAGCACCTGTTTTGTCAATATATTGACAGCAGATCAGTATAGATTAGTTGGGTTTTAACGTCGATCCAAACTCCTTGATTTCCTTCGTGAAATCAAAAGTAAAAATACACCTTCTCGAAACACTGAATCTCTATGCAAGGCAAAGGCAATTTACGTTATTGTGGAAGCACAAAAAGTGCTCGGACAGGGGTATGAAATGGGGAAACCCACTATAAAGGAGCGCCCAACATAGTTCTAGTCTTCCTAACGCCTCCACCTAACGCCTCCACGTGGCCTGTATTGCAAGCAAACAGTGTCGTTTTCCGGCGAATCTATTTTTACTTATCACAAAAATAATAGCCGATTAGCTAGAAAACTCCGTATTTTCGGGGGCAATTGAATTAATTAAAGCTGAAATTGAGCTAGAAATCAGACTGGGTACTAAAGTGGAAAATAGAATTTAATTTGGACTTGAAATTGGACGCATTTGGGCTTCAAGCTTTATTTCAAATTGACCTGAAACTTGGAGTTAAATTTTAGTAATTTGGACTGGAAGTTTTACTTTTTACTTAAATATAAATATGAAATTCGACAAATTAGACTTCAATTGAGACACGCAATTAGACACGAACTTGAAATTAGGATTGATACTTTTCATCTCTCACACGTTTTCCCTTATCTGTTTGTTTTTTTCCAGCTCCGTTTTTCCACTTTTCGTTCCATTTACAGACAAGAGTCTGTACAGTTTTCTTGGTTTTTGCTCTAAACTTTCTTCTTTTTCCACTTTTTTCTTGTTTGTTGTCCCATGTTTACTATTTCATTGATATTTTTCTTTGTATCAGTAATTTCAACACTGTTTTTCTGTTTGTTTCTCACTCATTTGTTTGTAAATGTAAACCGTTTGTAATGTTTGTAAACCGTGAAGAACGGTTTCCATCTTTTCTCTTCACCTTTTCCTTTTATTCTTTTCCACTTATTCTAATTAATCATATCTCTTTCCTTCTCGATTTGCGTCTTCGCCTGATCTGCTTTTCCTCTTTTCTGTCACATTTATTCTGTTTTTGGCTCATTTTTTCTATTTGCTCTTTTCTTTTCTTCTTTTTTCAACCCATTTTACCCTTTCCTATTATCATTTTGCCCTATCTTTCTCCTTTTATGTCCTGTTTCATGTCCCGATTTCTGGTTTTCCCCGTTTTCTCTATCGGTTTTCTATTTTCTCTATAGCTATTTTAGTTTCCAATTTTCTTTTTCTCTGGTCCGTTCTTTCCTTATTATGTCCTGCTTTTCCTTCTTTTCGGTCACGTTCTGTGATTCGTTTCCGTTTGTGTTCATTTTCTCTCTTTTCATTTTTTCTCTTTATATTCCCGGTTTTCTGTTCTAGAGTCCCATTTTCCTGCTCCCGGATAAGAACTTCTTTTATATCTCGTTTTTTTCTTTGTTTGGAACAGATAAATCCTTTATGTGAAAAATGGAAAATTGGTTGAACGACAAAATCTTGATTTTAGACTATAAAAATTGCAAAGGTAACACTTTGTTTGGTTTTCCTTTTCCCCCTTTGTTATTCTTAGTCATTTTCTTTCACGTTTTCCTCATATTCTTTACTTTTTTTCTTTCTTTCGTTCACCTTCGTTGTCTAATCTAATCTTTTTTCTTCGTTTTCCCTTTTTCCTCTCCTCGAGTCACGTTTACCCTCGTGCACTTTTCCGTTTTTTTCTCCAAGAGCAACAAGAAACGAACTACTTCTTCATCCAGCGGTGATTTGCGAATATCCTAAGAAAATTTACTAACATTTCCATAAGATACTGTAAACAGATAAAACAAAAAACCAGAACGTGACAGAAAAGGATGAGAAAAGGAAAGCAGAACATATAACAAGAAAGTAGCACAGAAACGGAAAATAGTACATAATAAAAAGAAAAACGGGAGGAAGAGGAGCGAAAAGACACGATAATCGGTACCGAAAAACTCGACTCAGGACAGAAAACGACAAGACAACGAGGAAACCCGGAAGTAAAAGACAAAAGAACGGAACAGAGAAAATCAAGACGCAGGACCCTTTTATAAAACGGAATAGAAAATAAAGAATAACACCGGAAAAATGGAGAGAGTACAAGGGGGAAAACGAGACGGGAATACGGAATAGAATACAAAACCAAAAAGGGAAAAGAAGAATAGCGAGAAAAAAAACTGGTGGAACAATCGAAGAAACCAAGAAAAAGAGGTCAAACGGGATATACAAGGTGAATGGGACAAAAACTGGAAAAATGGGACAGAAAAATAAGGAAAGAACAACGGACTAAAGAAAAAGACAAAACAGGTAAAAGATGAAAGGGAAAAGAAAACCAAAACATGACAGAAAAGGGGGAATAGCAGGACATAACAAGAGGAAGAACGGAACGGTAGGACTTTACAGAAAAGGAGTTTAAAAGCGGTAAAAAGACAAAAACTGGCACCGAAAATAAGAAAAAAAATCGAAACGAGATACAAAACGAGACAGGAAAAGATAAAAAATGAGCCTGAAAAGGAGGTAAAACGTAAGACAAAAGACGAAAATCAGAAAACAGGTAAAGGGTGAAAAACAAGAAAAAGGACAGCGCAAACGAGAAACGACACAAAATATGGAATACCGAGCAGAAAACAAGAAAAACCCGGAGTCAAACGGGATAAACAAGGAGCAAAATGCGACAAAAAAACGGGAAGATGAGAAAAAAGTAAGAAACGGGAAAAGAAGAAATCAAAAACAGGAAAACCAGTTAAAAAAACAAGGTAAAACGGAAGAAAAAAATCTAATCTAATCTAATCTCACACTAACGCAGCCAATTCTGGAAGGCATCCTGGAAAATGACGATTACTTGAATCAATCATTTTTCTTGTCAACGGCCAAGCCAACTGCGCAGCATGTACCGCAGAGAGAATTCCAAGGAATCAAGTGGAACTAGAAAAAATACCTAATTCCATCAAACTCCTTGAAATCAAGGGAAGGAAGAAAGCGTGGACCTCCCGTACCAAACGCTTCCCATATACATAGATAATGATTTATTTACAGTCGTTGGGAGTATCTTTGCTAATAAGGGTTAAGTGATACTCCGGACCCTCAGGGATGAACTAATGGCATTTAGACCAGAAGCCAGGCTGCAATTGGCCAAGGATATAGCGCCTTATTTCGCTCTCTGAAAATAGATTAGTTTACCAAAAAATTAGTATAAATCATATAATACTTGAAATTAAAGTCGTGTGGTTTAATGGTTTCCTAAAACTACATTTGTAAGGTTAGGAACTGAAAACCGCACGACCCCGCACCTCCTAGCTTGGCTACTCAATTATACAAATTGAAGTATTTCCAGGTATGGCCACGTGGAGGCGCTAGGTAGGGGCTTGGGATGGCTAGAGCTATGTTGGGCGCTTCTTCCTAGTTGCCTTCCCCATTTCATACCCCAAGGTAAAACGGAAGAAAAAAAGACGAAAAACGGAAAATCACAAGAGGAAATGGAGCTAAAAACAGGAACGATCAAAAAGAGGAAAAACGGAACAGGCGTAGACGACAAACGAGAATGCAAGGAAATAAAAGTTAAAGCTCGGTACGTTAAAGTTAATTAACTTTAAAGTACGAATAAAAGGAAAGAGAATAAAAATTTCGGAATACGATCAAGTAAATAACAAAAAATGTGACTAAAAATAAGAAATAATGGAACAAGAAACGAAGAAAAACGGAACAATGAAATAAGAAACATGTGACAGAAAACGAAAGAAAATGAGGAAAAATGGCCGAAACAATAAGAAAAAATGCGAAAGAGAAAAGTAAGAAAAGGAGAAAATATGGGAGCAGGAAGATTGAGAAACGAGAACAGAAATAGAAGAAAATGGAGAGAAAAACATGAAATCGGAAGACAAACGGGCTGAAATGGAAAACAGAACGTGCCAGAAAAGGAGAAAATACAGCACATAATTCAAGGAAAGTTCCGTTTTTACGAAAACAATACGATAGAAAAGGAGTTAACGGAACGGAAACCAGAAAACAAAGCAGATACAAGCCTGAAATTGATAGACGTGAAAGACGAAAAACGGAACAAGAGACGGAAAGAGAAAATCAAAATGAAAATGACTGAATGGGTGAAAAATGGGACAGGGATTCAAAAGGAAGAGGAAACAGAGGAAACATTAGAGAGAAGACGAGATAAAAAAGAACGAAAAAACATGATAGACAAGTTAGTAAAGAAAAAAGGCAAATAAAAAGAGGGAAACGAGACAAGAGAGAGAAAACGAATCAGAAATCCAGAAATAGAGAAACAGAAACAGAGAAATCCAATGAGAAAAGAAAAACAGCAGAACAAAGTGGTTAAATAGGATATCAAACAAGGACAGGAGCAAAAAAGGCGAGGAAAACGAAAACCGGAAATTAAAAACAGACAAAAACGTGATAAAAGAGAGTAAAAAACGGGGTACCTAAAGACGAAAAACGAGAAAGATGAGCGTTAAAAAACAGGTAACGAAGAAGTGTACAAGAATGAAACAGAAAAAAGAAAAAACGAGAAAAACGGAAGGAATAAGGAAAAAATTGAGAGCAGAAATCAAGAAAATAGAATAGATCAAGGTAGAGAAGAGAAGTAAAAATCAACATAAACAAGGTGTAGCTCCCCATACACAACAAATATTGTCTATTATGCCTACGCTAACAGTTGCTCGTAAGCTCCTTCCCAGATGGCTTCTGGCTCTGTAAGTGGGGGGGAAGATGTAGCGCCTCTAACCCTCGCCTCCTATATTAATATTTTTCCGTGTTGGGGACTTACCACCGCGACCATATCCTATATTGACATACTCTGAACGCGTATTTTAGTAACGGAAGAAATTGACTGGTAGTCTTTTACGGCTCGCATTTATTGACTTAGTACATCGTTTTCATAAAGTCAGTAAAAACGCTCACGGTTGCTTCGCGTGTATTATTTTGCACAGACAATGTAAATATTTTCGTTTACAGTAGCGAGTGGGTTATACCCGGATTACCCCTACTTCAAATTTAAGTCCAATTCCAAATCCAATTTTAGGTCTAATTTCCAGTTCGATTTGAAATGAAACTTCGAGCCCAAATTCAAGTCTAATTTAAAGTGCATTAAATCAATTCTTTTTAATTCTATTTTCTAGTCCAGTTCCAAATCTAATTTCTAGTCCAATTTCTGGGCACAATAGTAAGTCCGCACTTGAGGCACTGTGCACTCTAGAGCCAGGAAGTGAGACGACTAAATAGTTATAATTTGCCCGTGGAGAAGAAGCTTCATTCGCACCTCGATTCAGTATTATTCTTATAAAACTAACCCCGGCTGGAAGCTTCATGGTCGGCAAAGCAGAGCACAGCACTAAGAAGCACTAAGAAAGCTCCTCGTTTGAATTTTTGAACAATTTGATAATTTGAATTTAAGTTTATATGTAAGATTTCATCGTTATACAGAAGCAATCCTAGAATACTTCCTTGCGGTGCTAACGACAAAAATAAAATCAATCGCATTACAATGAGTGAACTGAAATTTGAAACAACGGACAGTCATACATAAGATGATTTAATGCGATTTCATGTTGCAGCGACATCAAGCTTTCATTGAATTGTACTAGAACTAACGGGCATGATCCTTTCACACATTTAACATTTCTAGCTTTTTAACATGCTTCCTCCACGCCACAGTCAGAGATCAAATTTACGCCTGTACTTTCACATTTTTCTAGTTCATTGTAATCAAAAACCAAACCACAGTAAGCGGTACATTTCTGATAGTAATTTAAGCTTAAAATTTAATCCTAAAATGGCACTGCAAATCTGAAAGAAAAAACAACTTCTACAGTGCAGAACGATACTCAAATCGCCACATCTTACAAGGTGGACTTGGCCTTCCCTTATCGCTTTACTCTGCATTTCAAAAGTTACGTTCGCATTAAATATTAAACATCCTTTTGAATGATAAGCCTCCAGTTTCAACCAGCAACGACACGGAACGTAAGCCGTTTCTGGTTTGTGTGTCGAATGCGGAAAACATAAACCGGGAACCATCTTCCTGTGTCCTTGAACCTTCACGGGAGCTGCCTGGTGTGCTGTCTAGCGAAAGTATGACAAGGCGCAGCGGTAGCACCCACAGGACAGGATGTGGCACAGCACTAGGCGCCACTTTTCCGCCGTTTTTCAACAAACTGCCGGAAGAAGCGTGATTGCTTGGGCTAGGACTGTATAAAACCAACCAGGTGTGTTAAACCGTCAGCGGATAAGAAACTACCGGATGAAGGATAATATTAACGGTTCACCGAGAAGGGAACGCGCTCTAGAGCTTCCGCTGTCGAAGCAGCGCAACTTGACGGATGTAACTTTTCTGAGTTGGTTTAGTTGTGAAACTGTAAACAATGCGAAAGTTTTCCCATCCATGTAACGTTAAATTATTACCACCTTGTACAAGCTCCGATAATTTAAAGCAGTGTGAAAAAATGAAAGATGAGATGAATAACATGCTTCCTTATAAGACATTTGCAAAAAGGATATTAAGTTTTTCAATGTTGATTATTATTACCAAACAAATGAACGAGGGTAGAATGGATGCTGGAAAAAAAATACACGGTTTATGACAAAAAGCAATCCTCCTTAAACCTATTATCGTTTGCGGCCATAAACTCCACAAACAGCGCGTTAGCAGCGCTCGTAAAGTCCTTAGCAACAATGGACTGGTCCATTTCCGAGGCAGCTTGATGGAAACGAAAGTTCATTGCCCAGCAGAGGAAACCGGGAAATTGCCATTATATTCTTTCACGATTCTAACAACATCTAAATGGAGAAACAAACAGAACCAACAGCAATTCAGCAGAGCACCAGAGCAGAGGTTTGGGTTGTTTCTTCATCTGGTTTTGGGCGAGTTGCTTGGTCCTCAGTAACTTGTTCGGGTGAAAAGCTCGTTTGTCAACATTCAACCATAACAATAGTTGTACACTGTAAAACCAGTTAGTTGACTTCTACACAACCAAAACATTTCAAACTCACGTATGAGAAACCAAAATAAATACAAAACATAGATGCTGCTGGATTGTTTGTCATCAAAAACTTTATGTTGCGATTAGGCAATGCTCTAGTTGAATCGTTCCGGTCGATCGTGCAAAGGCTAGGCAGCGTCAGACCGAAAAGCACCAGCTTTTCTGAAGTGGAAAATCTCTTCGCCGTGCGACCAGCCGCGGTGAAGTGGAAAGCACACTATGTCATCTCTGGACGGGGAAAACTTTGCACCAACCGGCGGCAATATGGAGTGACATTCTTTTGAGGACGGACAAAGTTTTTTTTTGGAACAGCTGTTCGCTATACGAGATAACATTCTTCGCATTGGCTGGAGGTGCGCTTGTTGCGCAGTAATGTCACCGGACCGGAATGCCGCATAAGTGAGTAGGATTTCTGGTTGCTCAGTACGAAGGAATCGGCTGTTTGGGGGGCAGGTAGCTGATTGAAGCGCTCTTCTCGGAAGGTGAAAAGCACTCCGAACAATACGGGTAAATTAGAATTTCCGCATTGTAGCACACAATCGTTGGAAAAGAATGCGTAAATCTGCTTTTTTTTTCCTGCAATCAAATCGGTTGTTGGTTGCAGCACTTCCTACACATCATAGTTTCCAGCGCAGCAATGAATGTGTGAAAATAATTATAACAAAGAAAATTATTCAAGGTTGTAATCTCCGGCAAACTGAAAGTTAAATTGTGCGATTTTCCAAACATGTTTATTTCTAAAAAACTTATAAATTATGAATCGAACATAGTAAAACTCAACTTTAAACAATTTTTCTCTGCGAAATCCCTTTTCCATAAACCTTATATTTCTTTATTGGAACATTCAGCATCACTTACTGTTGTGGCTCGCTCGTTGCAAATAACTTAAATTCCTAATCAAATATACGAGGCTGCCTCAGTAGAGTATAAACGTAAATTGTGCATACGTCATCAAACTCATTAGTATAATTTGTTTTGAACGTGGTAAATGTTTTCTCCCATTCATTATGATGAAAATTATATTTGGTTAATAAGGAAACAGTGGGAAATTTTCCAACACTGGAAACAAACATTTGGAGCTGAATGCTGAAGAAAACTATCTGTTCATTTCAACATACGGTAATAACGCCATTTTTAGACAGAAAACAAGAGAAGCGACTTTCATTGCCATAGAAATAGTTCCATATCGATGAGCAATGTTTAGGCCGTATTAAGCAGAAACATTTTTGCTACATTTTCAGTATAAAAATCAAGACCAAATAATAGAAAAAGCCATTGTAAAAGTAAAATTTGTGATACATGTTGAGGCACCAGTTTTTGACCTATCAAGGTCCAGTTTTCGTCACCCTCAGAAGCATCGTTTGCATCTTGCTTCTAGTCGGAAAACACTACCGTGCCCAAGGGTGAGGCATCCGATCGTTCAGAAGAATATTTTGGACTAGGAAAACGAAGTAATCGTAGGATTCCGAATGTATAATCAACAATGTCGGGCGATAAGGATAAAAACTCCGGACTTTCAGGTGCAATTGGATTTAAAATCAGAGTTGAAATTTTATTAGAAATTAGAGTTTAAATTAAACTTGCAATCGGACTTGACATAGGACAATAAATTAGACTTGAATTTGGACTAGTTTTGGTTAGCAGCTTTACTTCATATTGAACAAGAAATAAGACTTAAAATTTGATTTGAAAATTTAGAGTTTCTTGAACTGAAAGTTTTACTTGAAATTAGACAATAAGTCGGACTTTAAACAGAATTTGAAGTTTTTGTTTAAATTGGACTTGAAATTTTATGAAAGCGTGCAATACACTATAATGCATTCGATCCTATGAGAGATGCCGTGTTGTTTCGTGCGGGCGGCCTTCGAATTCGTTCTCGTTCTCGGATAGTTCTTGTTGTCGATGCTTTAAACTCACGATGACATCACGATCTCGAGCGCATAGTTCGGTGATATTTTACCGTTCTTTATACTAATGAAAAAACAATGCTTGATTAGACCATTGCAAATATTTTTTAAAGTTTTTGTCATTTTTAAAGTTTTTGTTGTTCTACTAACAACAATTCCTTTACCGATATGCTTGTGAAGATGGAGAGGATTCCCTGGTCATTAGTGGCAACAAGTATTGGACTAACATTCTTTCCCATACCACCAGGACCCGCATTCGAACGTGGCCGGCGTCGGTATTGATCAGCATGCGGGGATTTTATAAGGTTGCACAATGCAGAATAGAATGCTGGGGGGGGCAAGTATGCTTTTCCAGCCATTATTTTGCAATTTACATTGGTCCTGCTCATTAACGGAGTAACAGCACACGGGCGGTATCCTATGCTAATGCTTATGCTTATTCTCTCTCACGTTTTACGTCTTTTCTGCTCCGTTATTTCTCTTTTCCAGTTCCGTTTTAGCAGTTATTGTCTTGTTTTTTTCATTTTCTGTACCATGTTCTTGATTTTTGCTCTCACTTTCCACCCGTTTTTCCTGTTTGCTACTTGTTTTTCATTCAATCTATCCCATGTTTACTGTTTCATTGTTCCGTTGTGTTTCGTTGCCTGTCTCACTCTTTTTTCTTATTTTCGTTTCTGTTTTCCATCCGCTTTTTGTTATTTCGGTCCTCGTCTGTTTCGTTTTTCCTCTTTTTGATGCCCCGTTTCTCTGTCTCTTCTGTTACGTTTATTCTGTTATTGGTTCCCTATTTTCTCTTTTCATTTTTATCTCCCATTTTTTCGTCTTTTTGTCTGCCGTTTTATCTTTTTCTTTAGACAGTTTTTCCTGTTTTTCTTTTATTTTTTAGTTTTATACCTCATCCCTTTGCCCTTTATACGCCGTTCGAACTCCTTTTCCCGTTTACCTGGTTTCCTCTATCGATTTTTTTCCTCTTTCCTTATTCTTCTACCCTTGTTATCGTACTCCCTTTCTTGTATCGTTTTCCCTCTTTCTCTGTTCTCGTTTTTTTTTGTTCCATTTTCACACTCTTCCTGAGTCCTGATTTTCCTTTGTTCCATTTTTCGTTTTTTTTCTTCCGTTTTTACTCGTTTTGAGGCCCGTTTTTGCTCGTTTCCTGCCACATTTGTCAAACCTGTCCAACTTTTGGCTTTTTCCTTTTTATCGGTCATGGTTTTCGTCTTTTTTCACTCTTTAGCTCCTTTTCTATTCCGTTTTTCGTTTTCGTATGTTCCGTTCTTCCTCTTATTATGTTTCGTCACGTTCTGTTTTATCCTTTTTGGGTTCCGTTTTCATTTTTTTTTTCTCTATCTTTTTTTCATTTTCTGTCCTGTTTTTCCTCTTTTTCTGTTTGTCCATATTAAGACAACACGTATTACAGCCCGTTTTTCTCTTTTTAGTCCCATTTTTGCTTCTTTTCTGTCTAAATCATCTCCAATTTCCTCGTGGGGCTTCCTTTTTTGACGTAGGGTTACGTCTTTATCATTTTTACTGGTCCAGTCTCCTCGCTTTTTGCTTCGTTTTTCCTCTTCTTCTCTGCCGTTTTATTCTTTGCTATTTTTTTTTCTTTTTATGTCCCGCTTTTCCTCCCATTCTGCCTGAATTTTTGTTTCGTTTTTCTTTTCAACAAACCAGTTATTTTAATCCTCTCTCACGTCGATCCAGTTTTGGTTACATTTTCCTTCATGTTCTTTTCTGTTATTTTTTCTCCTTTTGTCTCCCTTTATATGTTTGAATTAGGTAAATATTTAGGAGAAGCGTGTTTACCCATAAGTCAGGAACACCAAAAAATTTAGCATAAAAACCTAAAACTTAATTTATAACCGGACTTGGTTGAAACTGGAACCATTTTTACGCAATTAATTTACCTGTCGCAATAATAGTGGCCGATTAAATTAAAAACTGCGCACTTTTGCGGTATTACAGAAATTATTTTGTTTTACATTAAATTTTACAGAGAAGGTGAGGCACGGGACCCAGTGCGTCCCAGCAGTGGGTACGGTAGTGCTGGAAATTTATTTATATTAAGATTTTTTCCAAAGAGTAGAATCACTTTTCAGTTAGTGAAAAAACCGTTGAGAAACGACCGAATCGCTGATTCTCGTGATGCACTCAGAACCATTAAGGATTTGGAGCAGTATTTTATTGGTTCAGAACATAGTTATTTGTTATTTATTGCCCGTTACCTTTTTTCCATGGAGCAAGGATAAGCCCGTTGGAGTTATGCTTTTGGGATAAAAAATTAAGTTTTAGGGTTATTTGAAGATGCATTTTGTATATTTTGATGCAAAAATAGAGATTATGGGACCTATTATGAAAGTCGCATCGAGCAACTCGACTCAACTCAGTCACTGTCCAGTGTCAAGTACGGAGAAAAACGGACAGCATTGCAGCTCAATGCACGACCAAAACAAACGAAGCTCAGGCGTCACTAGCTAGGCTCAGTTGAGTCACTGGCTTTTCAGTGGCCGAACTAGTCGAGTTACTCGACTTTGATTGTATCGACTTTTCATACCAATATGCAGGATAAAATTTAATGCGCATATACTGCACGACTGCAAATCTGCTGAAGATTTATTATTTCGGTTTATTATTATCAGATGTTTTATTACGGTAGCTAAAAACCAAATCGATCAAATGGACAAATAGACTGTGATTGCTTATATTACCACGATAAAACTAGTTGGCTGCACCACGTCTCTTATAAATTTACCATAAGAGTGGCGTACCAATATAAAATGGCGCACCAATCAAAATTGATCTTATCGCGCTTTCGCTTGTCAAACCGCAAGAAATCTGTTAATTTTATAGTTATTAAAACGGTAACTCTCTGACCAAACAGATTTATTGCTGCTATTATAAAGAATGCTAAATCTAAGAAATCAGGGTAAACACCGTTACTTACTGTAGCAAGTGGCTTTACGCGCTCTAATATCGATTTTATGAGTGTTTTCGCGAGTGAATTGGTTATTAATGCTATTTATCCAAAAGTGCTAACTGATTTTAAGTGACAAACACGGAAACCCGATTGAAATCGGCAAAGATACTGGAATCAGAGTGATTAAAGTGTTTTATTTGCATCGCTGCTATATCAACTGTCCAACGCCATCGCATTGTTTGCCGTATGTACGGTAAGGCATAGTGAGTCTGCTGTGCTGTAGTGCCCGTCGCTCGTTATTGTGTACCAACGCAACTGTGTAGTGTGAACCATTGACTCTTCACGACGCGGTGTTCGAGTTGCAAGATTTTCTTTGATATTTTTTTTGTTCGGATTGCGGATTAAAAGAAGAAAAAATTGATTTGGGAGAGTGACCGTTTTTGGTTTTTCACGTTACCATGACCTGCAAGCGTTGTCAAAAAAAGGTGTCCAAGGCTGATACCGTAGTCTGTCGTAGATATTGTGGCGCCACGTTCCATGCAATCTGTGTTAATGGTGATGTACCTCTTCGACAGAATCTGGAACTGTACCACAATAATCTGTTTTGGTTATGCGACGGATGCGCGATGCTGTTTTCTAACGCACACTTTCGTACGTTGTTGACTGGATTTGATGAAAAAATTTCCGCTATGCCAACAGCTGTCCAATCTGTGCAGGAGGAAATAGAAAAGCTGAACAGCAACATGAAAGTTTTGTCTGCTAAAGTAGATGGAATCCCCACTACACCTACACCATTCTCCTCGCCGAATCCTTGGCCCGCCATTCATCGATCAAATCGCGCTATGAAATCAGCTAAACGTCTCCGTGATTCCGATGGAAATTCGATTACCATAGCTGATGACCCGATCAAGGTGGGAACAAAAGTGACTAGTGCAATTTCTTCAATTCGCTTGGATCCCCGGTCCGAAGATGACCTAACATGGATCTACTTATCAGCTTTTCATCCGAACACGACAAAAAGGCAGATAGCTTCATTTGTCTCTGAGTGCCTGGAACTGCCAGCAAACGTAAAACTCAAAGTGTTCAAGCTGGTCCCTAGAGGAAAGGATTTAAATACGCTTAATTACGTCTCCTTTAAAATTGGATTAAGCGGGCGATTTAAAGAAAAAGCGCTATCTTGCGACTCATGGCCCGAACATATCCGGTTTCGGCAATTCGAAGACAATCGTGCAAAAAACTTACCGAGGGTGGTCAGTCTATCTCTAGCGGAATCCCCTGGAACGACAACTTCATCAGCTACGAGTTTGCCGAGCATGGAAGTAGAAGATCTACTAGTTTGCCAGGACGCACGCAACGAGGCATAATGGGAGCTCCTTCTGACCCCGTAACAACCTCGTCTTGTTCCTCAGTTAACTTTACAAACAACGCTTGTTTATCTGATTGCTGCCATCTCAGTCGTCCTGGTCCTGTTCACGGTGGTTTGGAAGGAGTCTCCCAGCCTGCACTTCCAGGCAAGTATGCGTGTAATACAAAATTTTCTCTCGTCGATGAGTCCAACATTTTTAGCCTCGTTCCGTCTACAAGTCCGTACAATAAACAATTAGTGGATCCTAATCGCAACGAGTCTCCTCTTCGTCCTACTCTACAACCGGGCCGCACTGTGGACAGCACCATGGAAGCTCCCGGCCCTCCCAACCCAGTCGAGCTAATCGCAGCCTGCGCTCATCACAGTCGTCCCGGTCCTGCGGTTGGTTGTGGTATGGGAGTCTTCCAATCCGTAGCCTCAGGCGAGTACCCTTGCAACCCAAGTAATGAACTTCCGGTACCTGATACTCCGATTACCTGATACCGATGATACTCTCGAACTCTCTCGTATCAGGTGTTTAGTCCCGAATATGAAGTTTTTCGATGCGACCGTGGGCCCAGAAATAGTCGGAAGTTAATGGGAGGTGGCGTGCTTGTCGCGGTTAATCAGAGACTGAAAGCAAAACTGATCGAAAATGATCAATGGAGCAGTATTGAGCAAGTGTGGGTGTGTATCGAGTTCACTAACTGCAGGTTGTTCCTGTGTGAAATTTACATCCCCCCCGATCGAGTACGAGACGAAGGTCTGATCGACGTTCACTCCCGCTCGGTTATGACAGTGATCGACTTGGCGACAGCAACCGACGAGCTCATTATTATCGGTGATTTTAACCTACCAGGACTTTTATGGCAACCATCCAGTAATGGTTTTCTCCATCCGGATCCCGATCACTCCGTTGTGCACAGTGCAGCATTACGGCTTCTAGACTGCTACAGTTCTGCCATTTTGCGACAGATCAACCACGTGACCAACGAGAACATTCGCTGTCTGGATCTCTGCTTCACCAGCGCACAGGATGTTGCTCCAGTCATTTCGCTCGCTCCGTCGCCACTAGTTAAGCAAGTGAGGCATCACCCTCCACTAGTGCTTACCCTCAGCAATCACCACTCGAATCTAACAAAAACTATCCCCTCTGTTTCGTATGACTTTCGAAATGCTGATCACCGAAGCATTGCCGAATTCTTCGCCACTATCAACTGGTTTGATGTTCTCGACGAAAACGATGCCGACAACGCCGCCTTGACTCTTTCGCACATAATTGTGCACGCAATCGATCGTCACGTACCCAAGGTAGTACATTCGTCAAACAGCAAGCCCTGGTTGACCCGCGAGCTTCGCATGTTGAAGACTGAAAAAAGGGCTGCACTTAGGATATATTCCAAGTTTCGTAACCGCTCACTGCGTGATCAATACATAAAATTAAACACCGTATACAAAAGAACCAGTCGGACATGCTTTAGACGACACCTGCAGAGAATCCAGCGCAATCTGAAGGTGAAACCAAAAACGTTCTGGAAGTATGTTAGCGATCAGCGCAAGGAATCAGGCCTTCCATCAACTATGATGCTCAATGGACAGGTTGCTTCGGAGCCCCAGTATGTCTGCCAGCTCTTTGCCGATAAATTCGCCAGAACCTTTTCCGACGAAATCATCCCGGACGACCAAATCTCCCAAGCTGCTTGCAATGTTCCACTAGTGACTATGAATACTCTGTGTACGCTCAACATCGACGAAGAAATGATCTCTCGAGCCGCATCAACGTTAAAATCATCGACTAAATCCGGCCCAGATGGTATGTTCCGAATGTTCCGAGTAACTGAGTGCTACATACATAGTTGAGAATTTTCAGACTATGAGAAATACAAAACGATGTCGGTTATATTGTTATTCAAAGGCGCACTCATTAAAAATATACTTGTGCTACAGTTTTAGCGTGGTGCATTGTTATTCTGCATTGAAATTTTTTCAAAAATTTAAGCCAAAATATTTCGGGGGAGGGGCAGGGCCCCCAGTCTCCCCCTGGCTACGCGGCTGGACAGCAAACGAGCAAGAATTTTCAAGCAACATTTTATTCTAATCAAAATACATAAATGTTGCAAACAGCCAGAGTTAAAGATGATTTCGAACGATTGATAGCTATAAACCATACAGAGCAGCAAACTTCAGCAGTGAATTCTTGAATTGAATTCTTGAAGTCAGAATTTTGTCACTTGGTTCTGCCTGACTTAATACCAACCATATGAATCGGTTTGCGGCAGAAAATTTTCAAAGGCTCAAAGCCACTCACACAAGAGAGCCGTTTTTCCACCTATAGAATCAGTACAGTGGAGGTAATACTTACTTACTTATTCAGCCGAGAGCCGGGGTGTCGTGGCGTATCAAGAATTCCTCTCCATTGTACTCGATCCTGGGCTACTCGTCGCCAATTCGTTGCGCATCTCGACACACGCATCTAGCACGTTGAGCCCCTCTATTCCTGGTTACCGGTGGAGTTCTTGAAGAGAACGGATTTCATTACACAGTCGTCCGGCATCCTTGCGACGTGGCCGGCCCACCGTAGTCTCCCAACTTTCGCCAGGTGTACGATGGGAACCTCTCCAAGCAGTCGTACGTGTAGCTCGTGATACGTCTCCGCCACCCTTCGCTTTCCGTTTGTACTCCGCCAAAAATAGTCCGCAACACCATTCGTTCAAATACGGCAAGTGCACGTATGTCTTCCGTAAGCAAAGTTACTGTCTCAAGTCCGTAGAGGACTACCGGTCTGATTAGTGTTTTGTACATCGTCAGCTTTGTTCGACGGCGTATGCTCCTTGATCGAAACGTCTTGCGAAGGGAAAAGTAGGCTCGATTTCCAGCTTGAAAGCGTCGCTGGATCTCGTGTTATTGTCGGCGGTGACCAGAGATCCCAAATATACGAACTCATCAACCACTTCCAGTTCATCGTCGTCAATAGTCACTGTCCGTGGGAGGCAAACGTTACTTTCTCGGGAGCCACTTCCTATCATATATTTGGCTTTCAACGCATCAATTTGTAACCCTATACTCCTAGCCTCCGTTTTTAGTCTGGCGTAGATTGCCTCCGCAGTCCCACGGTTTCTAGTAATGATGTCGAGGTCGTCTGCAAAGGCTAGGAGTTGACTACTCTTGCTGAAGATCGTTCCTCTCGTTTTGATGCCCGCTCGGCGGATCACACCTTCAATAGCGATATTGAGTAACATACAGGACAGTCCATCCCCTTGCCGTAACCCTCTGCGCGATTCGAAAGTGACTTGAGAGTGTCTCCGAAAAGCGCACGTAGCACATCATTCGTTCCAGAGTAGCTTTGATCAGCCGTGTCAGTTTGTCCGGAAAACCGTACTCGTGCATTATCCGTCATAACTGTTCGTGTTCAACGGTATCGTATGCTGCTCTGAAATCCACGAAAATATGATGCGTGGGCACGTTGTACTCTCGAAATTTCTGGGGGATTTGTCGAAGAGTAAAAATTTGATCCGTAGTAGTACGGGCCCCCATAAAGCCCCCCTGATACTGCCCTATGAATTCTCTTGCTATTGGGGATAGACGACGCAACAAAAACTGGGAGAGCACTTTGTACGCGGCGTTGACCAGCGTAATGCCGCGGTAGTTACAGCAGTCTAGCCGGTCGCCCTTTTTGTGGATGGAACAGACTACGCCTTCCATCCACTCCTCCGGTAGTTTCTCTTCTTCCCAAATCCTTGATATCAGCCAGTGAAGTGCCATTACTAGCGGTCCTTGGCCATTTTTGTAGATTTCTGCCAGGAGCCGGTCCTTTCGGTCGTGACTTAAGTTCAAGCATAAAAACTATTTGTTTCAGTTTCCGACTAAAACTCTTAGAGCTAAAATCTTAGAGCTATATTGTGCAATATAAGAACTCAAAGCACTAATACAAAGATTAAACATCTTCGCAAACACTGGCCAATGGAATGAATCCGCAGTTCTCTGAACAGACATTTATATTTTCCGGATTGTAAGATTCGGGCTCAACTACCCGCTTAGGCGCCGCCGTCACTCGTGAAAACTAGCAGAAATGACACATTCGATTCGGGCAGAAATTTCGCCTTACGGTTTTTCTGCCGGATTTCTGTTCGATTTCTGCCAGAGGTTTTGATTAAAAACCGGTTTTGTACCGATTCTACTTTCCCTCCTTTTTTAGAGGGTAGCAACAGCGGATTGTAGCAGCAAGAAGCGTGCAATAAACAAGTCAACAATTTAATTATACCTGCTTTGTCATGTTCCATATTATTCTCTTACCTTTTGCCTGAAACTGCAAAACAGATGAACCACTTTTCTCCTGCCTCAAAGTGTCACATTTGACATAAAGAGAATCGAGCGAAAAATGAAGACTGGTTCTGTTCGATTTCTGCCAGGCATCCGACTTTTTCGTAAACGGGTAGTATACAATACAATAAACCGAAGTCTTTTTTTACACGGCTTGTTTTCTTAGATTACTCAAGAATGGTGCAACTTAGGGACTATTTACAAACTACGTGAAGAATTTCGGACCTCTCCCAAATGTATTAAGTAATAAATTAATGGTTCCTTAGCTGCCCCGTTCTTAATGGTCGAAAAACAAACCGTGATAAAAAAAAAAGTACTTGAGTGTACAATAAAATCTACTTGAGCTTATTTAAAAAAAAACCCGAATTAATCCACCTAGTGGCGTAACCTAGCCTTTCTACTGTCACAATAATCATCATTTAATTTCTCAGGAACATCTATGTATAATTAACTTGACTATATTTTTAAATATCCGTTCCGTATTCCTCAAAATCCTTATTTGCCAGTAAAATTCACAACGTATTGCGTAGAATAATTAAATTTTCTTTCCTTGTGTGCGTAGATACTTGTAACACCTTATTTAGTTTTATAATCGGTCGGCCTAAACTTTCGG
Source organism: Sabethes cyaneus (assembly GCF_943734655.1). Lineage (NCBI taxonomy): Eukaryota > Metazoa > Arthropoda > Insecta > Diptera > Culicidae > Sabethes > Sabethes cyaneus. The sequence continues at coordinate 70,809,272 of NC_071355.1, read as the reverse complement.
GCTTCAGAGCCACATAGGAAACTTGTTTTGAATTGACAATATGAAATATGTGTTCAGAACAGATTTGTTGCTAATTAATTAATACCATGTGTTCAAAAGTTAGCATCTTTGAAAAACAAGAGTTCAGAAAAATTATTATTATACTTCGCCTTTGAAGACAAAGAATATCGACAACAAAATGATTAATCTCAAAATTTTACTATTAGTTTGCTTGGCTTCAATTTTGCAATATATCTGAATTAGAAAAAATAACTGAATAGAGCATTAGATATGAAAAAGAGAAATTGAACTTTTTCTTAGCTGGCGCTCCTTCAGATAATTATTTTTGCATGAAAATCAAAACTTATGCTTTTTGCCTTTCTACTATATAAATATATACGAATGTCATATACCATTCGACTCAGTTTCGAAAACTGAGCATTTTCTGTGTGTGTGTATGTATGTGTGTGTGTGTGTGTGTGTGTGTGTGTGTGTGTGTGTGTATGTGTGTGTGTGTGTGTATGTGACGCTTTTAATCTCACTCACTTTTCTCGGAGATGGCTGGACCGATTTTAATGTTCTTAGTGTCAAATGAAAGGTCTAGGTGTCCCATTGGTCGCTATTGAATTTCATACTGATCGGACTTTTAGTTCAAAAGTTATGTATAAAAATATGAAAAATATGGGACTTCATTATCTCATAGGTCCCTTAACCGATTTGAACAAAATTGATTGCATATGAAAGAGGAGCCTTGCAAACCCTTAACTTCCAAATTTCATGACGATTGGGCTTGTAGTTTGAAAGTTACATAAAGAAATGTGAAAAAATAGTATTTAAAACATATTTTTGTAACATATAAGCATTAATTCAATGAAAAACATCACACATTTTATTATTATTTGAAAATTACTACTGAGATCTATCAAACGAAACCGAGTTATTTAAAATCGGACAGTTCATTCAAAAGTTATTTAAACTTTAACACTTAAGCACCGTATATTAAACCGTTAAAACGTGTGAATTCAAAACAAATGTTGATTGTATTCAATGTGTGTATGTATGTATGTATGTATGTATGTATGTATGTATGTTTGTATGTATGTATGTATGTATGTATGTATGTATGTATGTATGTATGTATGTATGTATGTATGTATGTATGTATGTATGTATGTATGTATGTATGTATGTATGTATGTATGTATGTATGTATGTATGTATGTATGTATGTATGTATGTATGTATGTATGTATGTATGTATGTATGTATGTATGTATGTATGTATGTATGTATGTATGTATGTATGTATGTATATATGCATGTATGTATGTATGTATGTATGTATGTATGTATGTATGTATGAATGTATGTATGTATATATGTATGTATATATGTATGTATATATGTATGTATGTATGTATGTATGTATGTATGTATGTATGTATGTATGTGTGTGTATGTGATCCCAAGCAGCAATGTGAGTTTGATTGTACTCTTATGGTGGTTTTCATGACCAATTTTGGTCTTGAATGTCATCATAAGAGTGTAATAAAACTCAAATTGTTACTTGGGATGACAATTTGCAATTTTTAAATTTGCATTGAAATTCAAGAAAAGATGTTTCTCACTTTTCTGAATCAATTGTCTGAAATTTTTGAAGCCTCTTAGAGGAATACGAAATTTGAAATTAAAGAAAAGAAAAAACTTTTACCGACTAAATCCCACTATTTAATATTTATTCGCAACAGATACGTATACGCTTTGAAATAAGACGCTGTTGAAGCCTGCACGTCGTAGGCGAACTACGTATCTGTTGCAAATAAATATTAAATAATGGGATTCAATCGAAAAGCTTTTTCTTTTCTTTGATTTCAGATTTCAATTGTCATTTTGTTCACTTGCTGTTACTCACAATTGTACACGAAAAGCAAACAGCGAAGAAAAGCAGTTAATTTAAGCATACCTTCATGGTGGTGTATAGGATTAAAAATGAGTAGATTTTTCCAAATAAATTTATACAAATTTCAAACAAATTTTGCGCATCAATAGATGCTCTTTTCAATCAATAGATACTAGAGCTTAGAAATGTTATATGAAAAATAGGAAGTAAACGTTGCACGGTAGTAATTTTGTAAGATTTGTTTTCGTTAATGACATTTTAAAGGACAGATGTCTTATGTCATGTATCATGTTTCAACAAATAAATCAAAAATGACAAGCACTGAAAATCATATCGATCATATTTCCCATTCTCAAGCATGTTTAAGGCGCAGCTTTTGCAACAATCTTGTTTTCCTAACCCTCCAACATTGTAAAAACGATGCGATCAAGCTAATGACTATCTTTTCATGAAAGTACATTAAAAAAAAGCATAAGTTTTGATTTTCATGCAAAAATAATTATCTGAAGGAGCGCCAGCTAAGAAAAAGTTCAATTTCTCTTTTTCATATCTAATGCTCTATTCAGTTATTTTTTCTAATTCAGATATACTGCAAAATTGAAGCCAAGCAAACTAATAGTAAAATTTTGAGATTAATCATTTTGTTGTCGATATTCTTTGTCTTCAAAGGCGAAGTATAATAATAATTTTTCTGAACTCTTGTTTTTCAAAGATGCTAACTTTTGAACACATGGTATTAATTAATTATCAAAAAATCTGTTCTGAACACATATTTCATATTGTCAATTCAAAACAAGTTTCCTATGTGGCTCTGAAGCCCGAAAGTTTAGGCCGACCGATTATAAAACTAAATAAGGTGTTACAAGTATTTACGCACACAAGGAAAGAAAATTTAATTATTCTACGCAATACGTTGTGAATTTTACTGGCAAATAAGGATTTTGAGGAATACGGAACGGATATTTAAAAATATAGTCAAGTTAATTATACATAGATGTTCCTGAGAAATTAAATGATGATTATTGTGACAGTAGAAAGGCTAGGTCACGCCGCTAGGTGGATTAATTCGGGTTTTTGAATATACTTTCATGAAAAGATAGTCATTAGCTTGATCGCATCGTTTTTACAATGTTGGAGGGTTAGGAAAACAAGAGGGTTGCAAAAGCTGCGCCTTAAACATGCTTGAGAATGGGAAATATGATCGATATGATTTTCAGTGTTTGTCATTTTTGATTTATTTGTTGAAACATGATACATGACATAAGACATCTGTCCTTTAAAATGTCATTAACGAAAACAAATCTTACAAAATTACTACCGTGCAACGTTTACTTCCTATTTTTCATATAACATTTCTAAGCTCTATCTATTGATTGAAAAGAGCATCTATTGATGCGCAAAATTTGTTTGAAATTTGTATAAATTTATTTGGAAAAATCAACTCATTTTTAATCCTATACACCACTATACCTTCATGCTTAAATTAACTGCTTTTCTTCGCTGTTTGCTTTTCGTGTACAATTGTGAGTAACAGCAAGTGAACAAAATGACAATTGAAATCTGAAATCAAAGAAAAGAAAAAGCTTTTCGATTGAATCCCATTATTTAATATTTATTTGCAACAGATACGTAGTTCGCCTACGACGTGCAGGCTTCAACAGCGTCTTATTTCAAAGCGTATACGTATCTGTTGCGAATAAATATTAAATAGTGGGATTTAGTCGGTAAAAGTTTTTTCTTTTCTTTAATTTCAAATTTCGTATTCCACTAAGAGGCTTCAAAAATTTCAGACAATTGATTCAGAAAAGTTAGAAACATATTTTCTTGAATTTCAATGCAAATTTAAAAATTGTAAATTGTCATCCCAAGTAACAATTTGAGTTTTATTACACTCTTATGATGACATTCAAGACCAAAATTGGTCATGAAAACCACCAGAAGAGTACAATCAAACTCACATTGTTGCTTGGGATCACATACACACACATACATACATACATACATACATACATACATACATACATACATATATACATACATACATACATACATACATACATACATACATACATACATACATACATACATACATACATACATACATACATACATACATACATACATATATACATACATACATACATACATACATACATACATACATACATACATACATACATACATACATACATACATACATACATACATACATACATACATACATACATACATACATACACACATACATCACACACATTGAATACAATCAACATTTGTTTTGAATTCACACGTTTTAACGGTTTAATATACGGTGCTTAAGTGTTAAAGTTTAAATAACTTTTGAATGAACTGTCCGATTTTAAATAACTCGGTTTCGTTTGATAGATCTCAGTAGTAATTTTCAAATAATAATAAAATGTGTGATGTTTTTCATTGAATTAATGCTTATATGTTACAAAAATATGTTTTAAATACTATTTTTTCACATTTCTTTATGTAACTTTCAAACTACAAGCCCAATCGTCATGAAATTTGGAAGTTAAGGGTTTGCAAGGCTCCTCTTTCATATGCAATCAATTTTGTTCAAATCGGTTAAGGGACCTATGAGATAATGAAGTCCCATATTTTTCATATTTTTATACATAACTTTTGAACTAAAAGTCCGATCAGTATGAAATTCAATAGCGACCAATGGGACACCTAGACCTTTCATTTGACACTAAGAACATTAAAATCGGTCCAGCCATCTCCGAGAAAAGTGAGTGAGATTAAAAGCGTCACATACACACACACACACACATACACACACACACACATACATACACACACACAGAAAATGCTCAGTTTTCGAAACTGAGTCGAATGGTATATGACATTCGGCCCGCAGGACCTTCTTTCCATTTCCGGTTTTCCAAGTGATTTCTATACCTTTATACTATATATTTATATAGTAGAAAGGCAAAACTTATCTACAATGTACAAACAACTTATTTACTATTTCTGCTTATTCTTTTTTTTGCCTCTTGTGTATGGAGATTTTCGGCGAAAATAAATATCAATTCAAGTGCCAGTTTGCAGCGATTCAATGAGCAATACTTATTCTTTAAAAAACTGACTAAAAAAATGACAGCGGCGCTCAGTCACTTGCGGCCTCCTGTCTAATTTGCTCAACGATGATTGTTGTGCGTGATTCTGTTCAAAGTTGCTAGAAAAAGTTCTAACAATATTTTTTTGAGTTCAACGTTTAGGTGATTTTATGAACTGTACGATACAAATTTGATTGCCTGGTGTTTTCGTTAGGCAGCACGGATCGATTTCGTGATAATACGATAATATTTGTTGCCGTTTGCTTGCAGTCAATATTTTCTGCCGCGTTCATCGACTGATACTTGGCAAGTTTTCGAGCAAAAGGTTCAGAAGGTTTCATCGAGATTCATGCGCACTTGGTTTCGACGAACCAAAAATGAGTTACCTGTCACTTCTTTAGTCAGTTTCTGTATTATTATTTTATTTCTTTCACGATTGCTCAGTGCCAGGAAGATCGTTACAACCAAACGTCTTCCTGGGCCCAACATTACAAAACCCGTTTTTCAGCTCCCTTTCCCCCCCTCCCGATGCTTTCCTGCATGCATGCTCATGTAATAACAGACGATCATTCCGAACTTCTCCTTTGCCACATATACTGCACCGGTATCTGGGTTCTGCATGGTGCGTCTCGTAGTGCCTTAGCATGGATTGTAAGTGCTGATAGCGTTTGAAGCAGACAGAACACTCGTATGGTTTGATCAGATTCGAGTGGCGCTGCTGGTGAGTTTCCAATTCGTCCAGCGCAGGGAAACTTTTACCGCAGATTTTGCAAACGTGCGGCCTCGGTATACTGTGGTGCGCGGTTACGTGCTGCTTATACCCCGACGGCGCCAAAAAGCGTCGACCACATCTGGTACAATGGAAATCACCTTCCAGCGCCGAGCGATGGGTGCGCCTTTTACTGAGTGAAGGTTTCGGGCTTCTCTCTGGCGATTCGCCTATGCAGGAGGAGCTATAGTGAACATCCGTGGGCATCGCTGGTACCAGAGACGAATTCTCTGATTCATTTGATGGGAAACTATCGGGCGGAGCTTGTTGAAGACTTGGCAGTGTCCCATCGAGTTCCGAACAAATTGAAAATTGCATCCACAGGACATTTACCGATTTTTCGCTTGAAAAATCGGTAGATTCGCATTGGTCAATAGACTCTTGTTTGATGTACATATTTGAACTTTGACTACGGTCTGGTGTGAATTTGGGACTATCCGTTTCTATATGTGTTGCGCTGACTGAATCTGGAAACTGAACTGACTGATCCTGCAGATCTGGTGCCGATTCTACGTGTGACGGTACAGGTTGAACACCGTATGGGCTCGATGGAAACGCGGCATTGAAGTATGTCCAAAAGCGCTGCTGGTCTTGATATGTGCTTCTGTTTTCCCCTTCCTGAAAATGATACTGCTTAGAATACATTGACGAAGGATTGTAACTGTGTTGCAAATAAGTATCAATTTCGCTACATATAACGTTTTCCGCGTACATATTCTTATATCGGGAGCCCATTTATAATAATTTCAATCATGGCAGACAATTTATAAAAAATGTTTGAGCATTATTAACGTGACGGTACAAAAGCACAGCCTAGGTGCTACATTCCGTTGTCGAGACTTGATCTTCGTGATCTTTTTGGGACAAACCAGCCAGCTGTTAGAATACAGGACAATTGCAGAGCCAGTGCTACGATCCTATTCACTCTAACAGCTGCTCCTAGCCGAGATTTGAACATACGACGAGGTCGTTTTACAATCGACGGAGGGTACGGTAGAAAAAAGTAATGAAACAAATGTGTTTATAGTAACTCAGAGAAGACAAGGCGAAATATCTTTCGTGCCTGGTGGCCTAACAGCTGGATATCCAATGAGGAACTCCATCCATCGTCGATGTCATCAACGGCCGATAGCAACAGAAATTCGTGAACGTAGGTAGAAGTGGATCGGACAGGAAATGAGCGAACGAGATCTGCAGTGAAGCACTCGACTGGAATCCGCAAGGACAGCGTAGAAGAGGCAGACCCAGAGGCTCATAGCGACGCAGCTTAGCCAACGACATCCGAACTGTAGACGAGAACCTATCCTGGCGACAGGTACAAGCCATGGCGGGTAACCGCCAGCAGTGGAGATCTCTGATTTCATCACTTTGTTCTGCCGGACCGGTGGACATGGACACATAAGTAAAGTAAGTAAATGGCAGATCAAATCAGAATTAACAGAATTAGGTGCTTGGTATTTTTCCTAGCCAAGTAATTTCAATGAAGAAAAAAAACAACAAATTCGGGAAGTAGCAATAAGTAAGAGGCGAACCAGCCGCAGGCTGAAAACCTCTCTAATATAGAATAAAAAATCAGAGGGGTTGTGTATAAGACACGACCGCATATTCAACGTAGGACTACGCAAAGTTAATGTAAAGGTGCGCTTAGAATGGGCAATTTTGGCTACGTTGGGAATGCGATATGTTGCTAGTTTTAGCTCAATGTTGCTTCTGTCGCCGCCTGCACATTTGTGGTACGTCGCCATAATTACTTGGAAACATCAGCAACTGTTAGGAACAATTGCATACCACTAGTTGCCAATCTAGATACACCTTACTAAAAACACTTATGAGAAAATTGATTGCTAATGGAAATCATAATACTCTTCATTGACAGTTATGATGGTTCTGAAAAGAATCATTTTGAAAGTTTAAAATTGACTGAAACGATTGGATTGGCTACTTTGTGCTGTAGAGAAAAAACATAGTGTTAGCATAACAAAAGCATTACATTACATTACATATTGCAGAACTTCGCATCGTGTAAATTATAAGCAATCTGGCACATGCTAAACCGTTATTTAGAGCAGCGTGGGGTCGAAATCAGACATCATGATAATGCTGATAATTTAAGTTTTCTGTTTGACACTGTGAATTAAAGTAATGTATGGTATAATCATAAATGACATTCTTTTTCTTACGTCTGATTTCCAGTGGCAACATTATCGAGTTGATGTCACTTGTCCGAATATTTCAACTGGATTGTTTAAAGGGTTCAAGCGAAGAAATCACATTGTCTCTGGTTAAGATAGTGGTGAATTAACACTACAGAGCAACAATTATTAAAAAAAATTGATTTTGCTAATCAGAAACTTACTAGTCGTTAAAATCAGGTACATGGTGTCATCTCCTTACCGGTTGGTAAGGAAAAGCTCCTGGCACTAAAATGTCGATATGGAAATAACTTCATTACTGTCCATCCATGTTTCGCTGAGCGCAAGGATATCTGCCTGTCTGAGAACCGCATCGGTTGAAATATCTGCTGAATGTGCGTGCGTTTAGACTCTGTACATTCAGGCTCAGCAGTACAGATATCTTTTCGGCTTCTATAGGACTCACCTGTTACGTTAGGCGATACGCTGGCCTCTACGTGCGCCGGAGCGGTCACCTCACGCAACACTTGAACATTGGAGGGACCAGCTATTTCGTGCGATGCACCATCTAACGATGTATTGCCCACTTCAGAATACATTGAATCACTACGATTTCCTTTTCTTCTCAAATGGTAGAATTTACAGTGCTCTGCCACCGTCAACGCTGGGCTCTTGCTGGTCCAGTTAATAATGCCTGCTCACGGACTCACTTGCGGTATTTACGCATATATTTTGCTTGAAGCAATTGAGACATTGTAGAATCAGATGCACAAAATCACTCACTTCTCACTTAAATTGATTGTATGTTATTATTAACAATTTCATATGGTAACTATGGCGACGATTGAACGAATACTGTAGGGAATTTGGAAAAATTGTTCAACTTTACGTGGAAATTCCAGAAGTTACATACAAAGTACAATTTTCTAATAAAAACTATACAAAAGGCTGATATTTTGTGATTTGAATGGTATGCTAACCATAAAAATATATTCAGAATTGGCTGAGCTATAAGCGTTCAAAATCTATCACTTTGTCGTGTCGCGGTCATTTTTGCTTCTCCAACGTGCCACCCTATTAAAGTAAGACGTAGTCCTACGTCAAAAAAAAATAGGGATAAGTTCCCACCGGAATACAAAATTTGGACTGTAATATCAATAGATTAAAATTTGGTAGGATTCGTAGTTCTGGCGGTGGAATTGTTATTGTGATCCACCGTGAAATTGGCGAGCATCGCACTCTTCCTCTTGAAACAGAAGTTTGAAGTTCAAACGGGACTTGAAATTTTAATTGTTGTGGCTGCGTGTACAAACCAGTGTAGGGTAGATGCTCCAGTAATGGAGGGTTTATGTCGGGTGATAGTGTTTAAAGACAATTTGAACGCTCAATTTATCAGTTCCCAATTGAACTACATGATAATATGGTGCACCATAATGTTGGCTTTAAATATATACCAAACTTATACCATTCTGCTGGTTTATATATCTAAAATATTGCTTTTCCTGACATTAGTCTGTGCTCCCAAAGTAGTGGTAATGTTCCTATAATAGTGGAAAATTTGCCTATAATAGTGGAATTTTGTTTACCGCCCTTAGTAACGCTTGCAGTGAGCATGGCAGCAGGTGGATAACAGCGTAGGCTTGTTAAAATGTTATGAATTGTTACGAATTTCTTGAGCAATTGCACTTTATTGGTCTGCTCAAAAGGAATTTGTAATTTTTGCACCAACATCTTTAATTTTAACTGTGTATCTAAGATAAAACTGTTAACAAATATATATTTAACAATAGAAAATTGAAATTATCTCGAAATCCGCCAAAATTATGATATATTTCGCGTTTCCTCCACTACTGGTACTACCACAACTACTGGAGCATCTACCCTACAAACAAACAAACAAAAATTCTTAAAGGCGAGTTGTCTGTCAGAATTGTAAAACTGATAAATGATAAAATCAGAATTGTAAAATAAAATTTTGAAATGATTCTGAAGTGTCCTCCTTGTTTTAGAGTACGTTAGACTGCATAGACTTACTTGTGTTGAAATCCTAGAAGCTATTTCAAACAAAATTACACTGAATTCTTTTTTTACACGGGGGATGCGTGCCGTGCGGTACAAAAAAATCAAACAAAGCCTAACCTTAACCTTCAACCTTCCAGTTTCGTACTGTTCCTTTTGAAACGTCATCAGAAGCCTCCAGTTATTTGGTTCTTACTACTTACATAGATTTTCGCAAAATTAAATGTTTATATAACAACTTAGTGATCTGATCGTTTAGTACACTTTTAACTTTGTCACTAAGCACTGTTTAACACTTTGCAACTTGGCGCTCGTTCATGCTTTCGCAGTTATCATGTGCAATTAGATGCTCACTGACTTACTCAAACAGATAAAACAAAATAAGCAACAGAACTATTTTACTATAGAGTATAGATGACTGAAAGTTTTTTCTTCCCCTAAGCGCAAATGATTTACGTTCATCATAAGGTGCGAGACCTATTTACCGTGTCAGCAGCAAATCCCAGGTAACCAATAAGCATTTCCAATGCAATTTAAAAGCAAACCAATAAGCTTTTAAGTTGCCCCAAATGCTATTTTGGCAAAATATGCGGCTACTTTACTGCTAGCCCTCGCTCTTATAGTGCTCTTATAGTGCTGACATTGCGTATTTGCAGGTAGTTACCAACAAGAAAAATTTAAATAGAATTGTGGATGCCAATTTACAACAGTTATGCAGTCAAAAGGTCGATAAAGAACAACCTGCAGTATAAAACGCCAGGGATGCTAAAAAACGATTGATTTACTGCTTATATTAATGCTAATTGGTTACCTGGGATGTTTACTAGATGATTCAGGGCGAGACGACCGCAGGCCGCGAGCGTACGCCAGTGACCCACCGTCGGAAGCGCTGGCCGCTGCCCCCACAGAAGCCACTTCTATTTAGGTGCATGCATTTTCCTAGGCTTACTGACTAGCAGGAATTACCCCTTAGTACCCCTTAGCATGTACCCAACGTTTGTACAGGTTGAAGGCCGTGAATATTTTCGACCAAATATGACGTTCGGCCATTCGTGTTTCGGCCTTTTGTGATTGGGCTATTAGATATATTATGCCAGTTGTTATTTCGGAAATTTGTGTTTCTTTCTGTTTTCTGCACACTAATAGTTCTTTTTGACTCTCTGTTTATCGGTAATTTCACACTTGAGAGCAATACAATCGAAAGTATCTAAACAATTGCATGCAATGGTAAAGCAACAAATTAAACACCCAAAATCTGTTTTCAGATCAGACAGTCGCTAACACTTCTCCGCTTTGAAATTGCTGCATCATGCCACATGCATGAATATTCCGTCAACCCCTTGCTCATACACGACATCAGATTTGAATAAATTCGTCTTCTGTTGGTCGTTCACTTTTTTATAACTCTGTACTTTCAGGACATCAAATTGGACTAGGTTTGTCGCGGTCGCGGACCTACTTTTTTTTTGTATGGATATTATCACTACGACCAGCATTTTGATCTATTGTGATCAGGCTTGCTGATAATCGCATCATAACGCCTATTTTTAGTCTTCAAGCAGGAACGCATTCGAAGATTCAATAACGCCTCACTGCTCCAGAATGAAGATAATAATAACACTTGAAAGCTTGCAGCGATGCGACTTGCGTGAGAGTAATACATAGGCCGAACATTTGTGTTTTATCTTTGCGCTCTCTATTCTTCGCCTTCGGTCCGTTTGCGGTGCGAAGCGTACATGATATTCTTCACTCTTCTTCGAATGCTTCGATCTTCATGAAGAAGCGAACAAAAATTTATCACCGAGGCGATGATTAATAGCTTAGTTTAGTTGGCTGCAGATAACGGATAAAATGTAAAAGCAAACTGTTTCCGTATTTTATTTTTGGAAACCTTATAAGATAGTGTGTATGTATGTATGTGTGAGTGTACGTATGGGCGTTGGGCGAGTGTACGTATGTGTGTACTTATGAACGGTTTGCACTCACTTTTCTCAGAGTCGGTAGACAGATTTGGATGGTCTTGGTGACAAATGAAAGATCACTATTGAATTTTATATCAGTATATAAGTAAACGTTATTTGAAAACTGTTCTGTTTAAACCTATCAAACGAAAATAAACTATATTTAAACTTGAATACTTAGGAACGTATATAAAACCGTCAAAACGTGGATAACCAAAACATCTATCAAGTGTCGATTTTATGTATTGATGTATGTGTGCTTGCATGTATGTGTATGAGTATGTGTGTATTTGTGATGTATGTACGTGTACTTGTAACTTCGCGCAGAATTCGCCAAACCGAACCGGGAATTGTCCGCTAAGCCTTCAGAATTGCCATGCCGGCCGCGAAGAAATATTCTGATATGTCAGTTTTGTTTTTCAAAAAGAATAAAACTGATTTTCGAATACGGTCGTGTCAAAAATAATCCGTGAAACGTGCCAAAATCGGTTTGATCTGTAGCTGGTTCATACAAATAGTTACTCGTAGAATTAAAATAGCAAGAACTAGTTTTCCTATACAAATTTCAAACAAATTTTGCGTTCTTGCAATCAACAAAGACTTGCACTGGACAAACAAATATTTATCTCATTCAATTTCATATTGTTTCCGTAGTTACTGATATTTTACATATATTCATAGAGGACTGAAAAAATGATCATCTATGTGATATATTTTCCTAACCATACGAATATATTTGAAATTAATAAAGGTGTTGATAAAATACATTAACTGGATGACGCTAAGAAATGTTTACGCACCCCAGGAAGAGAAATATCACTATTGCACCTAGCACATTCTTGAATTATTTTTATTTAAATAAAACCATTGATAACTAAAATTTTAAAATATAGGGGAGAGACGTCTACAATGAGACACATTTTTACCAATTTTTGACGTAGGACTACGTCTTTGTTTACTATACTGGGACTGGGTAGCACTTTGCGAAAACGAAAATAGAAGTGTAACGTTTGAATGAAAGATTTCAAATGTTAATAACTACTAAACTACTGAACGAAACTGAACAATATATATGTTGTTAGATAGATAAAATGACCAGCAATTTTACAGGTGGGCGAGAGAGCAATTTTAGGGAGGACGTAGGAGATGGGGCTCCTATACAAATGAAACACATTTTCTCAAAAACAAAATATTTAAATCCAATTAAATATAGGTTTTTGAAATTTTGCTTGGAGGACTAAACTATTATTCGTTAGTAAAGAAAATTTAAAACAACAAGCATAATTATAAACTATTGAAAACAATTATGCTTTTGAAATTTCCAAAGAAGGAAGGGTTAACATTATACTTAATTATTGAATAGAATAAGACTATAATTGGAAAAATATAGTCAGTTTCAGAATTTTAATACAATACATAACAAAAGCCTTCCAGTTGGCTACGTGCTATGGCAGTGGTCTAACAAACCCGTCGTTGCATGTTCAAACCTTGACTGGGGGAGGCTGTAATATCGTAGCACTAGCCTTGCAATTGTTCTATACTCTAATAGCTGGCTGCGAAGTCTGCTGAATAAAAAGCGTGAAAGTGTAAAAGCGTGTAACGGCTGAATTTTTCTCAAATTGCGTCAGTTTTTTCCATAATGTTGTCTAATATCATCCAATTACAAATGTTACTAAAATTTGAAGAGATCGATAAATTTTCTGTTACAAATTAGAGCTGACTTAATTTATTCACTAACTGTAGCAATATTATTGACAGTTATTTTAAAAATTAGGAAGACAGTTGGCTGGTGTTAAGTCAGACCGAATTAATAGACAAAACTCTGATTTTGAAAAACGCGCAAACTTCGCTCGGTATGGTTTATATTTATCAATCGTTCGAAATCATCTTATAACTCTGGCTGTTTGCAACATTTATGTAGTCTGATTAGAGTAAAATTTAGCTTAGAAAATTCTTGATCGTTAGCTGTCATTAACTCATTTTAACTGGTCCGGTTCGATTTAATACCGACCAGTTCATAGCATGAAATAAAAAGTAAAATTGATCAAATGAGACAAGAAAAGCAATTCAAAAGTCGAGTGTACCACCGCATAGAGTGAATTCTATACGCAAATTTGATAATACAGTCGATAATACATCTTTATGGTCACCGAGAATGTTAGTTATGAAGAACTGTCTTTATATGCATAAAAAATATGTAACCTCAGATAAAATACTTAAAGCATATTTCAAAGCAATTTTAATAGAGCTGTAACTATTTAAAATATATTCTATTAGTTAACCCTCTAGTGCCCATCCCCGACATTTGGTGGGTTAAGGGCGTTTCACTTTAAATCGTTGTAAATGCTTTACTTCATTTTTGTATATAATTTACACTTATACACTTTTTATTATAGTCTAATCTATGTAATACATTTATAGTTTAATTTATAGCTTTAATTTGAAACATTTATTTCTTATTTACTTATTATTAGCTGACCCGGCATAGTTCATACTACCACAAATAATCTGTGCTGTACAAAATTGTAAACTGCATGGGTAGTCTAATATAACAATCTTCAATTTTTCCTCGCACTAAAGTATAAAACAACACCCCCTTGCTATGCTAAATAAAACAAAACTGATACCGGGGGTCAGTCCCGGCGTAGTGGTTAACATTTACGCCTCTCACGCGGCGGACCCGGGTTCAAATCCCAACCCCGCAGAAGTCACGAATGCTGTTAAAGTGATTATAATCCGAAAAAAAATAAAGCTGATAGCATTAAAATATTTGCCGTGATTGTATAATATTTCGATGAACACCATTTCGCGGAAAAGCAATTCTCGATTGACCATAACGCGGAATACCATTTCGCGGAAAGTACCATACATGCATATAGGAACACACAGACAGACAGAAATACATTTTTCTAGATATAAATTTATTATTTTGCAATTTTGCATTTTTTGAGTTTTTGCCTTTGTACTATGTGTATATGAAAATATAGTAGTATAAATGTATAGGAATCACTCGGAAAACCGAAAATCGAAAGAAGGCCCTGTGGGACGAATGCCAGGTATCATTTGACTCAGGTTTTTTTTTTTATTAATAAACTACACAGAATGGTTTATCACCTGCGAACCTGGATCCTGAGTTCCTTTACAGGTTGTAGGTTGTATTTTGTGGCCAAAGCTCACAAATTATAAACATTTTCTTCAAACGTCTGTCAACAAACATTTTGTTTAGTTTTTGAGATAAAGGTATATGAAGCTAAAAACGTAATGTTACATGAGCAGCGTCTATCAAATTTGCTTAACATAACGAAAAAAAATCATTTTTTCTTTTGTTTTTCGACCGCGAAACCTTAATTTAATAGTAAAACGTAAGCGTAGCAGCTGATAATACCATCAAGCTTCGTCGACCCTCACATTTCACAGCCAATAGCTATAGCCTATAACTATAGCTATATTCTGTATAAAGATAAACAAAGTTACTTAAGGTTTGTTACAATGTCTTATTTATCGTTATAATTAGACCTACAGTTCGTCGAAGAAGATTATGCAGAATGAAAAAAAAACTGAGTTTTCCTTTTAATTCTACGATTTATAAATGGTCGATGTTAAATCAGACTACACCAAGTCGCGCAACATTTAATAAAATGAGTTAATGACAGCAAACGATCAAGAAATTTCTAAGCTACATTATACACTAATCAGACTACATAAATGTTGCAAACAGCCAGAGTTATGAGAAGATTTCGAACGATTCATAGCTATAAACCATACAGAGCAGCAAACTTTGAACGAGTTTTTCTCGAAATCAAAGTTTTGTTACTTGGTTCGGTCTTCGGTTTGACTTAACGCCGACCAAATAATAGAATTAAGAGGAAAAGTTTTAGGTTTATCTACCCGCAATGCAACAAATCTTCTGATTTTGTTTACCATCACAACGAATTTTGCCATTCAACATGAATAACTGGTTTCCCTTGTTTCCTAAAATCATTCATTCATTCGCGAGGAAGAACCAAAAAATATTCTTCATGAAGAATGTAGATGATATCGCTCACTATTGAACGCTTCTTTAGCTGAAGACTGCTTTGTGAATCGCATTAACCCGTAGTTCATGGGTGAGCAATACTTGTTGCCTGCCATACAGGCGATAATTCAGAGCAGAACGAAGAACATGAAAAAACGAAATATGCCGAATAGCTTCAACCGCAAAGCTGATCGAAGCTGATCTGAGAAGCTTTTTTTCACAGGTCGTGTAACTCTCTGGAGAATAACTAACAAAGAGAGTAGAGTGCTTTCGCGATAATCAGCAAGCCTGATTGTGATCTTATCCAGGTGTTGTTCCGCACTTCGTTGTTATTGCAGTATCGCTATAGAGTGAGCAAACTGCTTATTATCCGTGCTTAAACTGTCAGTGTGTTGTCACCCCTTTTTCCTTCTACGCTTCTTACTACTTTTCAATCAATCTAGTTCTAGAGCCAGGTAGTGCGGAGACTAGTTATAATTTGTCCTTGGACAAGAGGTTTCATTCGCACCTCGAGCAAGTATCATTGTTATAACCAGCCCCGGCTAAAGGCTTCATGGTCGGTAAGGTAAAGCAGAGTTCAGCACAGAGTGAGGGTGTGTATGTATGTGTCCCCTACTACTTATGCATCACCAATCTCGTTCCGAGAACCAGGAAGCGGAACAAGCTATAATTGGCCCTTGAACAAGAGGCTTCATTCGCACCTCAAACAAGTACCACTCTTACAACTTGCCCTGGCAAGAGGCTTTCATTGTTAGTAAATGCAGAATGCAGCAGGAAGGATGAGGAGGGGCCTGGGAATAAACCCATGCTAAAGTCACTTAACATCGAATGGCCTGATTCTACTAAGATTCGAACCCACGACCACTCGCTTGTCAAGACAGACTCGGTAACCTTGCGGCTATAGGGCCCCCCAGGGCTACAAGGTCGCGGTCCTAAGCAATCTTTTTAAGACGAGAGGACTTTATCACTTTTTCTGGCGTACTTCCCAAGCACAGATATCAAATTAGTATAAGTCTGAACGTCGTAAAGAATATTCGACCTGTTGGGCTTGGGACGAGGGGGTTGTGTTGATTTTTTTCTAAAACTGTAGTAACGGAAATTACAGAAAACAGATGGTGTATGTAACTGTCGTCCCTGCCTGTGGAGCAAGGTGATCACAAAGGGGATAT
The DNA here is from genome assembly GCF_943734655.1 of Sabethes cyaneus. Lineage (NCBI taxonomy): Eukaryota > Metazoa > Arthropoda > Insecta > Diptera > Culicidae > Sabethes > Sabethes cyaneus. The sequence goes on along the minus strand of NC_071355.1, from coordinate 70,792,242 downwards.
TTGAACTTGAAACTTATAATTTAATAAAGAATGTTATAGAAGAAATCATATAATTGCTACATCTTTTATGAATTGATCGCTATCTAAACCATGAAAATCCCTTCATATTGGGCAGAGGGGTAAAAGTGCGATTCAATGATTTATCAGTGCGAATTCGGAGTAAATTGACTACATTGGCATAGATCGGTGAGTACTTTGACAGCTTAAATCTATCATAAACATTTGTTGTTTATGAAGCATAGTTGCTGAGTTATGGGTAAATGTTATTTTAGAAAGGTTTTGATGTAATATTCCGTTGTACGGCAAATACGATATCAACAGGAGGATATTACTTGTTGAAAATTCGGAGCAGTGTTTTACATCACTCGCATATCTGTTATGAAAATACGGTGAAATGAGTTTACAAAATATATTTCGCTTTTCTATAATTTAATCAAACCCCGTCGAGCGCCTAGCGGGGTAAAAGTGCGATTCACGGACGGGGCAGAATTGCGATTCATGAACGAGGCAAAAATGTATAGCTAATTATATACAGCTTTTGACACTATATTACAGATACTAGAAATGGAAGTTCTGCAGAAAACTGTGTGCTCTCAGATGTTGGTCGAAGGAAAACAAGGTTTTTCCGCTGATGAAACAAAAAACAAACGTTTGGGAAAGTTTCGATCTATCGGAGGCTGCAATGCGCCAGCGCAAAATAGGAAAGGTGTAATTTGAGAATATTCCTTACCGAAACATATCGCAGATTGAAGATAATAGGGTTTTGTTAGCTATTGCTGTGCTAATTTCATGGATTCGAGCTTCGCACTTTTGCCCCGCGGTATGCGCATTTTTGCCCCGCTAGTGGGGTAAAAATGCGAATCGGCACTTGATCAGAAGAATAAAGAATTTATTTTCAATAACATTGAATCACTATAAAATATATTTTGTTGTTGTCCTTCTTTATATCTCGCGAAAATTGATGACAACTTCAAACATCGCACTTATGCCCCGCCCTACTCTATTGCATTGTTCTTGTTGATACTCAATCAAATTACGGCCATGGTATAATGCGTGTTACTTGGGTTACTTCGTGCATGCTGTCTATTACGCAGTTATTTATTTTACAAGTATTGTGTATAACGATTAGTTTGATAAGTATCGAATTACCAGTTCCAGTATCATTTGGTTAGTATTAAACTTGTGCCGAAATCTGCAAAAATAATTAAATATTTCGAGTTTCCACCACTACTCGTACCACCACACCTACTGGAGCATCTACCTTAAGGTTCAAACACGAATCCCTGAGTACTGGAATTTCAAAAGCAGTTTTTATGGTCAAAACAAAATATATGTTCTCGAAATTTTTCTCGTGTGTCCCTTGCGAACACACTGATAAATTTTCGTGAACATATCTTTTGTTTTGACCATAAAAATTGCCTTTTCTTCAAAACGACATTGACTACAAATGGTTTATGTGAACAAACAAATGCGTTAGAGTGATGCGCCCAAGTGCTGCAAAGTAAAGTAACCCCGGATGACGGTACAATATTTGTTTTGACTTTTTTTTATTTGGTCCAATCATCCAATCAACATCGAACAAAATCCTATACGACGATGGAATTATCCGCACTGCTGCATATCGACACAGAACAAGTTTCCACCGTCCAACCGAAGGTCGTTCGATCATATGGTTTTGTCGGTTTGTTGGTATTCGATTATGCATGGATATCGCGTGAATATAGGAAAATAAATATATGTATAGACACACAGCCAGCGGCAAGATTGTTTTACTGCAGTCTTTCCGTTGTCCGTCGAACGAATGTGACGAGCAAAACAAAGCCTCCGAAGCAGGCGCTATTTATGGACGTATTAAAAATTCATATTGTATCAATGCGGTCTCTGCCTGCGTTATCCACTTGAAATCCATGCCGAATTGGATTGGAACCGCTTTTGTGTTGAATTGTAGTCGATTGCTTGTGATTAAGAATACACTACTGTTTGATCAATTTATTCAGCTGTCAGGCAGAGCACTGATGAGTAGGAAATGATTGCCAGAGAAGAGTTTCAGAATACACAAAGAAATGAGATTTTGTATTAACAGACGATAAGCGATTCATTCGCAAATAAAAGAACCAGTTGCAATCGACCTCGTTTGAATTGAAATTGATGGATTCACGAATGGCGGAAAACAGTTGCAACTAATTAAAAGAAGATATAAAATACGCCTCACAGTAACCTCATTTGCATTGAATATCAAAATCAGTCCTTATCCACCAGCGGGTTGTACTCACTAGCCGCCATGGTCACTCGTGAAATGCTGGAGTGATTATTCTAATTATAAATCTTAAATGGAGAAAAACACAATCCAGCCAGATTCAAAATATTCTCATATTCGCTATGTAAGCACAAATTGATTTCTTATGCACTCACCCAAGTGCCTATATGAAGGGGCTTGTTAAGATTTTTGCGACAGACAATAATACTGTTTTGCAATCTTTTTACAAATCCCTATTTCGTCTCACAAATAGAAGAAACTTAGACAGGTGGCAGCACCGTTTCGCACAAATAGCGAGTGACATATGACATTTATTCCTCACAAATCAACACGCATCTCTAAATAAGGGGAAAAGCAGGACGGATTGTTTATGGGGTAATATCAAATAGAACTGCCATTAAAACTGGATTGCGATTGCCTGCATTTTGTTTCATTTTTGGCATGTTACAAAATTTAAAACTGTTATCAAATTTAGAATAGAACAAACATTGTGTTGCACGTGCCCTAGGTTAAAACAATCGGACTGATGGTACCGAATAGCCGAAATTCAATTGGCCGAATTTCCACAACTGAACATAGAATCAACCAAAGGGCGAATGTCGCAAAGGTAAACGAACCGAGTGAGAGTTGATTTTCACATGCAGGACAAAAAAGGAAAAAATGTTTTGTTTACACTTGCGACATTCGGCCTGTTGTTAATGTTATCTAGAACTGTCACAGAAGGTTGAAATTGTGTTTGGCCAAATCACGAGAGGCCGAACCCATATTTGGCTGAATCTCGAAAAGCGCGTTTTCGAACTAAGTTTAACCCTAGCAACTTTACAATTTATATAGGGTAAAGAACTGGTTTTAAGCAGTCTAAGCGGGTCACTGAATGTTTTACCTTATTACAAGCGATTGGTTGACTAAGTGGGGGATATCAGCATACCAATCTTCTTGCTATCTTTAGTTCTTTAAGCTGTTACCATTGGAAGACACTATTGTTGTGCTAAACTTTTGATTTTCCGCTTTAAAAGTTGGAGCAGTGGAACTAATTTTGATCAAACCGAACATATTTTCACCCTCTAGGTGCTTTTTTAAGCAATCCTGAAATCTGAATTTTTTTACGTCCCCGTACAAAATCCCTTGAACTTTTCCCCCTATTCAGTAAGTTCGCGTTCCTATCCGCGACCTACTAATTGGCATCTGATGCGTAATCGGCATAGCGTATCGGCATAGATGCGTAAAATGCGGGGCATACACTCACCGCACCGTTCGGCAAACGGTATTCGTCGTCTCTTTTATTCTCTAGTGTTCTTATGGGAAACTGCGAGTTTGACGTCTCATTCGCTGTTCATAAGGATGGTGGGAGAACAAAAGAGGTAAACATAGCAGTACGCACGGTCCGACTCAGAACAGTGTTGTCAAAGCAAATAACATTGAAACACATCGTTGCTTCATTAAATCACTGAGAAAATCTTCGAAAATTATTGAAAAAGCTGTCTTTTCTGTTGTTTTTATTATAGAAAAATTAATAATGAACATACATTTCTCTTGAAAGTATTGAACCACGTTTTCACCTTTGGAGGTTTCAGTTAATTTCAAACCTATAATTCTTATTTCCAGAACCGAAACAGTGTCTTGGCATCACGATAGTTGATCAGTTTTGCTGCAGCTGCTGCTACTGGTGAACAGGTTCCGTCAATTCAGAATTTGTTTTCAGTTTTGTTGTAAAATAATAACACTTTCGGCTAGTGACAAAGCCTTAGATAATAGAAAAAAAGGGTGAATAATATGGTATGTGACAATTGAGTGCTTGACTTTTAGAGTCAGTGGTGAAAAATGTGATGGATTCGTAAGTAGCGAGGTCGCGATTGCCTTCAGCAGCTGAAAAATGTACGTTTTTGGACAACAATTTTTAATTCATCAAATTTCTTGTCGGAAACCCAGTAAATTGTGTTTGTGTGAATCAAATGTATGGTTAAGTGATTTGTGAAGATGATCCTATCAAAAGATTTTGAAAATATGAATAAAAAAGTGCATTTTCGGCTCATTTATTTTAAACTGATTAAAATAGGTGACACTGCTTAACTCGTTTCTTACCCTAGTAGACATTAGCTAGCGTTCCCAGACATAGTTTTTTTTTGGTTAGATTTAACTTTAACAGCTTAGGTCATTCGTGACTTCTGCGGGGTTGGGATTTGGACCCGGGTCCTGGGCGTGAGAGGCGTGAATGCTAACCACCGGGGCACCGGATCTTTCAGAAAAATGTTTAACCGTGAAAATTCATATGTTACTTCTCACAAAAATACCAGCCGATTAGGTAGAAAATTCTGAACTTTTGGGAACAATCGGATTTAAAATCAAAGTCAATTGGACTTTGGATAAGAAATTAGAAGTAGAATTGGACTAAAAAGAGCCTGGGTACTAATTCCGTTATCGAAATTTGACCTTCTGTGTTTATACGACAGACTTCGCAACCAGCTGTTAGAATACAGGACAGTGCGGGGTCAGTGCTACGATCCTATTGACTCTAACAGCCTCTCCCAGCCGAGATTCGAACATACGACGACTGGCTTATTAGAATTGGACTAATTTGGGCTTAAAGCTTGACTTCGAATTGAACCGGAAATTGGATTTGAAATTAAACTTAAATTGGGAGTAATTCAGACTGAAAGTTTTACTTGGAATTAGACATGAAATTGGACTTAAAACAGAAGCTTTAAGTTTAAGTTTTAAATTGCACTTTAAATTTTACTTGTAATTGGGTTTGAAATCAGAGTGTAAAGTTGACTTAAAATTTAACTTAAAATTGAAATTAAATTGAACTTGAAATTGAGCATAAAATCGGACTTGACTTAAAATTGAACTCGGTTTAGGGGACATTATATTAGACATGAATTTGGAATAATTTCAGTTTGAAATTTTGCTACGAACCGCACATGAACACGAAGTTGAAACTAGAATTGACATTTTTCGTCTCATTATCTCATACGTTTTACCTTTTTTCTGTTTCGTTTTTTCTCTTTTTCAGACCCGTTTTTCCGTTTTTATTTGTTACGTTTTTTTCGTTTCTGTACCGCGTTCTTGGTTTTCGCTACCCTCGTTTTTTCCGTTTCTCCGTTTTTCTCTGTTTTTATCGTTTGTTTTGTTTTTCTATCCCGTTTTAAAGTGTTTCTTTCTTGTTCCATTTTTCTTCGCTTCATTTTTCGTTTTTTCTTATTCAGTCCTGGTTTTCTCTTCCACTCTTTTTTTATTTTCCTTCCTTCCTGTTTTCCGTCTTTTCTCTTCCCTTTCTCCTTTTTCGTTTCTAGTTTTCGTCCTTTTCTAATTCTTTTTAGCTCTTTTCTTTCTCGTTTTTCTTTTATTGTTTTTGGCTCCCTTATTTGCTTTGCTCTACGGTTTTCACTTTTAATCTCCCATTTTTCCGTTTTGTGTCCCATCTTGCTCGTTTATGTTTTATTTGACCTCTTTTACCGTTTTCCTCGTTTCCTCTATCGCTGTCACTATTCCTCGTTTCTCTTTTGGTTTCTCTTGCTATCTGTTCCGTCTTGCCTTTCTTTTCTCGTTTTCCCTATCTCCTTTTCCGTTTTTTCCACTTTTTTGCATGTTTATTTTTCTGCCTACTGTTTATTATTTCTCTGTTCCGTACGTCTATTCGCGTTTTCGCCATTTCAGTCCTGATTTTCCCCTGTTTACTTTTCCCGTTTTCCGCGTTATCAGACCCGTTTTCCTCTTCTCCTGTTTCATTTTTTGTCATTTTCTGTCCCGACCTGATTAGTCTTTATTCGTCACGGGTGTAGGGCGCTGCATCTCTACATATTTGCGTTGGTAGGAGGAAATGCTTATCAACTTGGGGACTATTTGCTTCAAGAAATACCTTATTGGCTTCACTGTTCCTGATTTTTACTGTCAGGTTTGGTGAGTCAATCAGCATTGTGTGATTATCTACATCTTCATGAAAATCGTCAAGAATTTTAAACTGTTTCGCAGTGTGTTCGTCAATGTTCTTAATTTATTTTATTCTAATCATTCATGAAATAAAATATCATTCTCAGTTTTCGTTAATGGTGTTCAAGTTCTGAGTATTTTACTGCAAGGGAAGCATAGCTTGCTTTCGTGCCTCGTTCGTTGCAAAAAACTTCGACAAAAATTTTTTTCCGAAGCCGTAACAATTACGCTGGCTTACATTCAAATCAGCAGTTTCGAATAATAGTTTGATATAGGTGAGGAACCGAATATAGGAGTTCCTGAGTGGTTTTTGTAATGAAGCGGTAAATTCGCGAAGCAGTAAAGTAACGGTTCGTAAACAAATTAGAACGCGTGATTTTGATGACCTCGATAGCATTATCTCGAGTTTGCGAGAAAATATTTAATCAAACCAAAACAATCGTGATAAATCGTCAACCTCATCTAACAAGGTAGATACAATATTTTCCGTTCATATAGTGGATTCGCGCGAGGCTAATCTATGTTTTACTTGCAGAATTAAATGTCCAAAGCATTAATATTTTTTTGAAACGATGATTCTACAATTGATGAAGGGACGGTAAGGGAAAGTAATGAAGAAGGATAATGAGAAGGACGCCCTGGCAGGTGTTGTGGGTTCAAATCCGGTTATAATCTCTGATTACAGCTTGGTTCGACCCATGCACCTTCCAGCATTGAACAAAAGATAGGAGTCACAACGACAACTTGTTAAGCATAGCTACCTATTACCCCCCCCCCCCCCTTCCTTTCCACCCTTCCCCTTCATTCCCGGAAAAAAAATCCTTCATTACTTTCCCTTACCGTCCCTTCATCAATTGTTGAATCATCGTTTCAAAAAAAATATTAATATATGCCTGACCGCATTTCAAGGCCATGACTAAAGTCACGAGTTTGGTCAATTGTCCAAAGCATAATATTCATATCATCGAATCGAATGCAGGACCAAATACGCCGCACGCATTTTCTTAATGGTGATCGCGAAAACGTTTTTGTAATGAATGAAAGGTAATCGCTAACGCGCGCGTTGTTTCGTTGAATCATATCATCTACCAAGATGAATCCTGATCTGTATTTTCCCTTACTAACACAAATCCTATCCCGTGATACTTGTGGAGATGCAGTGGTACCCGCGGTTTCTTGTAACAACAAATATCGGACTAATATTCCTTCCTTTTCCCATGTAGTACAGCCTTTTGGTCGTGGCCGGCGTCGTTATTGGTCAATTTTCAAACTATTGAATCAGTAGAAGTTGCACAATGAGAATGTCATGCTACCCCCAAGTACCATTCAATTGGTTCTTTGTGCAATCTTACTAGTTTGGTCAATCACGGAGTGCAACTACAGGCAGTCTACCGAAGCTAAACTAAGCTAAGAAGCTGTGCGTCCTGATTAGTCTTTATTCGTTTTTATATTGGTCCTGGTTTTCGTCTTTTTCCCTTTCCAACTCCTTTTCTATTGTGTCGTTTGTTCTTCGTTTTCGTTCTTTTTCTTCTCCTGTTCTGTTACATTCTCTTTTTCTGTTCCGTTTTATCCGTTTTCATTTTTTCTCCATTTTTCTGTTCTTGTTTGTTTATTTTCCTGCTCCGGTATTTTCTCCTTTTCTATCCCATTTTACTGCCCACTCGTCATTTTTCTTACAGTTTTTCCTTTCCTTTCGAAAACCAAAACAAAAACAGAGCAAACGAAACGATAAAAAAAGGAGTTGAAACGGGAAACACGAGCATAACCGAATAAACAGTAAGGACGAGTGCAATAAAGACGAAATAAAGCGAATAAAGACGGAACAAAAAGCACAAAAAATGTAACAGGAAAAGAGGAAAAACGGACCAGAATACCGGAAAAAGCGAAAAGGGAAACTGGCAGGAAATTCAGAAAAAACGGGGAAGGAATAGAGGTACGGAACAGAGAAATCGAGAGAGAGAAGGAGGAAAAACGAGACAAAGGGCAGACGGGAACGAAAAACAGAAAAAACGTTACAGAAAAGTCAGGAAAACGGGAGAAAAACAAGGAAAACGAGACAAGAAAGGAAAAACGGAACAGATAACTTGAGAAACTAAAAGGAAAACGAGGAATAGTGACAAGAAACGAGGAAAACGGAAAAAGCGGTCCCGTTTATTTGAGTTATTTGAGGTCATATGAGCAGCCGAATTATTGTTTCAGGTGTTTTAACCCTTTATGGACCACTTTATGGTTGCACAGTGGTCCAATCCAAACAGAGAAATTCGTGATCGCGTGAGATTACGCCGAAACGCGAGATTTTTCGCATATGGTGTCTTTGGCAATATTTCTTGGCAAAAAAATCCCTTCGTTTGACAGGAACCGTTCTGTGAATAATCCCCTTAAAAGTGAAATATGAAACCTATTTTCTCACATATTTGAGATATAAGTTTAATGCGTTCAGCAAAGATGTAGTAAATATCAATACAAACAATTTTGTCAAAGGCATTGTAGCTGTATCTCTTCATAGAAATTCCGGAGTGATTCGCGATAAGGGCGCAACTAGCAAAATGTAAACAATGAGGAATATCACTGTGATAATTTTCAAGCACATTTTCAAGTCGTAATTTAAATAAAAGTGACAAAAATCGAGTCTAAAGACATAAATTGGTGTAGAATAGAGCAATCTTATAATTTCGCAGCAATACTGCATGAAATCTGTGCATTCAAGCTCAAAATCTAAATCTTCCGGTTGAACCCCTTGAAATAAGCCTCAAAGCATTTTGACAATGAGATTCGCCCAGCCCTGTTTCGCCTTGCTTTGATTTTTTTATAAGTTTCGCCTGTTTACATGTGCCTGTGCTTTGAAAACAACGCGGTTTCGCTCTTTACTATCATCGCCTGTTTAAAAAACGATTTGCAAATAAGCCTGTTACTACACAACAATGAAAGGGGCTAAACTGTAAATTGTCTTTTGTTTTGATTAAACACTTTTACTAAAAACTTGTTTTAAATAATTCTATGACTTATTTATTGACTTATACTGGTCAAGTTAATTTGTGCTTCTTATTAAGGAGTAAATGTGTTTTCGTGAAGAACGAACATTGGAAGAACTGGGAAAAAGGATATGCAAACTGTGAAAAATAATTGACTACGACTAAAATCTCGTGTCGAGTGCGATACCATTACACCACCGGCCAGTTCTTCCAATGTTCGTTCTTCACGAAAACACATTTACTCCCTAGTGGAATTTAATCGTGAAAAAGTTTTCTTTCGTTTAATGTTTGTATTCCACTAAGGCGCTCGGACTTTTGCTAACTTTAGTTTCCTTATTTTTGCTTCTTTTACTGGAGTGCATTTTGTTTTGTATTAAATTTAACAGAGAAGGTGGGGCATCCCTAGTATAATTTTGCGAATAATGTAAATCCGTGATCTGAGCACGCAGAGAAAAAGGATTTTTAACTAGAAGATGTTGTCTCGTGTGTGTCTTTGTGTGTAAGTTTTGGCAGATGTTTGAAAAGCCAGAAAAATCGTTTCCAGGGTCTTTGTTTAGCAAAGCGGCTGAGCATCTCTTGTAAATCTCCAAACTTTCCGCCACATCCGTCTTCCACGCCGAACAATTGTTTATTACTTCTGCATCGTTGATGGTTAGCAGCAGAGCCGGCGTTACAGCTCGCGAGGCCCTGTGCAGATTAAGCAGCGAGACCCTTCTTTGTATCCCAGAATGGCATTGTGTTAAAGGTCTAAATGATCGTCTTTTGGGGCAGGCTTTAATTGCTGTACGCAGTTTACGGACCGCTCATACTTATTAATGAAGTTGAGCTAGATGGTAGTAATCCTTTGTCCTAATTCGGTTTATTAACTCACAGTTAATAAAATCGATGATCTTTTGAGATTTGAGTTCTATAGTCGGTATAGAATAAGAAGGAAACTTCCGAAGAAGTTATGCCTCGATAAAGCAAGAACCCCGCGATTGCAGAGCAGGTGCGCTGACCTTAAAATTCAGAGCTACAAAAAGGCACGTGTCGGTATCATCCGATATTCTTTAAATGAAAAAGAACGGGACGTCCCATAATTGTGCATAGCTCACTATTTAACTATTTATCAATCAAAGCCGGGGTGGCTCTTGCCGTACCGAGAATTCCTCTCCATTGAACTCGGACCTGGGCTACTTTTAGCCAATTCGTTGCGCGTCTCGACACGCACAAGTCGTCTTCAACCTGGTCGACCCATCTAGCACTTTAGGCTCCTCAATTACTGGTGCCGATGGGGTTCTTGAAGAGAACGGATTTCACTGCACAGTCGTCAGGTATCCTTGTGACGTGGCCGACTCACCGTAGTCTCCCAACTTTCACCAGGTGTACGAAGAGAATCTATCCTACCAGAGTCACCAGTGACCAAAGCATGGATGAAAAAATTCCTTGTGGATTTTTTTTCAACGAATAAATCGTGACAGATGTATCTCCCAATAAAACTGTGATTTCTTTACTTGAAAGCATTGCTTGAATCTAACTCATTAAAGTCGATTCCGTTTGGAAAGAGAGCCGTAAAAATTGAAGCGAAGGATGCGTTATCGAAAGCACCTTCAATATCAAGGAAAACACAAAGTGCCGTCTCTTGATATTTGAGCGATTTCTCAATTAATGTCATTAACGCAGTGCAGTATGTGATGCAGTATGCAGATTTACCGTGTTGGTATGCATGTTGTCTTCCATGCAACAGAGTTCATTGCGGATCTAGTTATTCGTGATTTTCCCTTTCAACTTGAGAAGCGCTAATGTCAGACATATTGGTCTGAAAGCCTTTCGCTCTGCCTTAGGTATGCCTACATTCCGGTATTTGTCTAATTTCCGCCAATTCTCCGGGATAGGTCCCGAAGTAAAACTTGCTCGAAAAATGTTGATAAGACATTATAACGCTGTCCATTTTCTGTAAGAAAACAGGTAAAATATCAGCTAAATCATACAAATATTTTTGAACAGCCAATTGTATTTTATACAGCCAGGGATTGTCCACTAGAACTGATAACATTTTTCTCTAGTCATCACCAAGCGCGAGGCCCCCCTTAAAACGCGAGGCACCGTTCCATCGCACAGGTTTGCCGGCCTAGACACCGGCTCTGGTTAGCGGATGGTTGTCATTGAAGATATGCTCAGTCACTTTTGATCTAAAAATGGTGAGACAGACCCTTCTCAGTATCCCTGAATGTTTTCGTTACCTGTGCCAAATGTTATTTTGTACGTGTTTTCAGATTTCTTCCCGTCTGGCCGTTGTAAATCTTTTCGCACTGAGGGCAACTGATTGCATAAATCCCTAATTTTCTATATTCCTCAATCGGGTCTTTAGTTTAGTTGATCCCAACTTACTTTTGAGCTGGTTCTTTCGGTTGGTCTATAGACGAGGTCGATACCGAATTTCTTGATTTTCGGGATGGGAGGGCCATGTGAAAGGATCTAAAACTATGAAAGCCCCGGGTTTCGATAGTCTCAAGGTTTGCTAAAAATTCAATTTTTCAAGCTGTCGCGCCCCTTAGCGAATGGATGGGTCCACTGTAACGAGGTATTAAAAGTGTAATTCACATTTTTTGACCATCATTTTCAACCAATCAAGTACAAAAGTTCTAATATTTGAAGACCTCGTGTCAGCAATGGCCCCGTTTCAACGAAAATTGCTCAAATGCAAAGGTTAAGCTCATTACTTACATTAGCTGTATCACAGTTGAGGGATGCTAGAAAACTCCGAATCCGCACATCCTGACTTCTCTGGGACAACAATTGAGATCGCGTTACGTCCGACCTGTTCCGCTCTTGTTTGCCTAGTTTTGCTCCGCTTGCGGTTAAACTGTCGAAGACTCCAGTAGCGGATTAGATTACTCGAGAGCACTCACTATTCTTCCCTGTGTGAAAACTACCGAAAACCGCAAGAAAAACACGGAAAATGTTGATTTTTTTTCACTGGCGACAAAAATCTGGACACTGCAAAAGAATAACAACAAACTTCGCACGCATTGGTACGGAGGACAGAAATAACACACACGTTCGTTCTGGCCTCCTGGCGGCACTTGGTAGTGGTCCGATCCTACCGTACGTACGTACGACGGAACAGAGTAGGCCAAACGAACGCGGCTATCTTCGCTGCTGTGCCGATGCTTGTCACGTTTTACTGGCTTGCGTATCTCATTCCACCCAACATTTTACATCGGCACCAGGTTCTTCCGCTGCCCACACCGCGCACATAGGGGAGAAAATTATTACGTTCTCTCTTCTCTCTACCATTGGTCACAGAGTTTACAGTTATATGTACACACCAATTGTCGAGACTCGAGAGAGAAAGCGAAATACACGGACGTACTCTCTATCATCGGTTAATGGTTGCTCGCTGTGAAAAAACCACCAACACTGACTGAAGCACTGAGCGACACTATTGCAGTTTAATCACACATGGCAACATGTATAGCCTATCAACAATATAATTAAACTAGTTCTTGCGCAAAAAAGCAACAAAAAAATAGATATCAAAATGAATAAACAAAGACATATTATCGGTCCTGGGTTGTTAGTTATGCACCAACACACATCAGGCCCGTGAATGCCAGACGCACACACTGGCGCGGCGCCAGCCAGATTTTCCTTCACCGTCGTTGTCCGTCACCGAGGGCAAGGATACATCGTGGCTGCTGATTATGCGATGCGAGACGGGCCACACGAATAGCGATTAGCACAATCAAACTTCTCGAAGGACACCTTTCTTCTTCGCTTCCTCGCAGATCAAAAAATGGCAAGAAGCAGAAAAAAGTTACTCCACAAAAAAAAGAAAACTTTTCCCCAATAAAAACAACTCATTCAAACCTTGTTCAGTGAAGATTAAATTTGCTTTCCGCTTGAATGATTACTACTACTGGCTGTATACTACTAGACTTCAGACTGTCAAGAAAGCCCTGCGAATGTGTGAAATTACTAGGTATTGTACACTACACTGGGATATCGATTGCTGGTGTGTGCTGCGCGGAATTTCTCTAGAGCGGTTAACTTCTTTGTCGGCCGAGGTTTGATAGCGAACTGGTGCTCTGCTGCATGCGCTCCACTCCGGGCGCTTGGTCGGTCATCGGCCAGCAGCAGATCTTCAGAGCGCGTGGTGTGTTGCGTCGTCGTCGTCGCCGTCGTTACAGGAGAAACCTTTAGTGTACCATACCTATGTATGCGATAAACTAAATTGTAATGTAGGGCATGTGCAACACAATGTTTGTTCCATTTTTAAATTTTATAACAGTTTTAAATTTTGTAACATACCAAACATGAAACAAAATGCAGGCAACCGCAATCTAGTTTTAATGACCAGTACTATTTACTCTTACCCCATAAACAATCCGTCCTGCTTTTCCCTCTATTTAGAGATGCGTGTTGATTTGTGAGGAATAAATGTCATATGTCACTCGCTATGTGTGCGAAACGGTGCTGCCACCTGTCTAAGTTTGTTCTATTTGTGAGACGGAATAGGGATTTGTAAAAAGATCCGTGCCAAAATCGAGACCCTTTTTCGATATGAAAAAATTTAATGTAAATGCTTTAGAAGTTGACTAAATATCTTTAATCAACGATTGCAACCATTTTATGTTTAAAAAGTCCGACAAGAGCTATCCGCCTGGTGCAAATAATTTATTGACACCCTGCGGTAAGACGTAGTTCTACGGCAATAAAGATATTATTGTTCGAAACCACATATTTTTTTTCATGAACATACTCAGGGCAACATTTTTTCGTCATTTAAAGCATGTATGCGGAAACTGTTTGATATTTAAGCATATTTTTGGAAGTGAAATATTTTGTGTAGCCAAAAACGAATACTTTTGTTGCCAAAATCGAGGCATGCCAAAATCGAACCATGCCAAATTCGAAATCCAACTGTACTTTGAACCTGGCTGAATCGTGGTTTTCTCCATTTAAGATTTATATTTAGAATAATCACTATCCAGCATTCCACGAGTGACCATGGCGGCTAGTGAGTACAACCCGCTGGTGAATAAGGACTGATTTTGATATTCAATGCAGATGAGGTTACTGTGCAAAACAGCTATCATTATTTGCTATTTCCGTACAAAACCGTAAACATTACTGTTCGCAATAGAACAAACTTGCCGGCCACCAAAGATAGATTAACTTTAATCCGTACCAACACGGTTTTCTTTTTATTTCATAGTAGAAATATAAATAATAGCGTGCTGTACGGTTCGTTCGGTAGTCACTTTAGTACGGCAAATGAGTATTCGAACACCTGTGGTACTTGGTACGGCTGCATTTATGACACTCTCTGTTTGAAACTCCGCTTTACTCGTGTTTCAAATATCTGCACTGTACTGTATCAGAACACTGTCGTATACCAGTTTCAAATTTTGGAACTCAACTGTTAGAAAAAAATAGAATGGAACGCTCTATTGGGGTTGCCGATATTCTAAATTTGTTTCATTTGAAAAAAAAATTCATTTTATATCGTAAAATAGTGTTGTACATGTCCTTCTCGACGATACTAGTAGTGGCATATAGGATGTAGTGATACATATTCGAGCTCGTGTCGCGCAACACCTTCCATGGTGCACTACGCTGTATGTAATACAATCTTTGTTGAAGTGACCCATCACATCATACCGTTATTCGATTACAAGTAGGGGAGTAAGGGATAAACGGGCCCGGCCCGGGTAAGACGGACCAAATCGATTTCGATGAGAAATCTTTAAAATTTCTACAAATGTGCTAGAGGGCCAAAAAACACTTTCAAGACCACATGTGACGGTAGTACCACAATTATTATGATTTATTTATAGACACAAATTGGGGTTTTCTTGAACATCACCAACGCACAGTGGTCCCATTGGTATCAGAACACGCGTTTTTTTAATTGCGCCGAAATGGTTGATTATACTGGTTAAGTATGTTCAGAGAAATTTCTCAGCGTTAAAAGCTCTTTCATATGGCATTAACGATTATTTGATTAATCCCCCTAAAAGTAAGTTAAAAAATTTATTTTTTGAACAGTAAGAGACACAGCAAAACCAAGTTCTATAAAATTGTTTGAAAGATTATTATAAAGAACTTTGCCAAAGAAAGTAACCTTCTAGCTATTATAGTTTTAGAGATAAAGAACAATTTTTGTGGAGACTTCACGAAAATCAATTTTTTGACCACAGTTTTTTCTACAGTATTTATACGCATTTAACATGTTCGGCAAAGATTTTCCAACAGTCAAATTACATACTTTTCTAGAATATAGTAACTTGCTATCGTCAATATTTGCGGAGAAAACTAAAGTTTTCGTTTAAAAATTATACAATTTTCAACTGCAATAACTTCCAAACATGCCAATATATTCAAGCCATTTATTACCCATGTGAAAGTACAAGAAAAATACTATAAAATGCAAAACAAATTAGCTTGACCCTGGCTATCCCTCTACCAAAACACTCGCATTGAAAATTGTTGCTCGGTTGAATTTAATATGGCGTAGTGTAAAAACCGTGTTATCCCGATCAAGCAAGTGTGCAAAATAAATAATGAAAATGTGTAATCCAAGCAGCATGGATTATTTGTAGAGATTCAGAAAAAGATTTTCAACCCTACGATAAAACTGAACCTTGTCGTGGTGTAGGGCTTTTTAACTAATCAGTAAATGAACAGCGGTCACGTTTACTTCTGAATGTGGGTATATATCAAAATACTTTTGTGATTTCAAGTGGGACTCGGGGTAAAAATTTACCAAATGTGATTGTTGCGTTGTTCAGAAAGTGCTTTTATTCCGTTTAAGAATAAGGCCAGTATGGGGATCTCTGACAATAGATGAAGTTTTCTGGGATTCATCCTTATTTATCACAACTGTCACAAATATCTCCGAAAAATGTCGGATTGATTGAGTTGGTCGGGGGCTTAGGGTTAGTAAGGGGATGTAAGCGGGATACCAGATCCGATTGGATGCCGAAGGACCACTCTGTAATGATTACGGGTAATAGCACTTCTTAGGTAGCAGATGGGAAAATTAGGTCAACTCGTGTCGCGTGTTCGAGTTTCGGCTAGGCGGTGCTGCTAGATAGAGTAGGATTTTTGCACTGGCCCCGTGGCTGTCCTGAGCTCTGATGGCCGCCCGCGGGCTCTGTCGATGGGAAGGGGTCGAGTCTTAAAGAGACGTTTAAGCCCAGAGCTTTACAGCACTTTGGTCTCGAGGGTTGGAAGGCGGGCGAGTCTATATTTTGAAGCTTTTGTCGATTGCCGCGAACGTCCAGCTTGTGCTGCGCTCAATTTACTTTGTATCGTGGGAATGCACTGTGAATGCTAAGGGGATGAAAGATTAAATTTGCCCTGATAAGTTGATAACCATTAATGCTCCGAAATTTGTTTTACCTATTGGTTCATTTGTGGTTGTTTGTGTTGGAAAACTGAAAGCGGGCGCGCGGTTGAAGACCGGTGTCAGGCGGGGCTGACGAATTCTCCACTTCTTCACTATACCACATATTGCAACTCGAGTGGTACAAAAAGTCCAAAGCACATTTACAAATTCGATCTATTATTTTTCTTCTCATCATCATAATTATCATCATCATCGTCATCATCATCATTATATTTAAAATATGACATTCCGGCCTTTGGCAGAGAGATCTTAGAGTCAGTTCGTGGAGTCCGCGCAGGGCCGAAACGCCTCCGCCTGCGGGTATAGGCGTGACGGCTATGCTTGGGGCTCTACCTGTGTTTTAGTGGGCGCCAGTGCCTGTCTCGTCAGGTAGAACTGATGTTTGAGGTCTCCCTGACACTTTGTTGACAACACAAAAGGGCCCAGCGCAGAGTTTTATACGCTATTAAGCGACCAGTTGGATAACCCGAAAAAAAGGAAAAAAAAAAAAGAAAAAAAAAGATTCAGAAAAAGATTTTCAAAATTCGTTTTCGGATGAAATTTAATTACTGCAGTTCGAGGTGTACTAATTTCGAAGTGTATTTCAAAATTCTTCATCCTCACTATCGCTATTATTGTGCAAATCATATGTACTGACCAACAGTTGCAGTACATCTTCGGAGGACATGGCGTTTTTGTTATTTAGTAGTTCCCTCATGCTAGAAATTACCGGATCAGAAGATTCTAACAGACGGCAGAAGATCCGTATTTGTAGCCATTCTGGAGATCTTCCTTGTGTGATGAGTTCGAAACTGTTTTATGTCCTTGTCCACCATTGTCATCATCAGCTCGTAACCACTATCAGCCACTACTGTTCTACCTTCGCATTCAATGGATGTAGGATGAATTTTTTGCGATTTGCTGGTCTATGTTAATTTTTTCTTGCAGCGTTAGTGCAGTCGTTACCTTTGCAAACTGGAGATGCAACGGCCGGCAATACCTGGTTGAAGACGATCTAATTAGGCTAATTCAAAGAAACATATCTGGTCGAAGATGGATGTGGATTTAGGAATATATTCTTTCCATTTGTTACTGCTTTCATGGGAACAATTGATGTGACACAAAGGCTTGAGTTGGATTTCGTACCATCATCATCAATGAATGTTTGCTATACTAGTTAAGATCTGCGGTTCCATCTGCCATCGCAACCGTACTTTACGAAAAAAGTTACTAGGTATCTTCAGTTCTTCATCAGAAAACGAGTTCAGTGATGCAGCTTTCGAGCTGATAATACTTGACGAGGTCTGATATGCACAGTAACAGCGATAGTGAGGATGAAGAATCTTCAAATACACTTCGAAATTAGTACACCTCGAATTGCAGTAATTAAATTTCAGCCGAAAACGAATTTTGAAAATCTCTTTCTGAATCTCTACAAATAATCCATGCTGCTTGGATTACACATTTTCATTATTTATTTTGTACACTTACTTCATCGGGATAACACGGTTTTTACACTACGCCATATTAAATTCAACCGAGCAACAATCTTCAATGCGAGTGTTTTGGTAGAGGGATAGCCAGGGTCAAACTAATTTGTTTTGCATTTTATAGTATTTTTCTTGTACTTTCACATGGGTAATAAATGGCTTGAATATATTTGCATGTTTGGAAGTTATTGCAGTTGAAAATTGTATAATTTTTAAACGAAAACTTTAGTTTTCTCCGCAAATATTGACGATAGCAAGTTACTATATTCTAGAAAAGTATGTAATTTGACTGTTGGAAAATCTTTGCCGAACATGTTAAATGCGTATAAATACTGTAGAAAAAACTGTGGTCAGAAAATTGATTTTCGTGAAGTCTCCACAAAATTTGTTCTTTATCTCTAAAACTATAATAGCTAAAAGGTTACTTTCTTTGGCAAAGTTCTTTATAATAATCTTTCAAACAATTTTATAGAACTAGGTTTTGCTGTAGCTCTTACTGTTCAAAAAATAAATTATTTAACTTACTTTTAGGGGGATTAATCAAATAATCGTTAATGCCATATGAAAGAGCTTTTAACGCTGAGAAATTTCTCTGAACATACTTAACCAGTATAATCAACCATTTCGGCGCAATTAAAAAAACGCGTGTTCTGATACCAATGGGACCACTGTGCAACGTACGCTCCCTACGGGATGCGGATATCGACTCGGTCATTACCATTACCGTTTTATACCTCACGACAGAGCCGCCCTCCTCGGAAAACTACGCGCGCGTGCTGGATGAAGCTCTGCCTTCCTCTATGGAGCTAGAGGCTTCTACCCTCGAAAACGGATAGAGTCGAAACGGACACGCTTGGCCGTCAACGAGGCCGCAACTGCGGTCCTAGGAGTGGAAGCCTCGAGTGCACGAAATGATGGTTTGATGGGGAATGCCAACAAGCGATAGAGAGGAAAAAAACTTGGAAGAGCTATCTAAGCATATTCACGAGGTAGAATTTGGCCAAGTATCGACGAGCGCGGAATAAGTAGACCGCGATCTTGAGCAAGAAAAAGCTCCAGAAGGAGGACAGAGATCGTGAGGAGCTGGAACAACTATTCCGGGCTAATGACACGCGCAAGTTTTACGAGTAAGTGAACCAAACTCGTAAGGGCTACACACCTAAACCTGACCTGACCTGACCAGGAACGAGGGAGGGGTTCTAATCCCAAACGAGCGCGAGGTGGTCGATCGACAGGTGGAAGCAGTACTTCGATGAGCACCTCAACGACGATATAGCAGAAGAAGACGCTACGGAAGTTTACATCGGAGTGCCTACAAATGACAAAGCGTGCCGGCTCCCGATCTCGAGGAGATCCGACGAGAAATTCGTCAGCTGAAGAATAATAGAGCCGCCGGAAAGGACCGGCTCCCGGCAGAGCCCTACAAAAATGGCCAGGGACCGCTAGCAACGGCACTTCATTGGATAATTTCCATGGCTTTGAAAGAGGAGAAACTACCGGAGCAGTGGATGGAAGGTGTAGTCTGTCCCATCTACAAAAAGGGTGACCGGCTAGATTGCTGTAATTACCGCGGCATCACGTTGGTCAACGCCGCCTCAAAGTGCTCTCCTTTTTTTGCTTTTGCTGCATCGTCTATCGCCAATAGCAAGAGAAATCGAAGGGCAGTATCAGGCAGGCTTTATGGGGGTCCGTGCTACTACGGATCAAATTTTTACTCTCCGACAAATCCTCCAGAAATGTCGAGAGTACAACGTGCCCACGCTTCATATTTTTGTGAATGTCAGGACAGCATAAGATACAGTTGAACGAGAACAGCTATGGCAGATAATGCACGAGTACAACGGGTTTCCGGACAAACTGATGCAGCAGATCAAAACTACTCTGGAGCGAGCGATGTGCTACGTGCGCGTTTCGGGGACACTCTCGTGTCCTTTAGAATCGCGCAGGAACGAGAGGAACGATCGGACCACGTTAGAAATCGGACGTAACGAGCAGGTTTTTTTTCAGCGAGGTGAAGAACTGTAGCGTATTGCTGATTGGGTCTCGGTCCGGCTCGCGAGCAAGCTGAGTAGGTATTGGGCGGCTAAACTAACACACTTCGGTCAATTGAACGCCGTTCCTCGGACCAAGAGGACCAATATCACCCAAGATTGCTCAGTGAGGTCATTGTGTCATAGTTCGTCATGCTGCCGTCTATTCGTTTTAACCTAAAAACGCCACAGCCATCCTCCTTCATATCTACAACTTCATATCTAGGTGCCTTGTAATGTGTCAGTCTACGAACAACCCTAAGCCCAGCACTCTCTGGGGACGTACTGCAACTAATATTCAAAAACCCGTGGTTTGCAAATGCTATAAAACGTGGGGAGCTGTGACCTATTCTTCCCTAGGTTTTGTTACCATTAGTTTGCAATATAGTGAGATCTTAGACCATAATCGTACACCCTTCTTTCTTGGTCTATGACTGAAAAATGTGTGATTAATCAGACCATTTTCCTTAACATTTTATTACTGACTGAAGTTTTTGGAGCGTCTTAGTAGAATACGAAACCTAAAAATAAAAAATAAGAAAACTTATCCAATTTAATTCTACTATGTGTATTTTATTCAATGACAGATACGTATTTCGCCTACGACTTGCAGGCTTCCTCAGTGTTCGAAAACAGACACTGAGGAAGCCTGCAAGTCGTAGGCGAAATACGTATCTGTCATTGAATAAAATACACATAGTAGAATTAAATTGGATAAGTTTTCTTATTTTTTATTTTTAGATTTTATTACTGGCTTTTTCTGAAATGAATTGAATAACACTTACCCTGAGAAATCTGCTTTGCTAAATTTTGTTTGTATCTCTTTTTTCCTGTTTTACTCCATTTTTCTTCTCTCTTTTCTTCCTCTTTACTTTTTCCTTTTTTTCTTTTTTTTACCTTCTCGCGTCAAATCTTTCGTTCTCTAACTTATTACTATTTGTTTTCTTTGACTCTGTGATTGTTTTTACCGGATTACGATGATAAATATACTTTATTCGATAGTAGTTTTGGAACATATGGACTACGCACTTTATTCAAATTCCAGATCCGAGTTCAGTCCTCTCACCGTCTCTTCGTTATCACTGAATTCCTCAAACTCTTCGTCCTCTATGGAACTTCCACTGTCCCAATCCGAGTCGCTTGAGGTTTCATACTCGGATTCCACCATTGTATGGAACAGTTTCTTGGTCAGGTCTTTTAACTTTGTTTTATTCTCCGCTGTCTCTTGCAGTACTGCTCCTGTCAATGTCTTGGCGAATGCAGGTTCGCCAAGTATGAGCCGGCCTTCCTCTTGTCTTAGGACCATTTAACCTGAACTTTAGCGCCTTTCTGAGGATGCCCGCGTTACCTCTGTTAAGATGTGACCATAATAATTCAATCTTGCCACGCGAATCTTATTGTTTATTGTGCGGCCCTCCAACCAGTTTTGCGCTATATGCGGACTATCAATTCCGGTTAGCTGAGGCGTGCTTCCACTATTCTGTGCTCTGTCTACTGTGGCATTTGCATCCTCATTACGTGTTGTCTCGTTATCCTTGTCTCCGGCTTCATCCCTTTGCGAATCGTCTATCTCAGTCGAGCAATCATCTTTGCTCAGACTCCTTAGAATGAATATCATGTCATTCTCCATGCGCCTCATTGAATCCCGATTCCTTTTTAGGATCGTCGCCACTTCCATTGAATAGGTGATCACTGGCGTGACGATGCAGTGATACAGCCTCCTGACTGTGGGCCAGTTGAGCGGATGGTCGTTTAAGAATGAGCACAGCGCATAGAAGGCTTTGTAAGCTTTCTTGATACGTTCCGCTGTTGTGGCACTTCGTGTCAAACTGCTCGTTACGTAGGCTCCGAGGTATCGCAGGTTCGTGACTACTGTGAGTTCGTATTTCCCGAAATGAACAACTGTATCTGGATTCGTGTTATTTATATAATAAGGATCGCGGAAGACAACTCTTGTTTTTTTCGTGTTGATCTTTAATCCGATGGATTGGAGCAACGGTTCCAGAACATCCAGCAGCCTTTCTATATCGTCTTCATGCTCGCATATAACCCGGATATCATCTGCGTACCCGAGAATGCACGGGATCCGAATGGAGTCTACATGATCAAGCTTTAACTCGGGGAAGAATTGCTGCCCCTCTGTTTTTTCACTGAGCTCGTTCGTTGGCCAAACCACTGAATTGAAGTAGTTTCGCATAAGCATCCCGTGATAATTCGGTCGATCAAAGCTTGAGATACTCCTAGATCAGCAAGTATTGCGCCCGCCTTTGTCGTGTCGACTCTGTCAAACGCCTGTTTGACATCAAGTGAAACTAGAATCGCTCTTTTCCCTTTTCTCCACATTTCGTCGATTACGCGAACACAAAGATCTGATCAGAGGCGCTGCGTTTATGTGGGAAGGCCATCTGATAGCCGGGGATTGGCGCAACTTGGCTTTTCAGTCTATTCAAAAGCAGTTTGGCATAAATTTTGTAAGGGCTTGAGCAGAGAGTAATACAACGGTAATCTTCGACATTCTTCGGGTTGATGACTTTCGGTTTTGGAATTTGCACTGTTTCCGTCCAGTCCTTTGGGACCCTGTTATTTCTGTACGCGTCTTTCATTAGATTCGTTAACTCAATAATCAGTGTTTCTGACCCATATTTTAGGAATTCGTTTCGTAAATTGTCTAGTCCGGGAGCACTGTTGTTTCTTGCTGACCATAATAGATCCGATATTTCCTGCGTTGTTGGCTCTGGACCGGCTTCCAAGTGGTTGTCATTTCTGCTGCCGTTAGGGTCAACGTTGTCAATATTTTGAACCTCTGTCGTTAGCGATTGGAGCTTTTGTTTCCACTTTTGTATGTTAATGTACTTCCTCTTTTTAAGTTGTTTGTTTCTTTTATGTTTTTTTATGAATCTAAACGTCTGTGTCATTTGTTCCATCGAGTTCTCCTTCTCTATGCTATCCAAGAACTTGTCCACCTTTTCTTTGAAGTGTTGGTCATATGCTGTTTGCTTTTCTCTTCGTGCTTCTCTTGCTTTTGTTCTTAATAGTTCAATGTTCCTGTCTGCAAGGTGCTTTTGGTTTCCTAAGAGATATTTTTGAGATGCTTGCTAAAATCGGACGTAACGAGCAGGATAAACTCAAATTCTTTAATTGCTCGTACTAGTCCAGGTATCTGGTTCTTTCTTGTAAAGACTAGGTAACCTAGGATTGGCTAAAGAAAGCGGTTCCAAGTCTTCCATTATGGGAAGGAGCAAGACTTGTTGCTCTGAATGCAAAGAATATTCCGCGTCCAGAAATTCTTCATGCTTTCTTCCCACAAAGCATGTCATTCGATGACGAGAGACACAGAAGACTCATAGAGAGTCAAAATGAGAATCTCGTTACCAACAAATGGCGAATTCTGCAGCTAACTCATCCGAATAGAATACATGCGAATTGGTCGCTAACAATAGATGATAAGTTTCTATCACAAGCCAGTCTATGGAGGCAATAATTTCTGAATTGGTACCAAAACGGGGGTTCCACAACGTACTCAAAGGGGTCCTAACAGAGATTTTGGTAAAGAGAAAACTCATCGAGATGAGTCTCCCATGCCCATGGATCTTGACAGTCTGGCGGTCCAGGGCCGAGTGGAACCAAAAAAGTGGTCTCCACAAGCAGTCTCTGACTTTATTAGCAGGTGCACGGAATTAGGAGCCAAAATTAGCCGAACATAATTAGGGCACCTCACGGTATTTACGGCGCACTCCCAACTGCCACTGGGCGTGAAGTGAGAGTGCGCCGTAAATACTTAAGATAGAGCAATACTTAGTTCAGTAATCTTATGGATAATAATTGACTCTATAAATGCCCCATGCATAACATTCTCGAACTTTGCTTGGCTGAGGTGTTACAGTTAAATAAGCAAAATAGGTGCACTGAGTGCAGGACAGCCCTGCCGACGGGTCAAAAATGGGAGTCAAAACTGGTGCTGGAGTGTACGACCCTAAATCAAGAATATCTGTAGCTATGAGAGACTGGCCAACAGTCTTCCAGGCAGAGATAACAGCTGTAATAGAACAAACAAACGTCTGTCTTAAAAGGAAATACAGACATTAACAACATATTATAAAGCACAGCAGTCCGCAGCATGACAACGGTAATAATGCGGAGAACTAGTGCAAACAGGAACGGGAAAGAATCCGCGAATTGAGTTTTATTTCAAAAATAATAACGGAAACCGAAATATGCTCAGAGGCTCAGAATCAATGGGAAAAGGATATAGCCTGCAACAGGCCATAGAAACCGTGTCAAGTGAATCATTTGTGAAAGATGGCATGGTACCAAAGATAGGTTGTATTTGTAATGACTGGATAACTACGTCAGTAGGCAATTAAAGTGGCGTATTTGGGCATCCATTAACAAGACTGGAAAGAATTCCTCGTCAACGAATATAGCGATCATGCATGGCCATGGATGTTAACGAATGGGTTAAGCCATAGCGGGCCGAAAAACCGACACCAATATGTTGTATATTTGATCTGAATAGTTTAAAAACTACATCAAATTGATCATCTAGAGAGAGCCCATCTGTCGGATTATGCACATTGAAAAATAGACTCACGAAATATAGAATATATATTATATAGGTAGAACAAAATATAAGCGAATTGAATTGAAAATTGAAACTGATCATTAAAAAAAACGTATAATTACCATTTCCTTTTGTAAATATTTTTTTAGCGTCATATAAAATTTCTGCAACGAATAGTTGTGCAGAATTGATGACTTTCAGATTTAAAATTGGCTTTGTTGAGACGTCTAGTTGGTGATCACATGCTAAAAGATACATTCCGTTTATTTGGTTATGAATGAGTAAATTACAAATTTCAAATTTACCAGGTTATTCGTTAAACGTCCTAGGGATCCTTAATACATGCGAAGGTTGCCGACTGCGTCTAAGTGAATTTCTTCTGCAAGTTCCATTTTAGTATAGCGGAAAACTGCACTCTGCAGGGCTTTTTTACGAAAAAACAATTACCTGGACGTCCGATGGAAAGCATAAAGATTAAGGTACCAAACCAATTTACTCGATACCTTTGCGTGCCTAATCGTTTTTTATTTTGTATTTATTAACAAGAAAGTATCCAACTGTTATCACGCAACGAAATTAACTTTGAGGGAGTTTAAAATAAATTCCACATAACCTCTGTTACCTCTGTTACCACTTACACAAAAAGCGCAAAAAGACAAAGGCCTATTCGCGACTACGAAGCTGAAAAAGATTTTTATGCCTGTTCGCCAAGGGGTTTCCAACAGCAATGATTACTACGCCCCTTTGAAAAAAGTTACTTTTGATTACTTTACTCTTGACTTTACTGTTTACCTCTGATTACCAGTAATCAATCTCTTGTGATTACTATAAATTAATCATGATTACCAATGATTATTCATGCATTAATTTGGAACAACAGACCTCATAGTCCCTAGACAAGTATTGGCGCTGGCATCACTGGATATTTACAGGTTATGTTCTGTTTTGCTATGTACTGTGCTACAAATGTCGAACTTGTTTACATTGGCTTGTGCCGATCAAGGGGTTTCCAACAGCAATGATTACTACGCACCTTCGAAAAAAGTTACTTTTGATTACTTTACTGATTACCTCTGATTACCAGTAATCAATCTCGCGTGATTACTATAAACACAGAGAACAGATTAACAGGCTCGAAGGAAGTAATCGATTTTTTGTGTGTAAAACCTGTCGGTAGCGCCCTCCAGAAATAGTTTGCCAAACGCATCAAAAAATATCCATGTACCTTTATCAATATTTCTTTGTGCTGGAGTTACATAGCAGCGATGGCAGCGACATCAAGATTTAGTTTGCCACTTAGTGCTCGAGGGGTGCTCTATTGAAGGATTACTCGTAGATTACATAAAAACCTTTTACACACTTTTTGTCAATTACCTGGTAGTCTGTTCTCTGTGCTATAAATTAATCATGATTACCAATGATTACTTAAGATTATCATTGATTACTTTACTAATTACCATTGATTACCTAATTAATTCGTAAATGATTACAAAAGTAATCTCTGATTACTACGCACTTATAAGCCTTACTGGAAACCCCTAGGTGCCGATCAATTGAGCTTGCTGACGTTTGCCGCACGCACACATCGACGTGCGATTTGTTGTTGCTGTTGTTAGATTTTACATTGATTTTACACGTTTGTTTTTGTTTTCCCCCAGTTATACCCCGGTAAAAAAACATACGTTTGAGTGAAAAACGATAAGTTTTTGTAACCCTTAGCAAGCTCTATAATCACGTTGACAGATTAAACGGATTAAACCGATTAAACATTAAACACACTGGAAGATTGTTTTTGCAAAAAATGTTGCGGCAATACTGCGTAGTCAGCTGCAGACGTAGCTGTTGATTATCTGAACGGTAAGCGGGTCCGGCGGTATCGTTTCACAGATTCGTTCGAAACTGATTGAGTTCCGAATCGATGCGGACAAGCTGCAAAGTTGCGAATGTTTACAACTGTCTTGAGTCGATAACGAGCTGCACCACAATTTGCAGCAGATTTTTACCGGTTAGCTGATACATAATTTCAAACACATGACGAATAATTTCTATTTCATTAAAAGGCAATCAAAACCAAACATACTGGAGTGGCAGGGGCAGATATGCGGCAGCTTCACAGTAAAATCACAGACTAACAGACGTAACACTTCGAACAAATTTTCTAACAAAACATCGTTTCAATGATACCCCTAAAACTTAGAAAAACACTAGCATCACTTGGTGCAGTCTTCGCGCTACGCAAAGCAGCTTGCTATAAATTTTGCAATGCTATAAATTTACTTGTATGTTATCTAACAACAGCGCCAGCGCAAGCGAGCGGCGTTCTCGCGCAGCGACTGTTGTTTGAGTCTTGGCTTAAGTGAACATTTGAAATGATCGTTTTTATTGGCGATGGAATGAGGCTTCAGTGTTACGTCTGTTAGTCTGTGGTAAAATAATTTAACACGAACATATCCGAAATGATAACTTCGCTACTGACGACCTATTTCGGAATGATAGCCGGTAACTCTGAGGTCCGTCCCAAGTAACAATTTCAGGCTTATCAAACGCTTTTTAGCTGATTTTTTTCAACCTGCGGCTGAACTATGGCCACAGACAAACAAACATAACTCTTGGAAGAAAAATCAACAAAACTGATCGTACGTCACATTTAGCCTGAACACTATCACCATCTATGATCGACATTCCCAAATATCAAATAGCAACATGGGTATGCCTCGAAGTATCAAGTATTTTTATGGGGGATTCCCCATCTTTCGTCAAAAAGCGCCACTTTGACCAAAACGGAGACATTCCCAACTAAGCCCAAATTTGAAATGACGGTTTTATCGGTACGAAGAATGGAAAATGAGTGTTATGTCTGTTTGTCTGTGCTATGGCTTAGGTTTAGATGTAAAAACCTTTTTTCAGTTCTTAAACATCTAAATCTGATGATTTTATCAAGCTTCAAGCTTGTTAATAGCTGCTTTTAAAGCTGCAATAAAGCTTAATAGAGGATTTTGCGCACATTTAAACAGCCAGTTTGCACAATGCTGTCAATTCTATTTTAGAACGAGAAATAGTTCTAGATAGAATTAACAAAAGGGCGAATGTCGCAAATGTAAACAAAACGAGTGAGAGTTACTTGTTGCTGGACCAGCATAGGAAAATCAACCCTCACTCGGTTTGTTTACGCTTGCGACATTCGCCCTTTTGTTAATTCTATCTTCAGTTATGCAATGCACTTTTCCCAAAGGGGTTCCAGTAAGGCGTAACAGTGTGTAGTAATCTGGGATTACTTTTGTAATCATTTACGAATAAATTAAGTAATCAATGGTAATCAATAGAGTAATCAATGGTAATCTTAAGTAATCATTGGTAATCATGAATAATTTATAGTAATCACAAGAGATTGATTACTGGTAATCAGAGGTAGGGTAACCAACCTATCTTGGACCCCCTCAACAGCTGTACATAATTTGGACACTTACAGCAAAATCAAATGGAAGTGTCCAAATTATGTACAGCTGCTGATGGGGTCCAAAATAGGTTGGTTACCCTAATCAGTAAAGTAATCAAAAGTAACTTTTTTCGAAGGTGCGTAGTAATCATTGCTGTTGGAAACCCCTTGACTTTTCCAGTCTAATCAACCTTATACACGCTTAAAAAAATTGACCCACTTTCACGAAAAGTGGAACAGCTCAAAACATGCGTATATTTTACACACTATTTTGAGTAACTCTTACTCCTTTTATGAGTTCCACCGTAGAAGCTCATTAATGAGCAATATTTACTCATAAATGAGTGCCATTTCACCCAAAACTGAGTAGTACTTACGCAAATTACGAGTAAATTTAACTCAGTTATGAGGTTGACCTAAACTACTCAGAATTGAGAAATTGCCATTACTCATATTTTTGGGCTGTTCCACTTTTTGTCAAAGTGAGTTGGTTTTTAATCATTTTTGAGTTGAAAGTCACTCATTTCTGAGTTAATCTTATTCATTCGCGGGTTAAATGCACAAATATCTGTATTTATGGCAGCTCTGTCGTGGAATCATTTTGTATGATAATATATCTAAACTACGAAAAATTGCATCAACCGTGTATCGAGATTCATGTTTCCCGCAGGGGCGCACTCAATGAGGCTTAAAAAGGTGTGGAAGAATAAGACATTAATTTGATGGTATTAGTAGCGAAAAATCAGAAAACGACCTCAAACTACAAAAACAAACCGCGTCGGACAATGGGGTTTGTTTTTGGAGTTTGACGTCACTCATGATCCGTGATTACTCCGTTTACGATTTCATCCACGCTATGATGAAATTTCTTCATTGCACCACTTAACCAATATTGCCAGACCTGTATATATCACATTGGGGCGCACTGACAGTTGCCGACAGACAGTTCAAAATGTAACGTTTCTCTCTGCTCTGGCTCTCCCAAAATATCGCGTAAACACTTAAACAGGGTCTTTGCTCAACGGCGACGCAGCAGTGCTAGTGCCTTGCTGGTCATGATTACCGTACGGGTACGTTACGTACCTTTGTCTATGTTTATTTGTGTCTGTGCTGCTGGCCAAAGCAGACGCGGCGATTCGGTTCGGTTTGGGTTTTATTCTGTCGGTTTACCTGAGCAGAGCTGGCTCACTCGCTGGCTGTATAGTGTAAAATTGAACAAAAAGGTGGACTTTGCGTTTCGGCTGTTGCCGATTTGCGTTTGACATTTATTTCGTTCAATAATTGTGCGTGCAAGTGACGTTTTGTTCCCCTTTCGAAGAAGTGTCGAATTTTTCCATTATCCGCTTAGCGATCGTATATTTGTGAGTAATATTGTTGATAAGTTGCCATGAAAGTGTGACCAAAATAATCGGTCGGTG
Source organism: Sabethes cyaneus (assembly GCF_943734655.1). Taxonomy (NCBI): domain Eukaryota; kingdom Metazoa; phylum Arthropoda; class Insecta; order Diptera; family Culicidae; genus Sabethes; species Sabethes cyaneus. The sequence continues at coordinate 70,762,773 of NC_071355.1, read as the reverse complement.
TTTAGTGTGATGAATTATGCGAGTGTAAGTGGAAAAGTCACGATGGAGCAGAAATGAGCTGTCAAAGAATCAGTAAATAAATTATCTTTATCAACAAAGCCGTTGAGACCCCGAATGATGATGAACGGAGCAACCCACATCAGTAGCGATAATTTTGTACCAGGGCATCAGGTGTAAATTTTAAATTGAACTGGTTCACCAAAGCAGGCCAGCTGAACATTGAAGCAGGAACGAGAGTGAAAGAATCCACTGGACAGGAAGTTGATAATTGGTTCAATTTTATCGGCAAGAAACCATAGACACACAAAGTGAGTAATATTTTTAATTTTAACTTCCCATTAGGGCCTTCTTAGCTTGCGGGTGTGCGAGATAGAGAACTTATTGCCCGTGAATCTATTGATGAATATGATTATTCATTCCATCTCCTAATTAGGGGTGGGACGGTATTGTGGTTCAACGTCGAACGATTACGTTTGCTTCCATTCAAGCCGACTCACACAGTATACTGAATCTAACGTTCTAGCTAACTCTTCAGCCTACAACTGGACTGGAGGTCGTCCGGTTTTACGATAACCTAGGTCGTTTGTCACCACTCACGTGTCAATCACCAACGCGGTACGATGAACGATCTCGTCTTTTGAACGCCCATAAACCATTGCAGATACCTATATTCAATTTAAAACGTCTTCTGCTGGAGATCTTCCGAGCACCTGCTTAAGTGACATGGTCATTTACATCCGATGGCTTTGTGCGATGTGTCATGTGTTTAGTGAATGAATTTATTTAGTTTCAGAATACAGTCAGATGTTCCATACGACCTTGCAGCATTCATTCTTTTGTTGGGAGATTTGGACTAAGATCCTCTGATTTGAACTAAGTTACTATTAACATATTTAGTTTTTCACTTCAAACTGTGCAGATCGCAAATGCTTTCCGGCCCATTTCGTAATTTAGTAATCAGTTTAATACCTATTATAGAAAAAAATATATTTGTGATTTTTTCCAGCAATTGCTTAACTTTATTTAAAATTAATTTTTGGTAAAACACAATTTCTTCTCTTAAAATTTACACCTTTCCGTGACGCATGACAAAACAAAATAACAAAAAAAAATATCTGAATTCTTGGTGCAACAATCAGAATGTGCTCAGAACGTCAACATCGACCAAGCACTATCATTAACATTCTGCAGTGTATCATGCCATGGTTTCCAACGTGATATTGACAAAGTTTTCTTTTCTTTCTTAAATACTTATTCGCAACTACGACGTTCGTGAAAGTGACGTAACCGCGTGGGAACGATAATCTGCCTTCTTCGTCTGCCCAATAATCGCAGCTCAAATTAAATAATACTAATTAGCACGTTCGTCAAAGGGGTTTTGGTGCCGAAAAACGTGGAATTATACAAAAATGGGAACGTCTAGGTGTGGTAAAAACACTATTATGACAATAGTATTGTCCATCTGTAAAAGAAATTTCCTCACTGATATTTCAACTGCTTTGAATGAAAAAAGTTGTCAATGTTTCACATCGAACAAATAGTAGGGGTCATCCGGGACCAGCAAACTCAAAAGCTATAATATTCAATCACACAACTAAAAAACACTGTCATAGAAAATTTGTAAATATTTGTTTACATATTCACAGTGAAAATTTCTGCTACGCTTGGATCAACAGTTGAAAATGTTTGCTCATCCCTTCTGACAACATCGGATAAATTTCCTTAGAGTTTTCGGAATAAATGGGAGACTTCGAATTTTTGCAATTTTCGATCATAAGTCTAAAACGCTCGCACATTTTTTTTTTTGCTCAATTACCTACTTACTTGCAGCGTTAGAGCATCACCGAGTATGGCCGTCTAGGGGCGCTAAGGAGGGCCGTATGGGATGGCCAGAGCTACGTTAGACGCTTTTTTCTCAGTTGCTTTTCCCATTTCCTACCCTCATTTCTGGTTGAATGGATACATCAACAAATAAACTTTTTCCATTTGATGTGATGAGCAACTACAGACAAATTGCGATATTTGGTGCAGCGTGCAGTTGGCTAACTGCACCGAATACTTCTGTGCTAACATTGACCTCTTATGGAACAATAAAGCATTTTTATGCGGTGCACATTTTATCCTGGCTATTGGGAGCTCGAAGAATTGCCGAAATACCACAAAAGTAATTTTCAACAAATCAATTAGAGTACGTAGGATGAGTTGGCGTTCTGTTCTAAGTAAGCAAGGAAATGTCAACCAAAAGTTTTAAAAATTTTAATGAAAAGTCATGCAAATCAATTCAGAAAATGTGGTACATAAAAAAAGAAGCAGGCAAAGTCCGAGCAATCTGTGTTATTTAATCCTCAATGAAAAAACTAGAAGCAAAAATTACGCAAAATTTTCAAAAAAAGCAACACTGAAAACTTAAATACCCGTAAACGGGGTAACTAGCAACAACCCACTTCGCCGAAGTCATCGTTTGATAGTTGCCCGAAATTTTTCAATGGATCGAAACTTCGGACAATTTGCAGGGTTCATCTTTTTGGCACGAAACGGACATTATTAGCTGCATGCCACTCGACTCTAGCACCACTTCAGAGCTGTGACAGCTAGCTAAATCAGGCCAGAATATAACGTTACCTTTATGTTTACGATTCAAGCATTCTTCCATGTATAGACTTGATGTTATTGTTGAGAAAGTTCTGATAGGTTCAGTGTTCAGTCCACATCTACATATTTTTTTGCCAGATTACGGTCTACTTTACTAGCCTGGGCCTGGCACATTGTAACGCTCAGCAACAATGTACAATTTTTGTCCGGAAAGTTGCTTGAAATCCATTTTCAGGCAGGTTTCGTCGTCCATCAAACTAGAACCGCGTTGAATTTCGTCAAAGTTTGCTCGTACAAACGCCTAGCACACTTCTTGATTACCAAATGCTGCCTTATATGCCGATTCTGATGTTTACTGGCACTGTAAGCCCTACAAACCTTCTCGAGGGAGGGTATATCACGTGGTTTGATAATTGGCATCGTACCTTCTAGCGATAGCCCGGATGGAGCTGACAGGATTAGACTTAACGCACCTCAATATCTTCTTTCGCAGCTCTCAGTCGCTAGTTTCGAACCTAGGTTCGCATTATATTCCCTTAGAACATTACACACTGTTGAGTTTGGCATTTAGCCAACCTTGATTCAGAGCAATCTGGATTTTCCAGGTATTTGTGCAAGATTTTTTTACGTCGTTCGAGTTTCATTCGGTACTGCTCCGCCGCGTGGTGGAATATTTTGGCGAAACTTGCACCAATTGTTCTTCATAAATATGTAAACAAAGTTATGTCAAATGGTTACGGTTTCTACCGCAAGAGGCGTGCCGGTGACGCACGAGAGGCGTCCAGATTTAGTTTTAGCCAGACCTTGAGGCTTGAATAATTTTTTATAACCTAATACTTTCCAATAAACTAAATAAATGTAGAAGAAAGTAATGAAGCATGGGTGTTTTATAGTACCCCCTGGGCGGCACAAGACGTTAAGTATAACGCAAGCAGCACCATTTGTTGCATGAAGGGTTACGCAACTATAATTGAAACATTCAAATATGGCAAAAATTCGCATCAGTTATCTTTATTGAACTGCTATGTGACTGAAAAAGCACAAGAGGTGGTATATGCATATGCAACCAATTGTTACACAGATGTCTTATGGAACATCAATGCGCGTTATCTATCCATTCGCGACTACGATACTGAAAGAGATTTTAAGCTTGTTCGCACTCACACGAAATCCTATGTCGCGTTGTCAAAACTTGCGTGAAAACGAAAACAAAAGTACTTTCTTCTCTTTTTTCCTCGCACAAAAACCAAACAATTATGAGCTACATCGTAATCGCGAATTAGCGGGAAATAAATTTCCTCTCTGGCCTCCAAGACGAAAAGTATTTACATTATGCGAAACAAAACTTTAGTTTTTTGGGCCTATTATGAGCTAATCTTCATGCCATTCAAAATTTATCGTGCAAAATATAATTTTGCTTTGTATTGTATATTTCATGCACCTCGTGAAAGTTATTAATTTATTAATTTTCGAATTTAAAGAATTCAACTAGCCAGATTAAGAATTTGTTTACGATGAAAAAATGCGGTGTAAAATCGAACTAGATACTGTAATCAAATAATATTTTAGTAAATGCCATGAATTCCTGATGAATGTTTGTGTAATTATTGTTAAAATAAAAACGTTTCTTCGTTGAAAAATATTTTTTCATAAAAATATGGCAGAATATGATGTTACATTTGTTGTATTTGTTTGGTTACATTTCATTTAAAAATATGCTGTAATCAACATGATGGAACATCATGTGACAGTATTGTTTAGCAATGGTATTATAATAACACGATGTTGCGATGAAGTTTCATGTTACTAGATATGCACTAATATATTAGTGGCACCTAGGATAAGTACTGCCCATAAATGAAAAATTGGCTAATATGCCACCGACATGAACTTGAGAAAAATGCAATTTTATTACTTTTGTCTGTAAAAGATGTTTTACGCGGTAATGGCAACCTGTTTAACGTTCATATTATCCGTCATACACGCTGAAGCCGCACCGTTGAGTTCAAACAGCGATGGATGTGGCCAAATTCCCTCCGCCGGACGTTTTTAACGCAGTAGCCAGTTTTCCATTTATAAACACAAGTAGAGTTTACAATTCGGGAGCAAATTTGGCTAACGTCCATACGTTGTGAATTATCTCGTGTTAGTGGGTCTACAAAATGGCTTTAAACTACCTAAAACAGTACGGAAGCACAAGTGAAGACGAAGTGGACGACGAAACAAGTAATCCGTGCACCCCGGAGAAGTTGTGAACGAAGCGTGTGCTTCAAGCGCTTGAAGCCAGAAGGAAGAAGCAGCTACTCCATGCCGTCATTAATGGAAGCTGCGAATCCTGCCATCTAGATTATAAAAAAAAAGATGAAATGTGAAAAAATAACAAGATTCGATCCAAAAACCTTGCGATTGTTAACCTTACGTCTGAAACCACCACACCACATGATCAGTTATAATGTGTGATGGAAAAATGCGAAATAAGAACACATCGGTTGCTGTACATGCGGTTTGAAATCATTATGGATATTAGCCAACTTCTCATTTATTTTGGATATTAGCCAAAATTGTTTCACGTCCTGTGCCTCTAAAAATACATTTTTTTACAATCGACTTCCGTGGGAACATTGGTTGGAGTGAATGCTATCATGTGATATTATGATCTCAATTTTGGAAAAAAATGGCATATTAGCCAATTTTTCATTTATGGGCAGAGTATTGGATAACCTGAATCCAACGTATTAATAACATAAAGTTGCTTATTTGTTGCGTGTTTCAATACTATAACCGGTGAAGTTTTTTGCAATGTAAACAAGACTTAATAGCAACATGGAAGTGTTGCTTTGGAAGTGTGAAGCTGAGAATCATATAAGGGGAGGGTCATTGAAGCAGAGCTTACTAGACTCGTAGTTCGTTTCATTTTACAAAACTAGGAATTCCGTGGGTTGAAGCAAGCTGTAATGGGAACCGATTCATTATTTTTACCATTTATTTTGTCTATTGGAAACTATTAGAAATCCTTTTGCATCGTCAATTGCATTTTTGGTATGCCTAACTTTAAAATTAAAGCCGAGTTTCTTAATACACAACCCTCGAAAAAATCGATTTCTTTACACTTTCGAGGCCTTCATACCTTCAGAAATGCCATGCCAAAAGGATTTTTTGATATCTGATTTAGGGTATGTTGCTGCTTCGTCGTAAATCCCTATTCCCGTCCTATCCAATACAAATTATTAAAAATATCAGCGATTTTTATGACACACAATGCATAATTAGTTATCCCCTAATATTTTAGTGTGTTGACTATCATACGCGATCAATCGAAGTGAACTGAGATTTATTTAAATGCCATTTTTCATTAAACAGTTCCTAGCAGCCAAATTTCCTATGTTTTTTCGAGCGACGAAGAAGAAAATGTCGACTAATCGTTTCAATTTCCAAAATGGAAATAAAATCAGTTGCGTAATTTCAATAAAATGCTTTAATAATCGCTTTTTAGTGAATTCAAAATGCACGGATCGGAAGGTAAGTGTGTTTGGGTCAAATCAGCACAAGAACTTTTGGAGTATTCATTAAATCCATCTAAGAAATGATGAAAATTAGAGTGGCTTTCCTTACTACGACGGGAATTAGAAATAAACCCTAGTTGAAAAGTTACGGCGAAGACTGTGCGGTCACCTCAAGCGAATTGCAAAGCTGTCGAAGTGCAGTAGCCGATTTCTGATATCTCAATTTTTCAATTTTTATGAGCTGTTAATTCGATTTTTGATGAAAAATGACCGCCATTTTTGATAATTTTTCGAATTTTCAAAACCCGCTACGTAACAATTTAGGTATTGACCTAAAGTTTGAAAATCATCCTTGAAATCCATTCTCCGAAACTCCGTTAGTTTCCGTTAGGCACGTACTGCCAGCAAAGAACTGTTTTTTAGAAAGCATCTACGCGCCCAGTTGCCACCAGCATAATAATCATTATTCTGGTATCCAAAAAAATGCAAAATATATCTTCAAATATACCTTAACCAATAACCAAAATACCCCAACACTTAACTTTAATTCCAACATGCGAAAAAAAATTACGAAAATCTATTATTTTTATAACGGTAGTTTTTACAATCGACGGAGAGAACGATAGAAGAAAGTAATGAGACGAAGGTGTTGATAGTATTTCAGAGGAGACGAGGCGTGAAGAAGAAAAGTGGAAAATTAAATAAGAGACGGTCATTAAAGCAATGCTTATTAAGATTGTATAACGTTCCTCTTTACCCAAGCTGGGGGATGCACGGATCAAACCAAGCTATAATACTCTGAGATCAGACTATCAACACCGTTGTGTCATAGTCCTTTTTACCGTTACCTTCGTGGATTATAAAAACCACCGTCATAAAAAATTAATTAGTGCGTGACCTCATCATAAAGGTCAAGATAAAATGTTCTAAAGATTTTCAGAACAGTAAATAACAATTTTTCTTACTCAAGTGGGTTTATTTCTAATTCCCGTCGTAGTAAGTAAAGCCACTCTAATTTTCATCATTTCTTGGTTGGATTTAATGAATACTTCAAAAGTTCTTGTGCTGATTTGACTCAAACACACATACCTTCCGATCCGTGCACTTTGAATTCACTAAAAAGCGATTATTAAAGCATTTTATTGATATTACGCAACTGACTTTATTTTTTAAATTCGTCGTGCCGTTTTAAAATCCGTCCATTAAAATTTTCCATCGTCCGAACTAAAAATCACAACAATGTTTACGAAATTAGCGCGCATGTAGTTGTGTAGGACGGCATGACAAATGTTATTCTGCATAAATTTCTGCTGGTCATGCGAGTTCAGAGATGCCATATTTTCTAAAAAAAAATCTCTGGAACTGCTCGAAAACCGAAAAAATCGAGCAGTTTTCCGGCTACTCGAATTTTCTGGTTCGAAAATAATCTGCGAAAATCTGCACACTTTTTTAGTCTGTGAAAGTTTAAAGAGCTTCGAACAAAAATCTGCACCAAAACAATAAAAGTCATAAAAACTGCAAATATCTGCAAATCTATAATGATCTGCAAGACCGTTCCAAAAATCTGGAATTTGCAGACAAATCTGCAAGTCTGGTATCCCTGTGCGAGTTTTCCCCGGTGCAGAATAACGACAATAATGCGTTGCGTGAATTATTTTCATTTTATGAATGACGGAAATTGAAACGATTGATTAGTCGACACTCTCTTCTTTATCGCACGAAAAAACAGGAAAATTGGCTGCTAGGAATTCTGCAATGAAAAAAAGCATTTAAAAAGATCTCAACTTACTTTGATTGATCGCAGTCAGTCATGACAGTCAACAAATTAAAATATTAGGGAATAACTAATTTTGCGTTGTGTGTCATAAAAAACGCTGATATTTTTAATAATTTGCATTTGGATAGGACGGGAATAGACAATAAGGAAGAAGCAGCAACATACAGGGATACCTCGATATAAGACAATTTATAATTTCAAAAAGTTGTCTTATATCGAAACATGATTTTTTCACAAAAATTTGGCATTATCAGTCACCAATTTTACTCTGTGTTGTGTGTTTATGTTGTTTGAACAATTTAATATTGCTTGCGCTATTAGTTGTTTACAATTTTTAGGATTATTTTGAAATAATGAACAAATTTATGGCAGATATCAAGATGGCTTGACAATATATTTTTTTTTAAAACTTTTATCACCAATATTTAGTGGTTAATTTGTGGCTTCGAAATCCAATTTGTGGTAATTTGTGGTTACGTACTTTCTGAGATTTTTTTAAAAAACTAAGCCAAGTCATCTTTGAAATTGATTTCGCGATAAACACATCGGATTACGATGTTTTATATCTTAATCGAAAGCTTTTTATTTGTGGTTCACGAATATATAATTTTTAATGTTGTTATTGTAAGTTTAAGCGCAAAAATCCGTTTTTTTAATTTACAATAAAACGTAAACATATCTGCTGTTGATGACGTTACTTGAGCTATTAGTAATGCTGCTATCTGTCGATAATGGCGCTAGCTGTATGTGATGCTCAGTAAAGCCCTTTAAATTTAAAGTTTGAGTTTGAACGACTGCCATCAAATAGTAGTTCAAATCGAAGTATTAAAATTCGTTCCAATCGAAATAGGACAATGTTTAACGTTTCTCAAAAGCTCACCCAACAAAAAGTATCGTTACATATTGTATAAAATATGAAAATTTACCTTTTAAAAACTAAATATCGCTTACGGTGATGATTTGCAGCATGTGCGAAACCAATTGAAATGAAATTAAGGGCTGAAAATTTCCTGCTAGCGATAGGACTGTAAAACTTTTTCACCAATATTTAGTGGTTAATTTGTGGCTTCGAAATCCAATTTGTGGTAATTGGTGGTTACGTACTTTCCGAGATTTTTCCAAAAAACTAAGTCATGCCAAGTTTTCCAAAGAAAAATTAAGTCAAGCCAGCTCTGACCATTTTTTTTGTAAAACTTTTTCACCAATATTTAGTGGTTAATTTGCGGCTTCGAAATCTAATTTGTGGTAATTTGTGGTTACGTACTTTCCGAGATTTTTCCGAAAAACTAAGTCAAGCCAAAAAATAAGGCACACTACGGCTGCAAGGGAGTAAATCCGATGTGTTTATCGCAAAATCAATTTCCAAGGTGGCTTGACTTAGTTTTTTGGAAAAATCTCAGAAAATACATAACCACAAATTACCACAAATTGGATCTCGAAGCCACAAATTAACCACTAAATATTGTTGAAAAAGTTTTACAAAAAAAATATTGTCAAAGCTGGCTTGATTTGATTTTTCTTGGGAAAACTTGGCTTGACTTAGTTTATCGGAAAAATCTCGGAAAGTGCGTAACCACAAATTACCACAAATTGGATTTCGAAGCCACAAATTAATCACTAAATATTGGTGAAAAAATTTTACAGTCCTATCGCTAGCAGGAAATTTTCAGCCCTTAATTTCATTTTAATTGGCTTCGCACATGCTGCAAATCATCACCGTAAGCGATATTTAGTTTTTAAAATGTAAATTTTCATATTTTATACAATAAGTAACGATACTTTTTGTTGGGTGAGCTTTTAAGAAACGTTAAACATTGTCCTATTTCGATTGGAACGAATTTTAATACTTCGATTTGAACTACTATTTGATGGCAGTCGTTCAAACTCAAACTTTAAATTTAAAGGGCTTTACTGTGCGTCACATACAGCTAGCGCCATTATCGACAGATAGCAGCATTACTAATAGCTCAAGTAACGTCATCAACAGCAGATATGTTTACGTTTTATTGTAAATTTTAAAAAGCGGATTTTTGCGCTTATACCTACAATAACAACATTAAAAATTATATATTCGTGAACCACAAATAAAAAGCTTTCGATTAAGATATAAAACATCGTAATCCGATGTGTTTATCGCGAAATCAATTTCAAAGATGACTTGGCTTAGTTTTTTAGAAAAATCTCAGAAAGTACGTAACCACAAATTACCACAAATTGGATTTCGAAGCCACAAATTAACCACTAAATATTGGTGATAAAAGTTTTAAAAAAAATTATATTGTCAAGCCATCTTGATATCTGCAAATTTATGGCGCCGCTTTTAGAATGGAAAATGTGCTCTGGTGTCTTTACCAACTATGTCAAAGGGATTATATCGAGGTAAAAATTGTCTTATATCGAATTGTTTTATATCGAGGTTGTTTTATAACGAGGTTGTCTTATATCGAGGTATCCCTGTACCCTATATTGTTCACAAAGAGCACAGAAATTAATGGTCGCAGAATACTGACTTGAGGAACTGCGTGTGGTATACGAAAGCAATGTGATTTACAGGGTGGCCACCAAACCGGGGAGAGCGGGATTTCAAATCACCGGAAAACCTGGAATTTCGTTCAACTACCGGGTAACCGGTCAATTGCAACATCATAACACTTATTTATGTTTCGTAAATATTGCTTGTGTTCGACCAGTGATAGTGAGCCACTACTCCCACTATCTATTTATTATTAACGTTTTCATGTTTGCGGTGTACTACACCGTTCCGTGCTGCACTTTGAACTCTTTTTTGCTGCACCTGTCATCATAATTGTTGAATACATAAGGCTTGTTCGCGACAAAATCTAGACACCTCAATTTCGCAATGAAACATAAGTTTAATCCATGAAACAATTTTATATCATTTATGTGTGTATCGTTAATAATTATCAAACAACTTAACATTACTTATTTGGTCTGCATGAAAAATTAGCGAACTTTGGAGTTTACCCTTGCCATGAGGGTCAGTGCAGACTTGTTGGCAACCAATTTAGCTGCGTTTGCCCAAGATTTTCGAAATTTATCTATAGTAGTTGCTTGTTGTTTGTGCTGGGACAGCTCGCTCTTCGGCAAAGCCCAAAACCGCTCGATGGGGCGTAACTCTGGACAGTTAGGTGGATTCGCCTCCTTCGGTACAATATGGACTCCATTAGCATCATACCATTCCAAAACATCTTTGGGGTAGTGACAGGATGCCAAATCAGGCCAAAACAGCGAGGGTACATCATGACTGTGTAGGAACGGTAACAATCGTTTCTACAGGCATTCTTCACGGTATATTTCCTTGTTAACCGTTCCCGTAGTGATGTAACTTTTGCTTGCTCGACCACAGCTGCATATGGCCTGCCATTCTAAATATTTTTTGGGGAACTTGGCTTTCTTCTTTGTCCTAAAATGCTCTGCAAAGCCATTCCATTTCATGGCAGTGTAAAAAGGCATACCAGGAAGCTGTTTAAAGTCTTCTAGGACATACGTTTCATCGTCCATTATGACGCATGGAAACTTCGTTAAATATTCGTGATAAAGCTTACGAGCGCGTGTTTTGGCCGTCGTATTTTGCTTATCGTTACGGTTTGGCACAGTCCTCACCTTGAAAGACTTCATGCCTTGTCGTTGCTTAGAAGTGTGCACGAATGTTGGCGACATTTTCATTTTACGAGTAATGGTACGTACAGAGAGATCTGGTCTCCTGCGTAATATTTGTTTTACCTTCGCATCCTTGTGGTGGTTCCTCAGATCCGTTTTTGTTCCACTTCCCTTCTTCCTAGCTGTTGTCAAGCGAGCATCGAACGATTTTAAAACACTGTGAACAGTGCTTGGAGGAAATCCAAGCTTTTTGGCAAGTTTTCTTAACGAGAGATCCGGATTTTCATTGCGACCGCACACAATTGCTTTTCGCACCTGCTCTTCTTTCGACGTCATTTTACACTGAGCGCTTGTAATATGTGTAAACAAGTGTTATATTTTCAGAAAGAACAGACATACGTCTACCACTCTGCAAAATATTTCACTCATTGTTAATGTATTTCCGAAGCTGTGTGTGTTTAGAGGTGTCCAAATTTTGTCGCGAACAAGCAAAAGAAGTAAAACGCATTTTGTGCTAGAAATTAAGCAGTGCCAGATATAGTTCATTCAAAAAAACTTGATATAAAGTGTGGATCGTGTTTGGCTACGGCGGACGAAGAGGGTGTGCCACCTCATGTGGGGATTTTTCAAAATTATCTTAGAGGTTTGGGCCGAAATTTGTGACAATTTCATGGAACTTTGCATCGTGAGATCCGTGTAAACAATCCGCTTCGAAATTTGACCTTTTGTGTTTATACGACATATTTCACAGTCGGCTGTTAGAATATAGGACTAGCCCTGCAATCGCTTGTGCTACAATACTAATTAATTTTAAACGCTCTCCCCGTTGAGAGTCGAACATACGACGACTGGCATGTGAGATTAGTGCGTAGCTCGAGGCCAACTTTCATATAATAATGAATGATCAATACGCCTCACTTATCGGTTAGGATACGAGACTTCCAGCCTGAAAATAAACCATAAATGATATTTAATTCATTCATAAATTTATATTGTTACTCAACAATCAAAAGGGTAAGTTGCTACCTGCAATTTCTAACACGATTTAGCAAGCCTCACGATAAAGTAATTTACAACTCGAAGATCGTGACTTCCGAGAGGTTCTAAAGCAAACGTTCGTCTTATCGCGTGAACTGGCAAAGGTAGGATTTCTATTTTTACCTACTCGAGTGACACAGTTCGCAATCTGTGCAGTTTTGCCGGCATCGGATTCCGGTGGCGGCACAGGTTGGACGACGGAGAGCTCTCTCTCTCTCGGCGTGCACCCGCGGCGTATAATGGTAAATCGGCTATACCTTTTGCCTTGATTGTACTTGCGACTATCATTGTAATGCAAGTTTCACTGCCTAGCTTCGCTCATACATTACGAGCACTACAGTGTGTGCTGTGTGAATTCGGTCTGAACACGCGCGTGCACCGATCTACTCCACCACGAGAAGGTCGTTTGTTGCCTCCGCTAACTTTTATCTCTCTCTATCTCTGGTAGGTATTTGTCATAGTTGTCGCTGTCGTCACTATCATCGTTCGTTCTAAGAAGTTGCAGCACTCTTGAATCTTGAAGACGTCGCGTGAGGTGAGGTACAGACCGCGATGACAGATCTTGGGAGGTGCTATAAAAAGGCACAGCTGAACGGTCACACGCATACTGAACCGGTATGGCACCGATTTGCGAGTGGGAACCAGAGCAAGTATTAGAAACTATACGAGCAAGCGTTTTCGAGTTTGCCGTGGGCTGAAAGCTACTTTGTATATGCCCGTTTGGAAAATTTAATTTAACCAACTCGAAGTCAGACTTAGCTGTTATGTGACACCACCACCTTCGATTGACCTTCTTAGTCGTCGCTTCCGAAACTAACCTACAACGAACGGTACACGGAGTGGAGCAGCCGTTTCATCGGACCAGGAAGTGGGAAGCATTTCTGAAGCAGTTCGTTAAACCGCCTTCGGCGTGATGCAGTGCTAACTAAAATAGACTCCGAAGTGTCGCGAAGAAAAATCGAAGAAAGATGCAAAAAAAAGTATGGCGAGCAAAAAATCACCAACTGCGACATGGTTGCATGCTTTGCAACGGCCTTCACTGTAACTGTAACTGACGACGAGTTCCCTTCGTCGTCGCTTCATCGTTCCGCTCAACTCCCCAAATCCCCGGACTTCACTTCACCACAGTCCGTCCGGGTACAATTTTCTCTTCCTTCAGCATCGAAAACTATGCACACTGGCCACGACGAGGTTCGACGAGTCGTGCCGTATTTGATTTCATTGGATTGGTTGGATCGTTTGCTAAAAAAGTACTGTTGTTTGGTGATTTGTCAGTTCGGGATCCAAACTCAAATGGTGTTTAACCTTGAAAGCGCTGAATTTAGCATCTAGGTTTGTGGGCTTTTTGTTTGATAACCGTTCTTCCCGAATATCGATTGGTTTCGCTTGAAATTATGACAATGAAGCAATAGAGAAGTCCAATGTTCGCGAGAGAACTGATTTTTACGCGCTTCTATCTTTACTGCCAGGCTTGTGAACTTTGACAAATTGCTTGTCATATCATATCTTTCATGAATAAAAATCTTTTCCTTCACAAACTGTAGAAATGTTTGGTTCCAGTAACAATTTGATGCGTGTCTCGTCACCCATTATAATAGACATTATTGGCGAGACTTGTATTTGAAAACTTCTGCATTGGGGGCGCTCGACATTGGATTTAGTGTTATCTTTTCTGTATTCTGAAGTTGATGCCCAATATGGAGTTCTTCAATTGGTTCTTGTAACCACCACATCGTGGCAGGAGGCTCTTGAAGAAAAGCATCTCCACGTATTTGGCGTCGCATCACATATCACTTGAATACTAATATTTTCCTCTTTTACTGGCCACAGTCTGCGACAGACTACCGTTTGCGCAAAATGTCACGACGTTTTCCGGTGGAAATTTCTAGCCCTTGATGGATACGTAAAGCGTTCGTTTTTTTAATAACCATTTTGTGTGAATATAAACAATGATGAAGCATACTGACTGCACGGAATTTTATTATGCAGATGGCACTTTATTAATTGCCGGATTAGTCGCCATTCTACAGCAAAAAGATTTATTTTTTCGATCTAGAACAGCTTTCGCATCATAATCAAAAATGTATCATGAAATTGAATAGAGCAGACTTTTGAATACAGTGGGATTTTAGCATAGGGTTTCGGTAACACAAAATTTATTTATTTATTCATTTATTTATTACAAATCAACAAACGCAGATGGTCTTAATGATGCTTAAGAATGCTTAAAAAGTTTACGTTAATTCTAGAACGAGGAATATGGTGGTCGAATCCAGAAGAAACTCTATTAACCTTTACGTCCCCGACATCAAAAATGAAGGTACTTTCAGTTACACTTTTGGCTCTGTCTCGACTGATTTTCAATCGATTTTTATGCAACTAGTCTTAAAACAAGCACATTAGATTGGTATTTAATGGAAAAATATACTGGTAAATTATGGTTCCATTATCCCGGAGATATTACAGATCGCGGTGGGATTTTTTTTGACGTCTAAAGTAGCAGATGAAATAAAATTAAAAATCTGTTTAACTGACTGCGCAAAAGTTATCCATTTTATTTATAGTCACTAATAATGACTTTAACACTATCCTGTAGTGCACTAGCTTACGCCTCACACTCCGGAACATCCGTTATCGGTTCTACCGGAACTCAAAAGTGGTCATTTAATATTCTCTTCGAAAATATGGCAAATAGGGTATCAAATGACAGGATTTTTCAACACGAGCTCTTTAGTGCATATTTGGATGTATTTTGAGTCGATGGACATTCCGGAACATCCAGCATCGATTCTACCGGGCCTCAAAAGTGGCCGTTTGGAATTCTCTTCGAAAATATGGCAAATGGGTGCGAAAATGTCCAAATCGGCTCAAAATACATCCAAATGTCTACTAAAGAGCTCGTGTTGAAAAATCCTGTGATTTGGTACCCCATTTGCCATGTTTTCGAAGAGAAGTCCAAATGGCCACTTTTGAGGCCCGGTAGAACCGATTCCGGATGTTCCGGAATGCTCAGATCTACTCAAAAAACATCCAAATGTCCACTAAAGAGCTCGCGTTGAAAAATTTTATAATTTGATACCCCATTTGCCATATTTTTGAAAAGAATTCCAAACGGCCACTTTTGAGGCCCTTGCTTTTTTTCTCCTTTCTTGAAAACTGGGAACACAAAGGAAGATTTCCAAAGGGATCACCCCGGCGTAGTGGTTAGCGTTCACGCCTCGCACGCCGAGGACTCGGGTTCAAATCCCAACCCCGCAGAAGTCACGAATGACCCAAGACTGGTTAAAGTGACTATAATCTAAACAAAAAAAAAAAGATTTCCCAAGGGTTGGAAAAACTCCGGCTGCGAGCGACATGCCAAACAGATGTTTCAGTGGAACTACTAAGGCAGCGCAGCAATGTTTCAAAAACATCGATGCTTTCATTTGGCCAGAGCTGTCCTGCACTCAGTGAACCTGTTTTGCTTATTTAACTGTTAGTTAGAGCAATACTTAATTCAGCAATCTTATGCATAATAATTGACTCTATAAATGCCCCATACATAACATTTTCGAATTTTGCTTGGGTGAGGTGTTACTGTTAAATAAGCAAATTAAGTGCATTCAGCTGATGGCTGAATGTATCATGCATTCATTGATATCAACACAATCTAGCGACTGACTTGATGTAGGAACATTATGCGCCGCGAGCAATATATCAAACATTGACAACGTCTCATTTGAAAACATGCGAGCGAACTTGCCAGCTGGCAAATTTCCTGTGGGCAAGCCCGTCTGCGCATCATAGTGCATGGTTGAAGGTAGCTCCGGTCTTAACTCCGCAATTTGCAACGACGGTAGTCTAGAACGCAGAATGGTAATGCTTTTAGGTGCATGACGACCAATTATTGATTCAAATTATTGATAAAAGTATTTACAGCTTGGTTGACATCGGCATTGTCCAGAATTTCTAACCAATTGATATTCCACAGGATATCGATAATACTATTGTAGTCAGCTCTCTTAAAATTGTAACTGACGATGTCGGAAACTTGGCAGCCGAGAGTAGCACGTATAACGTCGAGGGAAATATGCAGAGGAGGATGGTACCTAACGCTCTCGACAAGAAGGGAAGGAGACTCACAAACTTTCGGTGCATAATCAGAACAGCTCACAAAGCTGAGATCAAGGATTCTACCATTTTCGTTCACTACTGGATTGATTTAACGCAGTAGATTAAAGCTGTAGCAGTCAATCACGCTGTTGGTGCCAGTATGAAATAACGAATCAGGATACAAAAATTGTAATCACCAACAATAACAATTTCATCGACAGGAAGGACCCGAGCGAATATCGCCTTCAGCGAATGCGCACAACGCATCAAGCAGTGTCAAATCACGTGTTCGATCGGGTGGTATATATATACCGCGGAAGTAGAATGAGTATCCATCGAGAGAGACTCGTATCCAAACCTGCCCGACACACTCACTTGCACGATTCTCGATCAGATGTGCCTCTAAACTGCGATGGGCTGCAAGTAACACACCAGTAGGGTGATTTATGTTTTTTGGACAAGCGTTACGCGTGCGCTATTTTGGACATTTCCATTTGATTTTGCCGTAAATGTCCAAAATAGCGTACGCATTACGCCTGTCCAAAATACATAAATCACCCCGTATGAGTAATTCTCGCTGAAACGAAGCCACCACTGACACGAGGTCTTCTAATATTGGAACTTTTGCACTTGATTGGTTGATAAATGAGAATTGCGCTTTTAATACCTCGAAACAGTGGACCCCTCGTTTACCAAGGTATTTTCATTTTAAGACCACCATTGGAAAGCTAAGAAAAAATGTGTCAAGAAGCATCTATCAAATTAGGTGGCATTAACGACAAGGTCGTCAGAGTACATATATGACAGTCAGTATGCCACCGAATATCACCCTTCCCTTCCCTTCTTCAGTGTACCAACATGCTCCCATAGACTCGAGAAACCATAACAAAAAAAAAATAAAATCAGTTCAACTAATGTCGAATTTGTTTATTCAATCCGGGTTGAAACTGGATGAATTTTATCTGTCAGATAGGAGCAAATGAACACAAAAAGTTCATCCAGTTCCAATCCGGATTGAATAAATAAATTCGACATAACCTGCTAGCCGTAATAAGACCTTGCAACTCAAAGCACTAAACATTGCATTCTATACGTTCTATTACTTTTTGGGACATAAATTACACTAAATAATGAGATTTCTGGCCAATTAAAACTCATCGCTATATTTTCACTTTTTCGCCGTCGATTTTTCATTAATTTTTTTCCGCCGTTCATTCGTCACACCACTGGCGAAACTTAACTTAAGGCACAGGAAACTTTAATTTGCCATCCGAACAGTTATTTAGTAAGATATTATAATGATTTTGCCCAAACTGTTCACTTGTATTGATAGGAAAAACTTCACTTCGTTTCGATTACAATTCTGAATCCGGGATCGTCGTTGTTGTACGTTGCCAAGGGTACGGACGTTTATATGGAGTGATGCTAACGTAAACATTTGAGCATGAAATTGACCAATTATTTTCGCTATTAAATTAAAGGTCGTAGAGTGAAGATAATAATATACTCATGTAATTCACTGATAATAAAATTCACCGTGAACAACATTTTATGTGATAGAATTACTGTCGGATCTAATTCAACAGCAAAAATAGATACACGATTCTACGTTTCACAATTGTGCATAACAGATTATTACCTACAACTAGCAACTCCATTCTCAACAAAACGATAGTGGCAACAAGTACTGAAATCAGTAAAAAAGCAACTGGACTCTGACGACCTTCATCTTAACTAAATAAAAATATTAATTATCTGTTACAAGGTTTACAATTCTCATGTGATGTTAAATCTTGCTGCAGAGAGCTAATTGTTTAATCGGGTTAGTTAACTGCGCTGTAGCTGTACACTTTATTTGAAGAGTGTTTATTGTAGCATTTTTTCTCAGTTTTCCAATGGCGGTTTCGGTTCCAACATAGCCATCAATTTTTTTTACTTTATTTGAAAGTCCTATCCTTTTTCTTTACAAAACCATGACGTTTCTTGTTTAGTTCATAGCAAATTTTGGAAATGTCACAATAATTATACGACAATTTTAAACCTTGCTACAGATAATTGGCTGTTTCATTAAGCTAATGCTGATGCACACCTAATTTAGTCAATGTTTTTGTAGCATTTGTTATCAGCTTTCCAATGGTGATCTCAAAATAAAAATCGGTTTGGAGGCTCATGGCGAAAACGGAATTTTTTTGATAAAAACCAATACTTACTTTAGTGGCAACGGTCCGTTACCGATCCTGCGCCGAACGAATTATGGTCCTCCAGTACCGTCGGTCGTTGATAAAAACCAATATGTCGACCAAATCCTATATGGCCGCCAAATTTTTTTTCGTTTCTTACACTTTTAGGGTGACCGTGAATCCGTTAAATAAGGTAAGGGATCTAGTTTTCGACCCTGTGCCTCGATCGAGTTGACTTGATCCACTTAGTAGTTTTCGCACCATTGCTGAAACATTCATCAAATAAATTCCTAAGGAAAAGGTAGAGGAAAGCTATTATTTAGAATATTGTCAAGGTTGTTATTTTGCTAGAGATTCTTCAACATCCCACCAACATTTGGGTCTGTATGTCCAAATAATCAAGTATTTTAAACTGGAACTGTAGTTCGAGCGTTTTCTTTTCGTCTAGTGAAAACAGATACGGAATCAAAATTTCCATAAATTGTGTATATTAGGACACTGAATTCCTGCAATATATTATTGTGCAAAAAAAGGCAATATTTCTGTCAAATTTTCTTTTGCTGCAGTGCATATTTGTTTTTTTTATGATGTAATGTAATTTAAAATGGTACGAAAATTGAAACGCGAAACTGTTTGTGTTCTAGATTTCGACCGGTCGAAACAGCCTGCTGCATGCCTTCAAATCCGCTTGTTTTATTTTTCGACGCATCGTTCAAAAGCCATGGAAGTGGAAATTAGCCAGATCCGCAAGTAATTGTATGATTACAGGCGTTTTCCGGGAACAGCGCTATTTAGACGATATGTCGCAATTTGTTAGCCATGCGTTGGTTTCGTAGGTCGAGTTATAGTGCCCTTACCCTAGGGTGACAAACATTTTTGGTTTTTGACGTAGGACTACGTCTTACGGCAAGTTTTGAGATAGGGTGTCATTCCAAAAAATCGAAAAATGCGAGCGTCACGAAAAATGAAAGGTTTTGAGCGCTAATAGCTCAGCGGTTTTCCGATCGATTTTCAATATTCTTACACCAATCGATCGGAAAATCTTTTAAGAATTCACCCAAATGAAGAAAAGTATGGATTCTTGATGTTGAACTGTTGAAAAATTGAAAATAATGAACCTATGTTTTACCAGAATTCTCGCTTCATGATTGGTTGGAAGTTTCTTTACGATGATCTAAACCTATACCAATTTGATATCTGTGCTTGGGAAGTAAGCCAAAACAAGTGACGAAGTTTCCTCATTTCAACAAGATTCCTTATCACCGCGGTTAAACCTAGACCATTTTGATGTCCTTGCTTGGGAAGTACGCCAGAAAGAGTGTTAAAGCCCCCTCGTGCCAACAGATTTCTTACGAACGCGATTAAAACTAGTCCGATTTGATGTCTGTGTTAGGGAAGTATGCCAGAAAAAATGACACAAGTTCGTTGTCCCAACAGATCGCAAATTCTTTACTGCGAGACGATTAAACCTAGGCGAATTTGATATCTGTGTTGGAAAAATGTGCTACAGCTGTAGTGTTCGGTTACAATACGACTCTGTATGAATATGCATGCTTGCCGTTTCATTAAAAGTGTAGTGAAAAGATGTGCCGTTGATAAAATAGGATTGAATTGGTAAAATCCCTTCAACGTGGGGAACCATGGGTAATAAAAACAATCTTTAATTTCAGTAAGGTAGCAGGAAAGCAATAGTTTGTGTTCTTGATTTTGTTAAGTGGTTTTCAAATGCACAATCTTTTGAGAATTGAACGTATGCACTACTTTCAATCTACTACTATGTTACTACTTTGATAAATGTTACATACAACGCATGTAGCATGTTTATATGTTGCATATAGCATGTATACATGAAGAATCGATTACAAGCATGAATACATGCTACTATCACTGCAAAGAGACTTACGTAGTCCTGCGTCACCAATATATGCGGTCGTGTCTTGTACACAACCCCTCTGATTTTTTAAAATGCGCCCAAAAAATAAAGTGTTCACAAAAATTGCAGATAGTAACTATCCATCTCTTACTGGTGCGATATTTAATTATTTGTGTAAAGAAACCACTTTAAAATCAAGTCTGCTCAAAAATTTTGCACACGATCTTTTTCATTGCTTTCAAATGTTCTACAAAATTATTTAAGTTTAATATACACAGATTGTTTATCGTAGGAAAGTAATTCTTTACCAGATTTTAGGGCACAGTTTAAGTTACCCTTAAAAAAATTAAGGTAAAGAGGAGGAGATATTTTAAGAAAATTTACATTTTATGATTTTTATCATAATTTTGTGAAGTTTTTTCTCTCAGTGATTTTTTTTTCTGAAAATACATCTAATTTCCCACAGCTTTTCCTTTGACGCCATTTTGATCAAATAAGATAAGTTTTAAATATAATTTACTTTAGATAATTTAGAGGTATTAAAAGTGCCATTCTTATTTTTGCATCATTTTCAACCAATCAAGTGCAAAAGTTTCATTATTTGAACACGTCGTGTCAGCAGGGGCCCTGTTTCAGCGAGAACTACTCATATTCTTGCAGTATGTGGATGCAATCAGGCAAAACGAAAGGATAACTGCTCACTTTTTTATGACGTTTCACTTTCAGGACATCAAATTGGACTAGGTTAAATGTTCAAACGATAAAATCGTTTGACGAAAAGGGATGGTTTTGCACTTCTCAAGCACAGATATCAAATCGGTATAGGTTGAAACGCCGAAAAAAATCTTTGACCTGTTTGGAGTCTCCTACGAGTAACGTTGACCTTATTCTTGTGGTCGTAACTGTAAATGACTGATTTTAAAGTTACAGTTATTTTGCAATCACTGTAGTTACTTATTTTTCGCTCTGCTATCGAAAGTTCTCCATTCATAGGTATTACGAAAATCAGTTCCAAATCATAATTCTCATTGGGCTGCACCAATCTAGACTGAAACAATGGTTTTGTGTGGCATAAAAAACCACGTGCCTTCTAATAACCGATTTCTAATTTGTGAAAACATCGTGTCTGTCGTTCATATTGTTACCGCCCATGCCACCAAACAAGCTATCGTGGTCGATCTCGAGTGCCCAAAACAGAACATTATTATTATTGTCCCGCTAGAGTTACTGTTGTTTAAATATTGCCTTGCAAAGCTGCTTTGTCAAAAAAAAAATTGAGTCGTTCAACTTCAAACGCACGAAAAAAAAAAAAAGAATCCGTTAGCTTTATAGAGCGGCGGCTCCGGTTACCGGTGTCAAGTACTTACGCCTAATACTTACCTACCCCGCTGCTGTATCGTTTCCAGTCTGTGTCCGCCGCCGTACCGGCGTGGGTTTTGTTTTTTTTTTCGGTGGTAAAGTTATTTGTCTGTGCTGACGCTCAACAACGGAAAGGCTAAGTAAATCGATTTACCTTGACTCGATCCACTTAGTAGTGGGTATGAGAGTTAGCCGAAAAACGAATGTAAAGTGGTTGAAATGTTGAATTGCTCGTGAATAACAATTCATATTAAACAGAAGCTGCTTGATAGTTTTATTGCTTCTGAAATAAAGAAAGTTTTTCACTGGTTGATAGTTTTATTGCAGCAATAAAAGTCGCGTCATTTCGAAGGTCGCGTTTTCTCTGACTTCACCCTTCTTTCATCAGTTCCAAAATATTAAGGATGCCGAAACTTTTCTTTTGCGATTAAACATATCTTTGGAGAAAACTGCAAATTATTTCACTCTTGTGTGGCTGCTGGCTGGCGGGCGCGGATAAAAGATTGCTAATCATCCACTTCGTGCGCAGTTAACTTTGCGCGTAGTGCAATGACTCAAATTCTCTCGACAACCTGTGTGAATGCGTAGGTAAAGTAGCATTCGGTGGAATCGAAAGAGAGGGTGGAAGCAGGAGACACGGCGTTGGTGTTAGTGCCCGAGCAAACAAAAGAAAAAAAAATAATCGCAACCACTCGTCAGAACGGAAAAAAGTGATGCGTAGGAGGTCGCTGAGCTGATCAATATTCAACAACTGAATGATTTCCAGCCTGTGGAGTACCGAGCCGACTATGGAAAAATATTCGACGCTTGACGGTTGACGATGATGATGATGATGATGATGATGATGATGGCGACAATTATGACCGAGAGTGACGACAAATGACGGCAAATTGATTGACGCTCACGCTAATGAATTTGTGTGCCTTAGAGATGAGAAAACTACAGATTGACGGCGAGAAACATGAAACCATGAAGTGATCTCTGCCCGAATCCAAGGACATTCGATAGCGCTGTAACGTGATCGGTTTTCCGGTCTGATTGGTGAGATCTTGCAATGTCACTACAGGAGCAACTGCTACGGATCGAAAGAACTTCAGGAAGCGAACATGAACTGTTGTGAAGCCGGTACTGAGGGCTTCCGAAGTACTAAAATCGTTGCGTCCCTGCATCCAATTCGGCCACAGAAGGTTACCAGTTCTGCATTCAAAATCTAAGTCTAAGTTCTTGTAAGACGAATCTTTTTTTTCTAGCAAAATTAGGCACATGAAATCTGTAGAGAACCGGTCGGTCAATACGAATGTTTAATACCTACTTTAAACACAGTTTAGTCAATCAAGGCACTGTTGTTTACGGCCCTAAATGCGATGAAAAAAGACTAGTTCTGTGCAATCACGCTCCACTCTAATACTGATACAGAGCTTATTCAACTCTCCGAGCTGAGAGTAAATTACACTATTAAAATCAATTGAACGGGTCGGGATAAACCACTACTAGAGATGAGCTTTTTCCCATAACCTTCTGTTGTATTATATTATATCGTATGGCAGTAATAGTAGCATCATAATACAACAAATCTATCCCGCGTATGCTTGCTGGTATATAATAATTAAACCGTATTTTAACGTCAAACCATTAATTGAACACAACACAAACCTAAAAGTGCCAGCGAAGCAGACGCGGGGCTGGGCGGGGCGTAATCAACTATCAACAAAATGTAAACAACACCAGCCAACAGCAGTTGCATTCAAAACAGGAAAGACCTGCCTGCAACAAACGTTCGATCTCTGCGGTAGTGCTAAATCAAAACGGTTTCCATAAATCGAGCGTCTAAGCTGTCCGTCGGACATTATTGTCTGGTGTCTAGTTTCACAGGCAAACGGATGTCAAAATTTGATCCGAACTGGCGTTGATACGTACGCAGCATAGCATGGCACTTCTAGCTTCAGTGCTCCAGTGAAAGTGAAACGTTGATAAGCAGTGTATAAGAGTTAATGTTCGATCAATAAACAAGTTCCAATTATGAATAATTGAGCGAAAAATCGGTTAAAATTTTATTACTAGTTTTGCTTTTTATTGCTTGTGTCATCCATTGGTCTGTGAAGTGGACGATAGTAATCGAAAAGCCCGATTCTGCGAGTGAATGGCAAAATAAGCACGATTGGTACCTACTGCTACTACTACGAAACGAAGGTACGATCGGTGGAAAACATCGCAAACAGTTACGGATGGAACGGCGAACTCGATTTGCGACGAACGCGATGATCATCTCGCGACAATGCTTTCCGCCTTTCTCGTTGGGGACGTGGACGCGGTCCGTATATCGTTAAAGGCCCCAACCAGATTGTTGTCTCGAAGTTAATGACGATGCTATAGGTTATTCCGGAAGAAATAAATCTTTTTTTTTTTTAAATAGGAACAACTGAACTTACTGACTGGTGTTACAGGTCAGATCAGTTTGGCTTAGGATTATGTAAAGCTTGTAGCGACTTTAAAATACTACGTCATAGGATTATTTCAAGTAACAAAAAATGCGAGATGTTGTGTAGAAGACATGACCGCATGGGCGACATAGAACTTTGCTAGGCTTGCTTTTGGAAGTCGCAGTCAAACATTATCCCTCACTAAATTTTCATAGGAGACTCTATCTACACTATAATAAAAGCACTAGTGTTTGTAACTGAGTGACTGAACTGGTATTTTCAGAGAAAATTTAGTCCCATTAATCTACTTCTTTTGGATTATGATGTCTGTGACAGAAAATTTGTCGCGAACCATGAGGATCCGTTTATTCTCAAAACACTTCCATTCTAGGGTTATTTTGTAAATAAGAATGAAGAAAATTAACATAGGGATGGGTGAACGGCTTACAGAATGATTTATAGAGTGTTCAACGGAATGATTCTTGAAACGTACCCGAAATTAATACAAAGTTTAAATCGTGAATCGTTATTAACCGCATTGTCAACTTACTCAAGTAACCAACAGTTCCGATAAAAGGGGATTTTTCGGCTTAATCAGCCAACGAAATGATCATGAATAGAACTATATATAGAACTTAATTATTAAGTAAGTATTAACCGTACTTTCAAGCTCATTTTTGAAGATTAAACTTCAAAGGGAATACAAAGCAACTTTTAAGAAAACTAGAAAGTTCGCAAAAAGTTCAGTTAAGTCGCTTTATAAAACACTGTTCAGCTTAAAACGAAACTCCAATTATCTTCAAAATAAAAAAGATTGGGGGAATTTTCCAACTTCTTCCTGTTTTGTAGATTCATGACATTTCCCATTTAAACTAAGGCATTTAATTTCGGTTAATAGTGATAACCAATATGAATTATTTAATTCAATGAAAGATCATCAGAAGAGTAATCGACTGTTTTTTTTATAAATATTACTAGCTGACCCGACAAACTTCGTATTGCCACAAATTAAACTCTGTTGTACATAAATCGTGAATCTCGGATGACCTTTGTCACAATGTCGAGTTTTGGAAGTTTCTGGGGAGTTCATGGGTGTTTTAATATACAAATTTTCCTCACAGTAAAGTAGAAAACAACTCCCACCATTGCTTAGCCTGATAAAATAAAGCGGATAGCGTTTAAATATTCGCCATCATTACAAACCATTTCACCGAATACCATTTTGCGGAACACCACTTCTCGGTTGACCATAACGCGGAATATAGAGTTTCGCAGAATACCATTTCGCGAAAAATCTTACGCGGGTGTACCATTTTACGGAAAATCTTTTCGTAGAAAGTACCATTTCGCAGGGGTGACCCAACTGAAGGAAAGTAATAGAGGTCAGTAGATCTAGGAAAATAAATAAACCTTGATAGAGGTGATCTCCACGGGAGGCTGCCCCCCGCAGTGGCCGGCGCTTCCGACGGTAACACTCGCGGCCTGTGGCCGTCTCGCGCTGAATTATCTAATGGTATTATTGATAGTTTTTGGTGGTCTTGTTATTGCTTAATGTTTTATGAAAGAGTCTAAAATTTCTCGAGTTCGAATAGTTTTTGAGTTACGCGAAAATTTCTGTTTCATTTGTATGAGAGTCCTTATCCCCCTACCACAGGGGTGAGGGGTCTCAAACCATCATTAAAAAAATTCCTGCCTGCAAAACCCCCCACATGCCAAATTTTGTTCTATTTGCTTGATTACTTCTCTATTTATGAGGAAGTTTGTATTTCATTTGTATGGGAGCCCCCCCTACTAAAAAGGTAAGGGGTCCTAATTCATCATAAAAATAATTCATGCCTCCAAAAACACCAACATGCCAAATATGGTTCCATTTGATTAATTAATTCTCGAGTTATGAGGAAATTTGTATTTCATTTGTATAGGAGCCCCCCCTCCTAAGATGGGGAGGGGTCTCAATTCACCATAGCAAAAATTCTTGTCTCCAAAAACACCCACATGTAAAATTTTGTTCCATTTACTTGATTAGTTCTCGAGTTATGCAGAAATTTGTGTTTCATTTGTATGGGAGCCCCCCCCTCTTAGCGCGGGGAGGGGTCTCTAACCATCATAAGAACCTTCACTGGCCCCAAAAATCCCTGTATGCAAATTTTAACGCCGATCGGTTCAGTAGTGTTCGATTGTATAAGGAACATTCGGGCAGCCATACAGAAATCCATTTTTATAGGTATAGATTTGTATGGGAGCCCCCCCCCCCTTTTAGTGGGGGGAGGGATCTCTAACGATCATAAGAACCTTCTCTGGCACCAAAAACCCCTACATGCAAATTTTCACTCCGATCGGTTCAGTAGTTTTCGGTTCTATAAGGAACATAGAGCAGACAGAAATCCATTTTTATACGCTATCCATTTTTATAGGCATAGATTTGTATGGGAGCCCTCTCTCTAGGTGGGGGAGGGGTCTTTTGCCATCGAGAGAACCTTCTCTAGCCCCAAAAACCCCTACATGCAAATTTTCACGCCGATCGGTACAGTAGTTTTTGATTCTATAAGGAACATAGGGACAGACAGACAGAAATCCATTTTTATAGGTCAAATTTTACAAATTTATGTCACTAGCAGCGTCAGCGATGGCGCAATGCATTAGGATAGGCTTGCAACACGGAACGCTCGGGTTCAAATCCAGCAGCGGTAGGTATTAGTTAAAGCTTTTTTATATGGTCTGTCTCAACTAGCCTGAACCGATTTTACAGAAGTTTTAAGGGGCGGAGGTAGAAAAGAGAAAAGTATAAAAGTAGAACTTAAAGTGTGCTATTTTATAAATTTTTCACATAGTTTCTCTAGAAGCTGCTTAGCGCTCTATGCAGCGAGCTCAAGGGAACTTTAAAGTTCGATTAGTAGGGCTGGTAAAGCTGCTTAGCACGCTATAGATCCAAAGACATAAAGCTTGTTAACCTTCCTTAGACACCACTATCCAAACTCTTAGTTACTTTTAAGTTGCATGTTGAACTTTCAAGCTGCTACAGATATTAACGGTACTTTATTGAGAATGAAGTTTGGTTTACAAATGTAGTGCCTGGTTGTTCAGCAAGAAAGTTCTGCGGAACTAAATTTGAACCAAATATGAACTTCAAAGTTCGTTCTTTAAGTGAAATTCGAACTTTTGGTTATTTGGGTAGTGAACCATAAGCCGCTCATTTAATCCAATAAACGGGCAGTTTTGCCTACCTTTATAAAACATTAATTTTATAATTTAACGAACTGAGTTTACAGGAGAAGAAAATTCAATTAAACGTTCAATTATTATGTGTTGGCCCTTAAAAAGATCGATCGATTACGATCGATCGATAACGCCAGGACATTTGTCAGTTCACCAGGCACCAGGTGTCAACCCCGCGATAGGTAATCATCAAACAACGGGGATGCCGCCTCAGTAGTAGCTTTTTCATATTCTCCTTCTCACCCACGGTGATGCTCTCCTGAGCTTGCTCAGGCTTCCTGGTAGTTGTTTTTTTTTTTAATTTAAGTTGCCGTCCTAAGACAAAGTCTGTTAAACAAGGTTTCTCCAATTAACTCAGTTGTGGGCTACCGCTCCCCAATTTGTTGGATACCGAGTACTCTTCGCCTCTGCGCTCCTGGTCGTCTTGTTCCTACCGGATTGGAGGCAAACACCATCTTTGCAGCGTAGTTGTCCGGCATTCTTGCAACATGCTCTGCCCATCGTATCCGTCCAGCTTTAGCCACCTTTCGGATACTGGGTTCGCCATTGAGCTGTGCGAGTTCAAGGTTTATTCTCCGCTTCCATAGTCCGTTCTATTGGACGCCCTCCGAAGATCGTTCTTAGCACTCGTCGTTTGAAAACTCCGAGCACTCACAGGTCCTCCTCGAGCATTGTCCATGTTCTTATACCGTAGAGCACAACCGATCAAATAAGCGTCTTGTACATGGTGCACTTTGTACGGGGACTTAGTCTGCTCGACCGTAATTGCTTGTGAGGCCCATAGTAAGCTCGACTTCTGCTGATAATACGGCCTTGGTTCCGCTGATCAGTATGTACTTTCTTTTAGACGTATTTTCCCTTAACCCAATCTTTTCTGCTTCACGCTTTAGTCTGGTATACTTTTCAGCCACCGCCACAGATGTTCTGCCGATAATATCCATGTCATCGGCAAAGCAGACGAATTGACTAGATTTGTTCAAGATCGTGCACCGCGTGTTGATATCCGCTCGGTTCATAACATCTTGTAGCGCTATGTTGAACAGCAACCATGCGAGACCAACACCTTGACGAAGCCCTCTGTGTGATTCGAAAGAACTTGACAGTCCACCCAAAGTCCGAACACAGCACTCAGTACCATCCATCGTAGATTTAATCAGTTTGATGAGCTTCCTGAGGAAGCTGTTCTCGTCTATGATTTTCTATAGCTCTTTTATGTCGACCGTATCATACGCGGCTTTGAAGTCAACGAACAAATGGTGCGAGGGAACTCTGTATTCACGGCATTTTGCTTACCACGACCATCAACCAGAACGCGATCAATCTAACAGCAGGCCTTTCCATTAGGGCATTGCCAAAGCAAGCTATGCTTCCGAATGATTCGTCATGTAAAATAGGTGCTACATTCCTTCGGCTGCGGCGAAATTAAATAACTTCAATCCCGGGTTAATCCCGGTGTAGTGGTGTTAGCATTCACGCCTCTCCCGCCAAGTTCAAATCCCAACCCCGCAGAAGTCACGAATGACCTAGGCTGTTAAAGTGACTATAATAATAAAAAAATAACCTCAAGTCCTTGTCGTTTGTAGTAGAGTGGAGGCTTTCTCTTCCTGTACCTTCTCTATCTGTGCACTTGTAATCGCGATCAGTCATGGTAGCTTTACCGTTATTATAACTGGAATGTGTTGGGAAATTTACTATTTCTAATAGCAAAATTTGAATGCTGAACGATTAACTGACAGTTAATTATTAATGAAGGCACGAAAGATAGTTCGGTTTTGGCATTATACACAGGCTTTACGCTTAGTAAGCTGTTTTTCGAACTCGAATTGCCGCCGATTGGCATTAGTACTAATGGCACTGAGAGTTTATTACACTAACGAGCGTTATAATACGTTCAACAAACTGCGGAAAGGTAAAATTATGGTATAGTTCCTTTGAAATAACGGGTTTTCACAGCAACGCCATATGCGCTTGAAAACCATAGCTAATTGGATGAACTGATTTCGCTGGTCGAGTCATTATGCCACAGAACAAGAAAAGTGAAATGTAAATACCTATTTATTATTATCAAAATAGCCATCATATTTTGCAGAATCGACTCCACTGCACCGTTCGGTTGCCTTTACATACTTTTCACGGTTCTTTGTCGCAACACGGACCAAACGAAATTGATTTAAGATTACATTCCAGGGAAAATTCATTAACTAACACTATTGTTATACCGTATAGGTACTTAAAATATCAATGAGCAAAAGTCGTTAACACGATTTAATTATTTCGTCAATGAAAAAATAATAGATTTTTAAACGATAAAATCAAATGGAACAGCAAACAAGTCAAGCTGGATGTTTCATCAGAAGGTAAAAGTTATCAGAAATTCATTTAATTAAAACACAAGTTTAAGGATTGACTTTGCGATTTCTGCTTTTTAATTTCGAATTAAAAATGTATCATTAATAATTTTTTTGTCATATTCGATTGTATATTCTCGATTTCGATTATGTTAGTTTTTTTAATCGCAACATCACGCAGCACAGTGGATCCTCTCCATACAAAAGCTGGACAAAAATAAAAAAAGTTGTCCAAAGATGCTGAAAATGCCACCTAAGGGTAATTTTGGGTCGCTGAATCTGATTTTTGCATCTAAAATATTCTAAAATTATCATATGAACGTCTATGGTTGATTAAAAAAATATTAGTACTGTAAATCATATACTTTATTTTTCTGCAAATACCTTTTATGTATTCTTAGTGTTTTGCAACAAACTGAACTACTAAAATTAAAATAAATTGGGCAAGCTCATGTTTCCGATACATAACTGTGTTTAAATTTGGAGTATTATTTCATATTCACGTATGTTTTGAAATAGATTAAAACTGTTTTTTTGGCTATAGTGTTTCTTGCTATCCTTGAAATTTTGAAGCAATTTGAAAGATATTGATGGATAACAAAAGTAATGACCTAATATGGAAGCGACATATGAATCAGAGAAAGATTTCGTTCGATTTCAGATATTTAAGATGATAAAGAAATAATAAAAAATCAGGCATGGCACAAGCATTTTGATTCAATTCACATTCATTTGACAGTGTGACCGTCTCAATCAAGCAGAATCCGAAAAAGTCATGTATGTAGCATTTGTAGAGCTAGTTATTATCTTCAAATTTGCTGAATAAAGCTAGGATGTATCTTTTGTATTTACGGTACCATATGGTTGCTACCCCGTTGGTAACCAAATGAGCGTTCACTTGACTACCAACGGGGCAGAAGCATTGCAGCACAGTGAATACAAAAGATACAACCCTGCTTTATTCAGCAAAATTGTAGATAATAACTAGCTCTACAAATGCGACATACACAACTTCTTCAAATTTTGCTTAATTGGGACGGTACTGTCAAATGAATATGAATTGAGTCAAAGTGATCGTGCCAACCCTGTTCAGAATTCATCAAATTTGAGACCTTGGCGCAGAACGGCGCAAGATGCCACTATGATTTTTGAAAACTAGATAAAATTTCCAGTAAAATGAAACAAGAGCGGTCGATGCACTAGTATGCACTCCTAAGTAGGTGGCGTCCTACAGACCGAAACACTGTTTAAAAATCAAATAATAACGTGTATTTCATATTGTAACTTTTATAACAATGATGTTTTGTGAAATCTAAAAATTCCATTGTATTCCCAAGAAAATTTCCTATCAAAACACATCTTTGCATGGACTGGTGTTCAATATTTTAAACTAACTAAAACGAATTGAATATCACAGGGTGTAAAGTTTTCGCATTGCGAATTTCAACAAATTTCACTGACTTTGGTATCTTCAAAAAATTCTACAAGCTTTAGTTTTTACTCGGTTTACTTAAAAATTTGGCATCCGGCCCGGCCCCTCTGTGCGCAGTGGTGCCATAAATCACAAAAATGCGATCATTATCTATTGCGTAAAAAATACGCTTTTTTCAAGGATATGGTCTTTGGAGAAGTTTATTAATAAAATATGATGCATCTTTTTACACCACTAGAACCATTTAAATCCTAGACATGTTTTGAAGTGCAAGTCGCCGACTTTAAAACGTTTAGAGCTGCATAGCTGTCGGACTTAATGCGTATATTTGAATCACTTTAGTTTATGGGCAAAGGCGTATAAAGCCCGCACTCGTGTGTCCTAATTTTCTTACACGTGCGTTCTCGATCTAACAAACTCACTGGCATGAGCATCTCTTTTGGACTCACATCCTTATTTTTTCATGCACTGCAACGTAGCTTTATGTACGAGTGTTAGCGAATGTGTGTTCAGCTATCAGCCATGGTTTTGCGCGCACTTGTCATTGCAAGCCGAGCAGTAGTTACGGATCCGCGGGCGATAGGCCTGCACTGTTACCCGCGTGTGTAAACGAGGGTTGTAAGATGAAGAAAAAAGAGGTAAAGCAAAATGTGTATCCATACTTCCTAGTGTGCCGCTCGCCCTCACTGGCTATTGGCAGCTCAAAAACTATTCGTTGTATTCGTGAGCGGGTTGTGCAAAAAGACGCTTCGATGCTGTGCACTCGCGAGTGTGTAGGTAGCGGAATGTATGTACACAGCACCAACAGTTGTTTGTCGTACGCTTGCGTCAGTGGAGTAAGCGTTGGATGCTATGCTTCTCACACTCACTCGCGTGAGAGTGGGTATCGTTTGCTTCTCACTCGATTTGCCACCACATTAAAGCACACAGTCGAACATTGTAGATATGCTTGATTTTCAACTTGGAACATAATTGGCTATCTATCCATAGGAGGAATGACATGTCTGTTCTTGTGCCAGTAACTCCTACTTAATTGTCTATTCTTGAAATATCTGCGTAGAAACCAATCGAGCCTGAGCCTGGGACCAGCATTGTTCCAAGAATGGCACCTAAGTTCAAATACAGGAAATATTCGACTAAAATTGTACTTTTTTGCCATCCAGTACTCATTATTGTTAACAATAAGATGATTAATACTAGTACTAATAGTTTTTAGAATACTTAGATGACCTGTAAGATCACCGTCAAAAAGGTTCATAGATCTTTTGATCCTCAGAGCACTCTTTTCAGCTTACTGATGCAATGGGAGCATACAGAGTAAAGCATCCAGTATCGATGGTGTACTTTCCGTTGCACCTGTTATTGAGGGTGGTTAACCGTTGAAGTCTTTCTAGCTTTTTTTCGGTCGCTTTCTCTTTCGTTTCTGGCCACTAGACTAACGAAGCATAGGTAATCCTGGGCCTCACATTAGCAGCGGAGATCCAACGAACATCTTCGGTTTCAGTCCCTATTGCTTACAAAAAGTCCTTTTACGTATCCATAGAGCGTTTGTAGCTTTGTTAACTGGCTGCTCTAGATGTGTTTTCCAATTAAGTTTTCTGTCAAGAAACGCCCCAAGGCATTCGACAGTGTCTGAAAGTTTCAAAAGTGTAATCTATGTACTCTGTGTCTGACCAGCAACAGAACTCTTCCAATCCTCCAATGCTGATTTACTACCAGAACGTGCGTGGATTTCGAACCAAAATCGATTACTGTTTTATTGCTGCAGTGGGTCAAACTTCGATATAATCAATATTTTTTGAAACGATGGTTCTACAATTGATGAAGGGGGACGGTAGGGAAAGAAATGAAAATTTTTGGTGAAGGTGGGGAAGAGCGGAAAGGAAGGGGGAGGGGGGGTATTGGTAGCTATGCTTGACAAGTAGTCATTTTGACTCCTATCTTTTGTCCAATACTGGAAGGTGCATGAGTCGAACCAAGCTGTAATCTGAGATTACAACCTCATGCACCTTCCAGTATTGGACAAAAGGTAGGAGTCAAAATGACTACTTGTCAAGCATAGCTACCAATACCCCCCCCCCCCCTTCCTTTCCGCTCTTCCCCACCTTCACCAAAAATTTTCATTTCTTTCCCTACCGTCCCTTCATCAATTGTAGAACCATCGTTTCAAAAAATATTAATATATATGTATGACCGCATTTCAAGGTCAAGACTAAAAACTTGAGATTAGTCTATTCGATATAATCGTTTTAACGAAAAACCTGGCTTTACGAGAAGATTCACTC
Organism: Sabethes cyaneus; assembly: GCF_943734655.1. NCBI lineage: Eukaryota > Metazoa > Arthropoda > Insecta > Diptera > Culicidae > Sabethes > Sabethes cyaneus. Next base: position 70,729,037 of record NC_071355.1, on the reverse strand, counting down.
GCAACAGCTATTCGGGAGCGTATTCTCCGTTTTTAGGTGCGATCGTAACCATCAGAACAGCAGAAAATCCCATATGATACTTGGGCATGATCCCTCCCTACAACTTTGCTCGATTATCCGAGGCGGCCAAAGCTATTCACATTTGTCTTGTTGTGTGACGACCCTTGTCGTGTTGGCGAATGTTATCGACGACAACGCATTAGATCTCCTTAGAAACTAATGTTGATGGCTTAGCCACGGCAATTGCGTAGGTCCACTGGCAATCTGTGTTATTTTCTGTTACTTTCTTCTGATGTTGAACACTTTGACCGCCGATTATGTTCCTATACATCGACCCGCTCGCAAGCCTCCATGGGGAAACGCGCATCTTCGTCGATTAAAGCGGGCAAGATCCGCTGCGTGCGTGCGTGTTCGAAAAGCGGCTAAGCCATTAAGCGATACATTAACCATGCGATTTTCGAGCGTACAATCATTTTAAACAGTATACTCTACGAATGCAAGGATACTGTTTGATCCGCCAGAGCGATTAATTGATCATCCCTATTTAGATTACTTTCGGTTTCTGCTCACAAAAATTAATATGCTCCTCTCTCTGCACCAACAACAGAAGATGGTGGATGCGTACGAATGGTTAGACTGGATACTGGAATGATCGAAACTAGATGTGAGATTATCTAATATAGAGTGTCGTGTACTGATAGTTTAATTGTCAAAACATTTGGGCGCAAACCGAGAGAGTGTGGGTTACAGTCACTTAGTAATTAAACTACGCAATATATTTTTGGCCGCACATCGAAGTTTCGCAATATCATCCAGTCTACCATTCTTCCTCACCAAACGTTCCTCCACTCTTAATAAAAACCAGAAGATAACCAATAGATAAGCCACGATCGTTGGGAATAAATCTATCATATTCAATTAACGAGTATTACTTCAGTCTCCTTAAAGAAAGAATTCTTTACGCATCAGATACAGTTATAATTTAAAATTTTAGTGATTTTAGTGTGACACAAAAGAAGTTTTCTATTCGAAGGTATGAGGTTTTGGACCTCCGTTAAAGACACGGCTCTGGATGACCTGCATTATACGGTCCACTCAACATTTTAGTTTGTGTCAGACCTGATACCTTCGCAGTAATCCGAAGAAGTTCTGGTTATTTGTCAACTTTAAGAAAAACGAAGCCGGTAGATCGGTTTCTGGACGATCGTAAAGTCAAGAGTCGAAACTGCTATCGGAAAATTAAAATATTCGTTAGTGGCCGGACCTGATGGTATTCCATCTTGCATCCTGAAAAAGTGTTCTACTGTTCTCACTAGACCTCTTTCGCTTTGTTCGATAGCTATCAACACAACATTTCCTCAAACCAGCACGGTTTTTTTGACGTAGGACTACATCTTACGGCAAGTTTTGAGATAGGGTGTCATTCCAAAAAATCGAAAAATACGAGCGTCACGAAAAATGATTGGTTTTGAGCGCTAATAGCTTAGCGGTTTTCCGATCGATTTTCAATATTCTTACACCAATCGATCAGAAAATCTTGTAAGAATTGACCCAAATGAAGAAAAGTATGGATTCTTGATGTTGAACTATTGAAAAATTGAAAATAATAAACCTATGTTTTACCAGAATTCTCGCTTCGTGATTGGTTGGAAGATTCTTAACGATGATCTAAACCTATACCAATTTGATATCTGTGCTTGGGAAGTAAGCCAAAACAAGTGATAAAGTTGCCTCATTTCAACAAGATTTTTTAACACCGTGGTTAAACCCAGACCATTTTGATGTCATTGCTTGGGAATTACGTCAGAAAGAGTGACAAAGCCCCCTCGTGCCAACAAATTTCTTACGAACGCGATTAAACCTAGTCCCATTTGATGTCTGTGTTAGGGAAGTGTGCCAGAAAAAATTAAACACAAGTTCGTTGTCCCAACAGATCGCAAATTCTTTACTGCGAGACGCAGACGATTAAACCTCGGCAAATTTGATATCTGTGTTGGAAAAATGTGCTACAGTTGTAGTGTCCGGTTATAATACGACTCTGTACTGTATGAATACGCATGCTTGCCGTTTCATTAGAAGTGAAAAGATGTGCTGTTGGTAAAATAGGATTGAATTGGTAAAATCTCTTCAACGTGGGGAACCATGGGTAATAAAAACAATCTTTAATTTCAGTAAGGTAGCAGGAAAGTACTAGTTTGTGTTCTTGATTTTGTTAAATTGTTTTCAAATGCACAATCTTTTGAGAATTGAACGTATGCAATGTTACTATTTTGATAAATGTTACATACAACGCATGTAGCATGTATATATGTTGCATATAGTATGTATACATGAAGAATCGAATGATTACAAGCATGAATACATGCTACTATCACTACAAAGAGACTTACGTAGTCCTGCGTCACCTATAAATGCGGTTGTGTCTTGTACACAACCCCTCTGATTTTTTCTAAACGTCTAGTCTCCACAAATCTCGTCGATTTCGCTTCGTTCTACCTCTGCAAAATGAATGGAAGAGTTCAGATTGAGGCAGTGTGGATACCCGGATCTGAAAGCAGCGGTGGATCACGGCATCCTCCTTGCTAGGCTAGGCTGGGGAAGCTAGGAGTTTCCGCACCGTTTTGCAAGTGGCTACAATCATGCCTAAGTGTTAGCTGTGAAGATCGGATCCGAGTTTTTAACTGGTTCTGCCTCTCTGACGTACCACAGGGGAGCAACCTTGGATCATTGCTTTTTTCGCTTTTTATAAATGAATTGTCAGCTCTCCGGTCTTTTTATGCTGACGAGGTACAAACTTCAAGGTAATTAAAATGGACTCCGGCTGCATTGAACTGCAACGCCTTGTGGACAAATTTGAAGACTGGTGGTGATTCGAGTAACATGCTTACCGTCAGCATCTCAAAGCGATTCGCCATCTCTTTGCACTGTAAAAATAAACCTATAGCTTTCAGGTACAACATGACGGGACATTTGTTACAACGCATCTATCACATTTGTGATCTTGGTGTCGTCCTGATTAGGCGCTTTTAATGGTTCGAGACCCCTCCCTCCTCTGGGAGGGAAGGCTCTCATACAAATGAAACACAAATCAATCCATAATCGAAGTCACACACTAGCAAAGCAAAATATTTTTACAAAACTTATTCCGAAAAGCAACCCTGAACGCGCCAGTTCTATTAAATTATCATTTATTTAGTTGCAAGCGTTCCGATTCAAGGTCGTATTGTGAATAAACATTAACCAACCATAAATTTTCAAGTGTGTCAAAATATCTCTAAAAAAAAGAAACAAAGAAGAATCGACTACCATACAATACTGCATGCGATATCGCGGGCTTATAAAAGCGCGCATCGCAATCGAAGTGACATTTAAGTATTTCATACTTGACTTCACTCTAATTTTGCATTCAAATTACTTCAATTTCCGCATATCCAGTAGTTCCTCCCAAAGTCAATCAGACGGTCGAATAAGCTAACCCGAGTCAATAACCACCTACACACTGGTGGTCGTGTTGTAGCACAAAATCTATAGTCCGCCGGCCGGATTTGCCATTCATAGGCACTGTGCAACCGCCGGCAAATGGATCTGATTCGATTCGTACTCGATAGACGAGATTAACCAAAAATAAAGAGGAGAGAAATCTTCGTTTGGCTTTGTTACGTGCCGGCCGGAAATTCTTTTCGATTGCACTCAGAAAAATTGTATCAGCTGTTGCTATAATCTGGGAACCGTAATTTATTATCGTGTCGAGAGATGTAAAATGACTAAAAAAATAAAATTAAAATTAAAAAAGCTTATTGGTTAGAAAACCCGTCAGCAATAAACTTGTGTTTTTTTTCATCGGTGTATTCGACCATCGTTGATCGGCGCCACGATGCGGCACAACATTTCAAACGATCTGGTCCATCCGTCCAACGAACGAAACACCCCCGCCCGCAAATAATAGTCACGCTTTTGTGCAACAGCATCACCGCCGTCGTCGTCATCACCATCGTCATCATCATTAGCATTAGATTTTGCCCGACCGGTTTAACCCAATTCGCGTTGTACCAGCCAGCGTCTGTGGCAGCGAAATCGAAACAATAGCGCTTGGTAGGTACAGAAGAAAAGTTTGCCGTAACGAAAAATAGACTAACCATCATCCGGCCCTATCGGCATCGGGTGAATGAGCTGCAGAGAAGGTTACAAAGGTAGACGGGTACTGCTTTCAAACACGTAACATTATCAGATTCTTCTTAATGACTGCAGTGCTGCCTGGTGGATTAGACGATATTCTCTCCCTCTCAAAGTTTGAAGGAAGCTCCGAATATCGACTGAACGGTTCTACACCATCATACCAGATGACCATTAAATGTTTCAGTAATCAGTACCGACTGGCAGCACTGTTCAATTGATCACAATCTTTTACCGAGATCTGTTCTCTGCTCGTTAGACTTATTCGCCTATTGTTTTGCGCTGTTGCAGCATTGTTGTTTCATCAGCAAGTGAAGTTGAAGTGAACTGAGCTCAACCTCGCTCTTCGTCGCAGCGCTGCCTGGTGTGATGACAAAACATTACACAAAAGAAGCTTTCCCCTCGGAAAGACAATGAAAGATGACCGCGCAATCGACGCAATCACCTCAGTTTATTGCAGAAAAAGAGCCAGAAGGATCAACGTTTATACATCTTGCTGCTTGCTTGTACGAGATGATTTACGTTTATTGCATTCAGTATTGCTTCCAGCAAATGATGCAGCAAAAAAGAATAGCAAACAGCACAAATTACCGGAGGGAAATAAAATATTAATGTTGAATGTTAAGTGCGGATTTTCTACTAATTTTACTGGTTGATTATGACGAATCATGAATTTTCCAGACTAGAAGGTTTTTTAACTTTCCTTGTATTTTTACATTGAAGGGAAAGTCTGGAAAGTCAAAAAAAATTTTTTTTGCGTTTTCGAGCGGCTTATGCCTTTAGAACCAGTATAATTATCACTATTTTAGCATCCAAAAAATGAAAAATACATCTTCAAATGTACCTTGAACTGAACGCTTAACTTTAATTGATACATCTGAAAAAAAAACTCATGAAAAGCCATAAGTTTTCGACCTTTCGGAGTAGGGTCCCCCTTAAATCATTTATCCACGAAACTACTACCTCGGTTCACCAAAAGAGTCCAAAACGGAACTGTTTACTGGAAACTTAATATTTCTGTATGAGGAAAACAATTTGCACTACGACAGACCGTTCTTTTAGAATAATTATTGGTTGTAATAGTCCTAATTTTCTTAATCGCCACAAACTTTTTTCTTACTTACTTCTTACCCATAGCAGGGAGGCGGAGCGGCTCTTGGCGCATCAAGAATTCCACTCCACTGTACCGTTCTGATTCAAATTTAGAACAGTCTCAAACTTCGAACACTTTAGATTAAATGCTCGTTAGTATCGCTAATATGATAAAATATTATGCTTATTGTATACCAACGGATAGCGGACATTCTAACGAACACGGTGGTATAGGGGAGTGTCGTCGTGGTTGGGCCAAGATTTGGAATTCGCCCATAACTTTTGTTTCAAAAGACATTTTAGAAATCTAAATACATTGTTGCAAAGGTCTAAGAATAAGGTATGTTTCCGGAATGTTTTGAACTGATTGCTTGAAAAATAAAAAAGTTATAGGCATTTACGTGAAGACAAAACATGTTGTCATACTTGGGCCACGTTGTACAGGTTGGGCCGCCGCAGAAAATCTAAGACATACGTATTGAAATTCTATATAGAGACATGAAAAGAATTAATTCCGTGAACAACGGAATCAAATACAGGCCGGACTCGATTATCCGGGGATTCGATTAACCGGGGATTCGATTATCCGGGGATTCGATTATCCGGGTTTTTAGACTCGATTATCCGGGTGAAAAAAAAAATTTTTTTTCACTGATTTATTTTAAACCCAAATGTTTTCATGCTACATGATGATTCCAACTAGACAAGCATTGATTCACCTCCCTAAAGCTACAAAATTCCTTTCTTATATCCCTTTTATCGGCGAACAAGACAAAAATAAATCCTGCGATGATGAAATCAATTTTTTTACTTAAAAATCATCATCACCATCATCATTATCATCATCATCGTAATCATCAGTAAAAACAATTTCAAAAAAGGAATTTTATGACTTTAGGGGAGATTGATCAATGAAAAAAACATTTATAATACCTAAATATTGAAAAACAAAACATACAAAAAATAATGTACCAAAAAAATCATTAGTGGAAAAAATCGTAAGAAAGGATTTTTCTGACTTTTGGGAAGATAGATCAATAATAAATTAAACATTTCTTATTCCTAAAAGTCAAAAAACTTGACATACCAAAAAAAAATTTTGCAATAAAAATGATGATTCGATTATCCGGGTGATTCGATTATCCGGGCTGAAAATAAAAATGAGCACCCGGATAATCGAGTCCGGGCTGTACCCTTATTTTAATTGCATTTTTGCGAAATTTTGGCGATCTTGTAATATCAATATTGCTACAATCGCCTTTTCCAAAGTGTACAACTACACTGGAAAAAACAACAAAAATCTAGGATTTTATCGTATTAATTTTGCTTTATTTCATCACATTATAGGTGACTGACATTCTCTAACGATTATTGCGCTTCTGCGCTTAAAATTATGGTGGCCCAACCTTGACTACTCAAGTGGCCCGACCTTTACAAATAGCGCATTTCTAATATTTCACCTTAGCCTTCCCAAACACCTTACTAGAGAGGATTTTTCTATAGTCTTCGTGTGCAGCACAACGCACTTCATACATTTTTAAAATTTATCTCGATGATTGCATTTCATGAATCATTTCTTGAAGAAAAGTTCATTGTGCCGGGAAAACTTTTTTTGTAAGATTTAGTCACTGAATTCAGTACGGGTGTTTTGAATACACGATTGAAACTCACAATATTGTGAAAAGTTAGCTATCACAGTAAGAAGTTTTACAATGGTTGTATCATAGATATCATGAGTTACTAAAACTCTAAAATCGTGATGGCCCGACCATAACAGTGGCGATAACGACAATACCCTATAAGCACAACATTTTATCATATTAGCGATACTAACGAGCATTTTATTTTGAGTGTTCGAAGTTTGAGACTATTTTAAATTTGAATCAGAACGGTACTCAGTCTTGGGCTACTCGTTGTCATTTCGTTGAGGGTCTCGACACACGCAAGTTGGCTTCAACCTGGCCGAACCATCTGGCACGTTGAGTCTTTCTATTCCTGGTGCCGGTGGGGTTCTTGAAGAGAACGGCTTTCACTGCACAGTTGTCCGACATCCTTGCGACGTGGCCGGCTCACCGTAGTCTTTCAGCATTCGCCAAGTGTATGATGGGTATCTTTCCAATTAGTGCCTGCAATTCGTGGTTCATACGCCTGAACCCTTCTTCGCTATCCGTTTGTACATCACCAAAAATAGTCCGCAACACCCTTCGTTCAAATACGGCAAGTGTCTTCCGTAGGCAAAGTTACTGTCTTAAGTCCGTTTTGTACATCGTCAGGTTTGTGCGGCGGCGTATGCTCTTTGATCGAATCGTCTTGCGAAGCTTCCAGAGCCTACGAGGTTTTCGACCACGCCAGATCTCGCTCCACCTGGTCTTCCCACATCGTTCGCTGTGCCCTTCTTCACCTTGTTCCTGCCGGATTCGATGCGAAACCCATTTTTACAGGAAAGTTGTCCTGCCCAGCGTATACGTCCAGCTTCAACCAGTTTCTGAGTACTGGAATCGCCGTAGAAACGCGCTAGTTCGTGGTTCATTCTTCGCCTCCATACACCGTTCTCTTGCACGTCGCCAAAAATGGTTCTTAACACCCGCCGTTCTAAAACTCCGAGTGCTCGTAGGTCCTCTTTTAACAGTGTCCGCGATTCTGGTCCGTAGAGGACAACCGGTCTAATTAGCGTTTTGTACAGTGTGCATTTTGACGGGTGCTCAAATTGTTCGATCGCAAGTGTTTGTGGAGTCCGTGGTAAGCCCCTACTTCCGTTGATACTGCGCCTTTCAATCTCACGGCTCATATTGTTGTCCTCTGTTGCCAGTGAGCCCAAATATACGAACTCATCGACTACCTCAAACTCATCCGCGTCGGTACTGCCCATCAGCATATACTTCGTTTTAGACTTAGGGTATATTGCTGCTTCGTCGTAGTTGCCTATTCCCGTCCTATCCAACACAAATTATTAAAAATATCAGCGATTTTTATAACACAAAATGCAAAATTAGTTATTCCCTAATATTTTAGTTTGTTGACTATCATACGCGATCAATCAAAGTAAGCGTGTAGGGCGCTATATCTCTGCATATTAGCGTTGGTAAGAGGAAATGCTTATCAACTTAGGAACTATATTGGCTCGTTTCATTATCCCTGATTTTTATTTTCAGGTATAATAAGTTCAAGTTGTCACGTAGTTTTCGAGCCGTAAATCTAGCATGTGCAAAGTATTTTTCGGTATAAATTAAATTATGGTTATATATGAGCACCATTGACATTATATTGGATTTGTTAAAAAGGTATTTTACAAGAAAATTTTCGAATATTCAGGTTAGGCATATATAACTGGTGCTTGCATACTTTCATTATCCATCTAGCTCCCCCATCTACTAACAACAATTCCTTTCCCGAAATACTTGTTAAGATGCAGAGGATTCCCTGGTCTTTAGTAGCAATAAGTATTGGACTAACATTCCTTCCCATCCCACCAGGACCCGCATTCGGTCGGACGTGGCCGGCGTCAGTATTGATCAGCATGCAGGGACCTGATAAGGTTGCACAATGAGGAATAGCGAGCTGTCCCAAGTATGCTTTTTCCAGCCATCATTTTGCAATTTTCATCGGTCCTGGTCAATAACGGAGTAGCAGCACACGGGCAGTATCCTATGCTTATGCTTATGCTTATCATACGCGATCAATCAAAGTGAGCTGAGTTCTATTTAAATGCTTTTTTTTTCATTAAAGAATTCCTACTTTCCAATTTCCCTACTTTTTTTCGCGCGACGAAGAAGAAAATGTCGACTAATCGTTTTAATTTCCGTCATTCATAAAATGACAACTGTCGTTATTTTGCAGCCACGAAAACTTGCATGACCAGCAGAAATTTTGCAGAATAACATTTGTCATGTCGTCCTACACAAATACATGCGCGCTATATATATATATATATATATATCTTCGCTATATATATCTTAACTATAAGAGGGAAATTTGCACTGTCAGGAGTGGATAAATATAAAGAATTCAGCATGAAGGAAGGGTATATGGAGGGGCCTGAGAATAAACCCATGCTAAAGTCACTTGACATCGAATGGCTTGATTCTACTAAGATTCGAACCCACGACCACTCGCTTGTCAAAGCAGACTCGGTAACCTTTCGGTTACGGAGCCCCCCATCCGGTTGCTTCAGTCGCCCTAGATTATACCGTGGTGGGCACCGGTATCGTATGTTGTTCACAACAGATAGTACCATCACTAGGTAATGATCCCAATCAATGTTAGCGCCCGGATAGGTTCTGAAGTCGATAATATCTGAAAAGTGCCGACCATTTATCCGAACGTGGTCGATTTGTGATTCCGTCTGGTTGGGTGATCTCCAGGTATACCGATGGTAGAGGTTATGCTGGAAGAAGGTACTACGTATGGTCATGTTCCTGGAGGCGGTAAAGTCGACAAGTCTTATGCCGTTTTCTTTCGTTTGCGGGTGTGCGCAAAACCGTCCAATCACCGCACAGTGGTCTAATCAATGAAATTAGTGATCGCGTGAGATTACGCCGAAAGGTGAGATTTTTCGCATATGGTGCTTTTAACAATATTTCTTGGGATTAAAAGTACTTACTTTTGATAGGAACCGTTATGTGACTAAACCCCTTAAAAGAGAGATACGAAATTTATTTTCTCACATATTCGAGATACAGGTTTAAAGTGTTCAGCAAAGATGTAGTAAATATCAATGCGAACAACGTTGTAAAAGACATCGTAGCTTTATCTCTTCGTGGAAATGAGCAATAAAGAGTTGTTTGTGGACAAACCCTCAAAAACAGTTTTTTGTCCCTAACTTATTCTGGTCAATTTTTACGTGTTCATAGTGTTCTAGAAACTTATTCAACTTACTACAATTCACGTTTTAGTCGAATATTATTATGCGATATTTTCTGAATTTTCCGAGATATTAAGCTTTTTTTGATGAAAAAAAGTACTTCTATGAGCTCAAATATTTCTCAAGGTGGCAAATGGTGGAAGGTTAAACAACTCGCACATAAAAGTACAACAAAAAACATGCAAAAGCAAGTATTAGTTGTTTGTATCCGATTGTGTCCTTAAAAATTGTAGTTATTTTAAAAATCTATTCAAGTCATTTAAAAATTAAAATGCAGTGCTGACGCAGTAAACGCTATTTTTTTTACTTTGTTGATCTTGTAAATTAAGGTACCTGCAATTTTTTCTTTAATTTTCGCATCGAAAAAGTAATGTAGATTTAAAATTATTTGATGTGATTAATTTAAGAAGCTTCCAAATAACTAATCTATGCTTATTTTGTGCACTGCTTTCGCTTGGTGTTTTTTCAAAAGATCACTGTCTTACGTAACAAACACAGATAGATCAAACTCAGCGGTTGCCATAGTTTTGAAACAAATTTTCGTTGTGTTCGGAAGTTTTGCTCGTGAAATCTTGCTTTCAAATTATCTGAAATGTCCACAAAACTATCCTGTAAATAAATCATATACAGTTAATTATGCAGTGCACGTTAATTATGCTAATAATTCAACGACGCATTCAAGCTGGAAATCGAGCCTACTTTTCCCTCCACAAGACGCTTCGTGACAAAACGCTGACTATTTTTGGCGGAGTACAAACGGATAGCAGAGAGTGGCGTAGGCGTATGAACCACGAGTTGCAGGCACTGCTTGGAGAGATTCGCATCGTACACCTGGCGAAAGTTGAGAGACTACGGACGGCCACGTCGCAAAGATGCCGGACGACTGTGAAGTGAAATCCATTCTCTTCAAGAACCCCACAGGCACCAGGAATAAAGGGGCCTTGCGTGCCATATGCCGACCAAGTTGAAGCCGACTTGCGTGTGTCGAGACGAGATGCTCAACTAATTAGCGACCGAGCGTGTTCCTTTCCTGGGTCATTCATTGAATAACCTCACCATCGATAAAGTGATGGTTACATCGGCGGCAGCGAAGTTGAAACTTTCTCGCTCCGTTGGACCGGACGGTATACCACCTGTGTTCCTGAAAAAATGCATCCACGCTATCGCTGCTCCAATGAGCCATCTTTTCAGCTTATCCGTTAACTCAGGTATCTTTCCTTCAGCATGGAAATCGGCAAATTACATGTTCCCTGTGCATAAAAAAGGGAAATAGGAGAAACGTAGATAACTGTCGAGGAATCTCTGCTCTAAACTCAATTTCGAAACTGTTTGAGCTCGCCCTGTTTGTACCAGTATTTGCATTTTTTAAACAGTATATCTCTGATAACCAACATGGATTTATGCCCAAGCGCTCCACGACTACCAATCTCTTGACTCTTACATCCTACGTGATAAATAGTTTCGATGCTCGGTCGCAAACAGATGTCTTTAACACTGATCTTTCCGCAGCTTTCGATAAATTGAATCACCAAGTCGCTATTGCTAAACTGGATAAGCTTGGCATAGGTGGTCCGTTGCTGCATTGGTTCCGTTCATATTTATCCGATCGCCACTTAAAGGTGAAGATTGAGGGCAGTCTCTGGATCGTTCACTGCTCATTCTTGAATACCACAAGGCAGCCATCTTGGTCCTTTAATATTCCTTATCTACTTCAATGACGTCAACTACCTGCTTGAAGGTCCGCGACTCTTGTTTGCTGACGACATCAAGTTATACTCAAAAGTCGAAAATCTATCCGACGCCGCTGTCCTTCAGGAGGAACTATCGACCTTTACCAAATGGTGTGTCGACAACAGCATGCTGCTTAACCCCAACAAGTGTGAAGTCATCACATTTTCCAGAAAGCTGAGCCCGTTCGCTTTTGACTACAAGCTGTCAAATACGCCATTACGTCGTGAAACCTGCGTTAAGGATCTGGGGATACTGCTCGACTCTAAACTTACATTCAAATAGCACATCGCGTTCATCGTGGACAAAGCCTGCAGGAACGATGTTTACTGCTTGAAAGCTCTTTATTGTGCATTAGTCCGCTCCAACCTTGAATACTGTGCTCTAGTTTGGAGTCCATACTATCACATTAGAGTTAGCCGAATCGAGTCATTGCAGCGGAGATTCATTCGTTTTGCTATTCGGAGACTTCCGTGGAATAACCCTTTCCAGCTGCCAAGCTACGAACAACGCTGTAGGTTCATCGACCTAGACCCCCTTCATGTTCGTCGCGATGTAAATAGAGCAACAATTGTCTCCGATTTATTGACCTCACGAGTGGATTGCCCGTACATATTGGACCTGTACGGAAACCTTGATATTCACGTCCGGAGTCGTACATTGCGCAATAGACACTTTTTACACGTGCCGAATCGACGGTGTCCGGTGTCCTACGCCACTTTAACCGTTTTTACTCCAGCTTCGAATATGACGTCAGCCGTAACGTGCTGAAAAATCGTTTTTTATCAATAGCGCGTAGTTTTTAGGTTAAACTATCATTTGGGCCACAAGGCCTGTTGATGTACAAATAAACAATATAAAAGAATTAAACGATGGAGTGCAATGGAGAAGAATACTTGATGCGGTAACAACCACCCCGGCTCTCGGCTGGTAAAGTAAGTAAGTAAGTAGACTGCCTCCGCTGTCCCAAGGTTCCTAGTAATGATGTCGAGGTCGTCTGCGAAGGCTAGGAGTTGGCTACTCTTGCTGAAGATCGTTCCTCTCGTCTCGATGCCCGCTCATCGGATCACACATTCAATAGCGCATATGAATAACATACAGGACAGTCCATCCCCTTGCTGCAACCCTCTGCGCGATTCGAAAGGAGTCGAGAGTGCCTCCGCAAGGGGCTCGTAGCACATCATGCGCTTCGGGGTAGTTTTGATCAGCCGCGTTAGGAAAACCGTATTCGTGCATTATCTGCCACAGCTGTTCGCGCTCGACTGTATCGTATGCTACCTTGAAATCCGCGCAAATATGATGCGTAGGCACGTTGTATTCCCGACATTTCTGGAGGATTTGTCGGAGAGTGAAAATTTGATCCAGAACACCTTGTAGGCGGTGAAGTGTGAGGAAAAGATTAGCTCTATTTGTAGTTGTTCTCTTTCTGCGTATGATGAGTGATAGTAAGAGAAGTACACATTCAGGGAGGCAAAACAAACCGAACAGAAAACGGAGCATACGGTGCATATTAGTGATGTTCGAGAAAACCCGGTCATCGATAACAATATGGTCGAATTGGTTCAATGTTCGTTGGTCAGATGATATTCAGGTGACCTTATAGATATTTTTGCGGGGAAAGAAAGTGCTTTTGATCACCTGAGCTCGTGAAACTGCCAAGTTGATGCATGGACGGCCGTTATCGTTCTTGTCGGTGTGCAGGCTATGGGGCCCAATCACAGGTCTTTGCGTCGCTTCCTTGTGGATCTGAGCGTCCATATCCCTGATGACGATCTTGATGTCCCGTGGTGAACAGCTATCATACGCTGCCTTCAGCTGCCCGTAGAATGCTTTCTTCTCGTCGTCCGGTCTCCTTTCCGGTGTGGACAGTGCACGTTTATGATCGTGTAGTTGTACAAACGGCATTTTGTCCTCAACATCCTCTTGTTGATCGCGTACCAGAACTGCATTCTGCCCATCACTGCGAAGCCCGTTCCAAGTTCGTTGGTCATATATTTGGGCCCTGCCACCACACCTTCTCGCAGTACCACGATGCCGAACTTTCCAAGTTCTATTCTAGCTATCCCAGCAGCACTCGATCGGTATCCATGAAATTCAGCGAACTGTAGTTCGTCACCTTGGTCCAAGCGGAATGTTTCGAAACAATTTTCTTTGATTGTTCGTAGTAAAAATCGGTTTAGGTGAGGTTGTCTTACTAGGGCCACGCTACCGAGTCTCGTGTTGGGGCTGCCATCTTAGCTGTAGTGCTAAGACAACATATTTCTTCCCGATCCTGTTCAAACGCTGTCGTGAGCCGCTCCTAACCTGGTGCCATGATGAAGCAAAAAGCCGCAAAGACCTAGGAGAAAGTTAAGAATGCAAATGACGTGCTCGAAAGTGGATGAAAGTGAGAAAAGTTACCGGAAACTACTGTTCAAGCCATGGATGGTTGTTCTAGTTGAAGGTTGGAGGATTTTACCAAAAGTCCCCACACTCATTGTCTTAAAGCTCATCACTTGTATGCAACGTCCTCACGTCCTTGGGTCTTCATCCGATAGTAAATGTTAATATGTTGTACTATTTTTGAACTTTGTGTTATTTTTGAACGGTTCTCTCCAAATATAATGTAAATTTATTTCAGCATTTAAACGGTAACTTTTTGCTATAACATGTGCTGTTTGGTTGTCTGTTTTTTCTCCAGCCTTCACGGAGGCTTAAGATAGATTTTTCTTGGCTTGGATTTGGACTCTGCTGCGCCGTTCAGCTGCCGAGGTTCGGCACCGAGCCAAGAAAAATTTGATTACTTATCAAAATGCATTATTCAAGCAATGTTATACGCTTTCGAAGGTAAACGTCTTTTTGGGTTGTATGGTTCTCACGTGTACTTTACTTTCGTTTCGTTTCCTAACGGCAATGAACAGCAAGCAGTGGGTGCTTAGCATACTGAAAACAAAGTATTTTACATTCAATTAAAACCGAAAGTTGCGGATCGTCACGCTCATCGTGTCTATTTTCCCAAGCTTGTTCCCAAATCGCTCTCGGTATATTCATAAATCTTTTGTTGATAATTTAATGAGATTCAATAACTCATTCGACTCAAGGGTATCAGCAACCAACGGTTGCTTCATTTTTCTGATACTTCTGCTAATTTCATAACACCAGCTTGGTCATCAGCTAGTTGTAGATAAAAGCGTACAAACCAATTCTTCAAATCTCAAGTGGCCACTAATCACGTCACATACTCACAAGATCGAATGAAGGTAATTACGGAAAATAACTTGAAGCAAACATCTTCAAAGCTCGTAAAAAGCAAAATCGAAAAACCAGTTCTACTTACTCTGTGCTGGCCGTTTACTTAGAGAGCATAGCGGTATTCGCGGGTCCGAATCGTTCAACAGTGGCCCGTGAGTGTGCCCGTACCTATAGCCATACGTAGCAGGAGAAATGCCCGGCAAGGGCGAGCGGGTGGAGAAAATCGTCGAGAGAATTATACGGCATTTGACTGGTGCGGGGTTGCGAGGACCGACGGACGACCGACGGCGGCGCGGCGCGGCCTGGCTCTCATCGTAAATCGGTTGACGACTTGCTTGACACGGCAAGTACAAGTATCTATCGAGTGAGTGACCCCACGTCGGCCGACTCGCCAATTCGTCGGTTTCTGACAACCGACCCGACTCCGACCACTGCGAGTGCATCAACAAGGCGCAGGAGTCAAGTTCAAAGAAGTCATCGCTTTTTCTTTCCGCTGCTGCTGCTGCTGCTGGCGGACGACCCCAAGCTGGCGCCGCGGCGGTATATGTATTGCAATGTTTTTTTCGCCGCCGAATGATTAATTACAGTTAGAGTAAACTGTATGATGCTATTGGCTGTACACATACGTTCCGTGACTGGTTTAAGGCGAGTTTACGTCGTGGCTTAGAATACGGACCGGTAGAAGGTAATTTTTCGAGGCAATAACTATAAAAAAAATTAACGAATTAATAATTGGTGTGTGAGTCAAGTTTCATGTTTGCCACAATATTTTTATTGATGGAAGAAGACTTATTACGTCACGGTATCAGGTGGGATTTTTTTACCTTTTATCTAAACTGATTACCATTGACCCATTAGATTCCAGTCGTATAGGTAATGAATTTTCAACTGAGGTGAATGTTTTAAAATCGATTAGATCGGCTGACCGAGCTGTATAACGAATGAGTTTTGATGCGTAGAAAAATAAATCATGGTTTCTTTCGAATCTTTATTCACGCTTCAGCTCATAGGTCAATAAAGCAGTTTCATTTAAAAGCGAGTAGTTTGTAAATTGGTTTCACTTTTGCACCTTCAATTCTCTAAAATCATCTTAGGGATGGTGGTTCAAACGAAAAAAAAAATTAAAAGTAGAGCTCGGTGATACATAAGAGCATTTCCAGCTCAACACGCTGAAAAAAGCCATTTTTGACTCGATTATTTTTGATTGGAATAAAATTTCGCTGAAATGTGGACAGCCTTGCGTCATTTTCCACTACACTCAATTTTTTCGCCAAAAGTCACTCAAAAAAGCGTGTTTGGAAATAAGATTTTTTTCAAAAAATCATCTTGAAAACTACTCATTTGATCAAAATGACGTCGAAAGAAAAAATGCAGGAAATTAAATATATTTTCAGGAAAAATTTACACCGAAAGAAAAAACTGCAAAACCATGATAAAAATCATAAAATGTCAATTTATTTCCAAATCGTCCCCTCCGATTTTTTATTTAAGGATACCTTAAGTTTTGCCCTAAAACCTCGTGAAGAGCTATCGATGGACATGTTTTATGTTGTTTTTTTTTTTCAAAAATATCCGAGTTTTACATTTTTTGTAAAACTTAAGCAAATTCAATTTCTACGCGTCATTTCTAACAAATTATCTATACCTATAAAGAAGGATTTCTGTCTGTCTGTCTGTATGTTCCTTATAGAATCGAAAACTACTGAACCAATCGGCATGAAAGTATGCATCTAGAGGTTTTTTGGGGCCAGGAAAGGTTTTAGTGATGGTAAGAAACCCCTCCCCCCACTAAGAGGGGGGGCTCCCGTACAAATGAAACACAAATTTCTGTATAACTCGACAACTAATCAAGCAAATAGAACAAAATTTGGCATGTGGGTGTTTTTGGTGACAAGAATTTATTCTATGGTAAATTGAGACCCCTCCCCTCTTTATAAGGGGAATTATAATTCCTCTCCTCTTTAAAGGGGGGGCTTCCATACAAATTTCCTCAACTCGAGAACTAATCAAGCAAATGAAACCAAATTTGGCAGGTGAAAGTTTTCTTGGGCAAGAATATTTTCTATAGTACATTAGGACCCCTCCTCACTTTAAGAGGGGGGGCTCCTGTACCAAAGAAACACAATTTTCCTCATAACCCGAGAAGTAATTAAGCAAATGGAACCAAATTTGGCATGTGGGTGTTTTTGGAGAC
This sequence comes from Sabethes cyaneus, assembly GCF_943734655.1. Taxonomy (NCBI): domain Eukaryota; kingdom Metazoa; phylum Arthropoda; class Insecta; order Diptera; family Culicidae; genus Sabethes; species Sabethes cyaneus. The sequence continues at coordinate 70,711,758 of NC_071355.1, read as the reverse complement.
AAATTTTTTTTCTATGATGAATTGGGACCCCTTCCCGTTTTAGGAGGGGGGGATCCTATACAAATGAAATACAAATTTCCTCATAACTGAAGAACTAATCAAGCAAATGGAACAAAATTTGGCATGTGAAAGTTTTTGAGGGCAAGAATATTTTCTATGGTGAATAAGGACCCCTCCCCACTTTAAGAGGGGGGGCTCCTATACAAACGAAATACAAATTTCCTCATAACTCGAGAACTAATCAAGCAAATGGAACCAAATTTGGCATGTGAAAGTTTTCTAGGGCATGAATATTTTCTATGGTGCATTAGAACCCCTACCCACTTTAGGAGGGGGGGCTCCTATACAAATGAAATTCAAATTTCCTCATAACTCGAGAACTAATCAAGCAAATAGAACCAAATTTGGCATGTGGAGGTTACTGGAGGCAAATTTTTTTTCTATGATGAATTGGGACCCCTCTCCATTTTAGGAGGGGGGATCCTATACAAATGAAATACAAATTTCCTCATAACTGAAGAACTAATCAAGCAAATGGAACAAAATTTGGCATGTGAAAGTTTTTGAGGGCAAGAATATTTTCTATGGTGAATAAGGACCCCTCCCCATTTTAAGAGGGGGGGCTCTCATACAAACGAAATACAAATTTCCTCATAACTCTAGAACTAATCAAGCAAATGGAACCAAATTTGGCATGTAAGTGGTTTTGGACGCAAGATTTTTTTCTATAGTGAATTGAGACCCCTCTCTTCTTTAGAAAGCGAGTTATGGCCCATCTCCTCTTTAAGAGGGTGGGCTTCCATACAAATGAAATGCAAATTTCCTCTTATCTCGAGAACTAATCAATGAAATGGAACCAAATTTGGCATGTGGGAGATTTTGGAGTCTTGAATTTATTTTACGATAGTTAGAGACCTCTCACCCCTGTGGTAGGGGGATATGGACTCTCATACAAATAAAACAAAAATTTTTGCGAAACTCAAAAACTAATCGAACTCGAGAAATTCGAGACTCTTCCATAAAACATTAGTCAATACAAGACCACAAAAACTATCTGTAGTAACACTAGATCATTCAGGACGAGACGGTCGCGAGTGTTCCCGGTGACCCGCCGTCGTAAGCGCCTTCCACTGGGGGGCTTGCAAAACTCGAGATTGTGACAAAGATCATCCGAGATTCATGATTTATGTACAACACAGGTTAATTTGTGGCAATACGAAGTTTGTCGGGTCAGCTAGTGTCATATAAACCTTTTTTTTGGGCCTAGCTGTTCTCAAGATATTGCAAATTTAAAATCTAAATATTAGGGGAATGTCATATTTCTGGAAAATCTAGAACTGATTGCTTGAAAATAGCGATGGTTCGATCTCTTTGACTCAATTTTGATTCATTTGACAGTACCGTCTTAACGGGGCCAAAGGTGACAAAGTTCTGTATGAGACATTTGTAGAACAGGTTATTATCTATAATTTTGCCGAATAAAGTTTTGCTGTATCTTTTGTTGTTACAGCGCTACAATGCTAGTATCTTATTAGTGACTAAATGAACGTTCATTTAGTCACTGATGAGTTACTAGCGTTATAGCACCGTAACTACAAACGATACAGCAAAAATTTGTTCAGAAAAATTGTAGATTAGATTTAGTTCTATAAATGTCCCATACATAATATTGTCATATTTGGCTCGGCTGAGACGGTACTGTCAAATGAATCAAAATTGAGTTAAAGTAATCGAATCATCCCTGCTTGAAAAATAATGAAGTTATAGGCATTTACAAAAAATGTTGTCAAAGTCGGGTCACCGTTGTACAGGTTGTGCCACCGTTGAAAATCCATAGAATACGTATCGAAATTGGTTAGTTGGTTGGTTGGTTGGTAGATAATGCGTAAAACAGACTCCCCATAGTGGTCCGGAGCCTGTTATCCAGCAACTTCTATCTCTATCTCCTCAGCACCTTAGCGGTACCTGCTCTCCGCACCAACCCCTGTGGAAACTAAGGTCGTCTACCAACAGGGAAGGAGACATGATGTGATGGCAGTCCCGTCACGAGACTCATTAGCGTGGCCCTAGTAAGGCAACCTACATAAACCCACCTTACTGCAAACATTCAAGCTGATACGGATCGGAATATTCGGCATCGACCGAAGCGACGAAACAAGAACGACGAATAGATACTCGGTACTTGGAACCGTGGAACGCTAAAGTTCGCAGGTGGTGACCGGGTGTTGCTCGAACAGCTTGAACCCCGCAAAATCGGCATCTTAGTGCTGCAGGAAATCTGTCGCAAAGAAGAGAGGGTTTGGAAGATACGCGGTGGAAAGACCCAGTTTTACCAGAGCGGTGGCACTACCAACGGGCAGAGAACGGGCTTTGTAGTGTTGAACAGAATGAAGCACCTTTTTCCCATGCCAAAATATCCACAAAGCTACCTGGAGATCACCTGACCAACGTATAATGAACCAGATTGACCACGTTCTCGTACATGGTCGGTTCTTCTCTTACGTCATGGACATGGGTTCCCTACGGGGTGTGGATATTGATTCTGACGCTTAAAACTTTCAATTATTTACCAGACAAGCCAAAGCCGTACTCCTTGATTGAACATTAGGTAGCTAGATAATCCGCAACCTGCCGCAAATACTATTAGCAAATACTGAGTGAGGTACTGCCTTGGATGGTTGGGGCAGAATACGTCCGGCCTTCCGAGAGGCCCCAAGCACTAGGTGAAGAGCCCCGGAGAATACAGAATGATTGGTATGCTGAGGAATGCTAACAAGCGAGAGAGAGAGTTCTCTCTAAGGAAAATTGCTTGCGAAAAATTATCGAAATATACCGACGAACACGGAACCAGTTGAAACCACGATCCTGATCTAATATAAACTAATCTCATACTAACGCGTCTAATTCTTGAACGCAGCATGTACCGCAGAGAGACCTCTAAGCAATCGGGAGGAACCATAAATAATTTCTAATTCCACTCAACTCCTTGAAATCAAAGAAAGGAAAAAAGAAAGCGTGAACCTCCCGTACCAAACGCTTCCCATATAAATAATGATTATTATTATTATATTATTTACAGTCGTTGGGAGTATCTTTGCTAATAAAGGTTAAGTGATACTCCGGAACCCCCTCCCAGTTGGCTTCGAGGTATGACGGTGGCCTAATAAGCCAGTCGTCGTATGTTCGAATCCCGGCTGGGAGAGGCTGTTAGAGTTTATAATAGGATCGTAGCAACTGGCCCTGCAATTGTCCTGAACTCTAACTGCTGGCTGCGAAGTCTGTCGTATAAAAACAGAAGGTCAAGTTTCGATAACGGAATGTAGCACCTAGGCTTTGCTTTGCTTTGATACTCCGGATATACTATTGGCATTTAGACCAGAAGCCTGGCTGCAGTTGGCCAAAGATATAGCCAAGGATATTTCGCTTTCTAAAATTAGATTAGACTACCAAAAATATTAGTTTAGTTAAGGTAGTAAAAACAGTAAGCCGAAACGTAGTTTAAAGAAATTATAAATTTGAATTTTCACCGAGAAACATCAACCTGAAAGCCACAACAAAAATATTAGTTTGAATAATATAACACTTGAAAATAAAGTCTTGTGGTTCAATGATTACTTAAAATTACAATTTAAAGATCAAGAACTGAGAGCTATACGACTTCGTATCTCCTAGCTTGGCTACTCAATTCTACAAATTGGAGTATTTCCAGGTATGGTCACGTGGAGGCGCCAGCTAGAGGCTTTGAATGGCTAGAGCTATGTTGGACGTTTTTTCCTATGTTCCCATCCCATTCACGAACCAGTTGACCACGAGCCTGAGGAGTAAAAAGCGCCAAAAGGAGGACAGAGATCGTGAAGAATTAGAACAACTACTTCGAGCTAATGGCATGCTCAAGTTTTCCCGGTAGATCAACCAATCTCGTAAGGGCTTCACACCGAAACCTAATATGTATAGGGACGACGGAGGTACTCTAATCACAAACAAGCGCGAGGTGGTCGACGGGTGGATGCAGTTCTTCGAGAACACCTCAATGGCGGAGTTTCAAAAGGAGGCGAAACTGAAGTTTACCTAGGAGTGCCCATGGAAGATAGTAATGTCTCAGCACCATCTCCAAGAAGTTGAACGAGAAATAGGGTTACTGAAGGCCAACAAAGCCGCTAGTAAGGACCGCCTACCGGCAGAGCATTATAAACATGACCGAGAAACGCTAATAGCGGTCCAAGATTTGAAAGAAGGAATAACTACCGGAGGATGGATGGAAGGAGTGGTTTGTTCCATCTACAAAAAAGAAAATCGGGTCGACTGCTGCAACTATCGAGGCATAACGCTGGTAATCGCCGTCTGCAAGGTGCTCTTCCAGATCCTGTTACGCCGATTCCGTTTGTCCCCGATAGCACAGGGTTTCAAAGGGAATTATCAGGCAGGCTTCATGCGGAGTCCCGGTACAACGGACCAAATTTTCACCATCCGTCAGATCTTACAGAAGTGTCGGGAGTACAACGTGCCCACCCATCACATCTTCATTGATTTCAAAGCAACATGTGATACAGTCGATCGAGATCAGCTACGGCACATGGTTTGCTGGATAAACTGACGCGACTGATCAGAGCTACATTGAATCGAGTGATGTGTTTCATGTGCATCTCGGCGGGACATTCTGGAGTTCCTTTAAGACGTGACAAGGTGATGGTTTATCCTGCATGCTGTTCAACGTCGCTCTTGTGGGGGTGATCCGATGATCCAGCATCGAAACGAGAGGCACGATTTTCACCCAGGGTAGCCAGCTTCTAGGCTTTGCCGATGACTTTGATATTATATCCAGGAACTTTGCAACGGCGGAGGCAAACTACACCAGGCTGAAAGCGGAGTCTAGGAAGATTGGGCTAAAAATAAATGCGTCGAAGATCAAATACATTAAAGATAGGGGCTCAAAAAAAACCCAACGCATGCCTCCCACGGACGGTTACCGTTGACGGCGACGAGCTAGAAGTGGCAGATGCAATCGTGTATTTGGGATCGCCGATGACCGCAGACAACAACACTAACTAGGAGATCCAGCGGCACATGCTAGCGGGAAATCGGGTCTACTTTGCTCTTCGCGAAATGTTACGACCAAGAAGATACGCCGCCGTACGAAGCTGACAATTAACAAAATCCTTATCAGACCGACAGTTTTATATGAATTTGAAGCTGTAACGCTGCTCACTGAGGACATACGCGCCCTTGCCGAGAACGAGCGGAAGGTGCTGCAGGAGCGATATTTGGTGGAGTACAAACTAAAAACGGAGAATGGCGGAGGCGTATGAATCAAGCAGCTACAGGCACTGCTTGGAGAGATTCTCATCGTACATCTCACAAAAGTCGGACACGCCGTAAGGATGCCTTGACAACAGTGCGACGAAAACAGTTCTGTCCAACAAACCCACTGGTACCAGGAACCGAGGGGCTCAACGTGTAAGATGACTCGACCAGGTCGAAAGTATTTTGCGACTTCTGAGACGACTGCTTGAAACAGCACGAGCCAACCCGGTTTTATGCTGCTGACGATGACGACGCGGACGAGTCAAACCATTTTGCTAATTGAGCTGGAAATGCTTTTAAATCAAAACAAAAATCAGATAAGCCTTAGGTGTTACTTACTTACTTACTTACTTTGGTGGCTTGCCGTCCTAAGACAAAGCCTGTTGAACAAAATTTCTCCATGTAACTCGGTTGAGGGCTACCGCTCTCCAATTCCTCGGACACCGAGTACTCTCCGCCAGATCTCGCTCCACCTGGTCTAACCATCTTGCTCGCTGCGCTCCTGGTCGTCTTGTTCCTACCGGATTTGAGGCGAACACCATCTTTGCAGGGTAGTTGTCCGGCATTCTTGCAACATGCCCTGCCCATCGCATCCGTCCAGCTTTAGCCACCTTCTGGATACTGGGTTCGCCATAGAGCTGTGCGAGTTCATGGTTCATCCTCCGCCTCCATACTCCGTTCTCCTGTACGCCGCCGAAGATCGTTCTTAGCACTCGTCGTTCGAAAACTCCGAGCACTCGCAGGTCCTCCTCGAGCATTGTCCATGTTTCATGCCCGTAGAGAACAACCGGTCTAATAAGCGTCTTGTACAGGGTGCACTTTGTACGGGGACTTAGTCTGCTCGACCGCAATTGCTTGTGGAGCCCATAGTAAGCACGACTTCCGCTGATAATACGCCTCCGAATCTCACGGCTGGTATCATTGTCCGCCGTTACCAGTGAGCCAAGGTAGACAAATTCATCGACTACCTCAAACTCATCGCCGTCGATCAATATACTACTGCCCAAGCGGTGTCGTTCGGCCTCGGTTCCGCTGGCCAGCATGTACTTTGTTTTAGACGTATTTACCTTTAACCCAATCTTTTCTGCTTCGCGCTTTAGTCTGGTGTACTGTTCAGCCACCGCCACAGATGTTCTGCCGATAATATCCATGTCATCGGCAAAGCAGACGAATTGACTAGATTTGTTGAATATCGTGCCCCGCGTGTTGATATCCGCTCGGTTCATAACACCTTGTAGCGCTATGTTGAACAGCAGGCATGAAAGACCATCACCTTGACGAAGCCCTCTGTGTGATTCGAATGAACTTGACAATCCACCCGAAATCCGAACACAGCACTGTGTACCATCCATCGTAGATTTAATCAGTTTGATGAGCTTCCTGGGGAAGCTGTTCTCGTCCATGATTTTCCATAGCTCTTTCCGGTCGATGGTATCATATGCGGCTTTGAAATCAACGAATAAATGATGCGTGGGAACTCTGTATTCACGGCCCTTTTGAAGGATTTGCCGTAGTGTAAATATTTGATCCGTTGTAGACCGACCTTCGACGAAGCCGGCTTGATAAGTTCCCACAAATCTATTCGCAATTGGTGATAGACGGCGGAAAATGATTTGGGACAGCACTTTATAAGCGGCATTGAGAACGGTGATCGCTCGATAGTGCTCACAGTCCAACTTGTCGCCCTTTTGATAGATCGGGCAGATAACCCCATCTTTTTTCACTCCTCCGGTAACTGTTCCGTACCCCAAATTCTAACAATTAGTCGGTGTAGACAAACGGCCAGCTTTTCTGGTCCCATTTTAATAAGCTCCGCTCCGATGCCATCTTTTCCAGCTGACTTGTTGTTCTTTAGCTGCATGATGGCCTCCTTAACTTCGCCTATCGTTGGGCCAGCCCCTCTTCCCCGTTTGCTGCACCGTCGAAATCGCTTTCCCCGCCGCCATGGTTTTCCGCCTGGGCGCCATTCAGGTGTTAGGTTAGCCTTAGGTGTACGAATGTTATAGAATGTCAGTAAAAAAATCTGACGTATGAAATTTCCTACGTTTGGTCATAGTGGGTTAAACAGTTAGTATTTCTACATGGAATAGGTCATGTCAGTTCAAAGAAAGGGTTATCTTATCGCTTAAGCTGGTAATTAATTATTGAAAAAATAAAATAAAAACCTGATTTAATCCACCTAGTGGTGAAAGGAACCTTTGTTATACGGTCTTACTTGCTATTTGAGATAGAAATCGACACGTTTGGTTTACATGAAATTTTTGGAAATTGAATAAGTTTACAAAATTTGAACCAAATAGAAGCACTTATAAATTTTGATAGTTCCTTTTCTCATGAAATTGCTGTGTAAATTGTTACTAATGAGGGTAAGTGCAAGTAAAAGTAAGTTGTAAGATGAAATATTATTCTTTAACATATACATTGCGTAGTAAAGGTCTAGTTTATAGGTTTTTGAACTATGCATAATTTCCTGTATTGCCATTCTATTTGATTCACAACAATAAAGTTTTCTCGAATAAATTTCATCAATTTGTATTAACCTGCGGTTACTCACGTTGTTGTATTTTGTACACCACGTGTAGGTTTTTGAATGCCATATTGTTATATAGTTACAAATCGTATATTACGTATATACTAACGTATATTCTTCAATAAACTTGTTATGAGCAAAATGTCAGAATTATTCAATGCATTATTACTTTAAATTGTTAGGAAAATAGATTAGCATAAGCCGACATCACAGAAACGAAGCAAGTAGCATGTGGGGTGTACCGCAATTGGCCCCAACTGGAATTTTCTTTCGTTTCTTCATATGGAAAAATGGTGTCTGTGTGCAGCAAAACTACCAGCAAATGTACACCCTTAAAAAAAAGCGCCGAAGTCGGCTAAATTTTGTCGAGATTTGGACAGCCGAGCGTTCGGTAAAATTTTTATGATGCCAAACGTTAGTAAAGATCCGTAAACGTCGATTTGCAAAACGAAACGAAACGAAATTTTTACCGAACGCTCGGCTGTCCAAATCTCGGCAAAATTTAGCTGACTTCGGCGCTTTTTTTTAAGTGTGTAAAATGTTTAAAATGTATCCGTCTGTTGGTAGTCGAGTAATTCGGGGTCAAAATCAGGGTATTTTTTATAATCAAAGTTTTACAGTTCGTAAACAAGGAAACATAGAGGTATACTATGTAGAGCAAAGTTGTGTATTTTTATTATTTATGCAACTTTGTAATACATGAAAAAGTCATACAACAATTACAAAAAGAGCTAAAATAGAAAAACTGATTTTTCAAATTCATATACAATAAATAAGATGTCTTCGTTGAAGAGATAGAAGGTTACTGTCTTCAGCAAAATTTGTTGTAATAATATGCTCTAAAACTTTGCAGAACACATCAATGTGTTATATTGAAACTGAAGTAAAATATTTTTTTTATTTCACTTTTAGGGGGATTAATCAATATTCAAATTCTACCAGACGATAGAGCTTTCAATTTCAAGAAACTCTTCCAAAGGTTCGATAAACTTAAAACCAAGTTTTCCTAGTCAAAACTCTAGTGCGCACGTTTTCTTTGGTTTTGGGCTATTGTGCGCGCGAGTAACTGTGTTATAAAAGTTGGCGCGAGTGTTCGAGGGTTAATATCTTTTGACCGGTAAAACCAATTCTTATGAAATTTTGCATATATATTCGTAGTGTGAGAACCTCTCGTTTGATAATAAAATAATTGAAATTAGGTTATTTTTCTTGGTTAAAATCATTATAAATTATTGATAATTTTGGTGTGGTGTATTGAATTACTCATAACTTTCAAATTAAACATCCAATCAAAAAACCATTCAATAGTGATCCATCCGGCTATATTACCTGTCAAATGAAACTAATAGCACGTAAATCGGTTTGGCCATCTCTGAGAAACAGGCGATCATTTGAACCTTGTCAAAACTGGTTTTTTAAGGCTAACTTTTAAACCACTTGTTTGTTTTCAATAAAAATTGGCGTGAAGTTTAGCAATAGTAAGAGCTTTTATTCGGTACTAAGATCGATGAAATCGGTTATGTGATTCCGGAGAAAATCGTGTCACGTAATTTTCACATTTTTGCTTATAACTTTTAAACCAAAAGTCGGACCACGAAACAATTTAATAGTGATATACTAGGTAATAATACCTTTCAAAAAAAAGTTATAGCAGACGAATCGGTCCAGCCATCTCCGAGAAATAGGCGATTGAAAATTGAAGCGCACACACATACACACATACACACACACACACACACACACAGACATTGCTCATTCGTCGAACTTGATCGATTGGTATATGTGACACGGCCCTCCGGGCCTTGGATCAACTTCGTGTTTTTCGACCAATTCCTAAACCTTTGTTATATTGTATAACAAAGGTAAAAACATGTTGTTGTTATTTCTTGATCCAAAGCTTCAGGCTTGGTCTGCTCTTTTTGCTTCGTTTTTGATCTTTTTATAGCATTGGCGTAAAATAGCAATGGGCTGTCCTACACTCAGTGCACAGATCTTGCTTATTTCATTGTAACCAATCAGCCAAGCAAAATTCGAAAATGTTATGTAACGGGCATTTATAGAGTCAATTATTATCCATACAATTGCTGAACTAAGTATTGCTCAACCTTAAGTTCACACTGAGTGGTTCGCAGAGAGCGCTGTATAGTTGATATGTGTATACTTGATACAACTCGTGGTTAATGCTTCTGCACCACATTCCGTTTACTGTTTTGTTTTGCCTTTCTACTATATAAATATATAGTATAAAGGTATAGAAATCACTTGGAAAACCGGAAATGGAAAGAAGGTCCTGCGGGTCGAATGTTATATACCATTCGACTCAGTTTCGAAAACTGAGCATTTTCTGTATGTGTGTGTGTGTGTGTGTGTGTGTGTGTGTGTGTGTGTGTGTGTGTGTGTGTGTGTGTGTGTGTGTGTGTGTGTGTGTGTGTGTGTGTGTGTGTATGTAACGCTTTTAATCTCACTCACTTTTCTCGGAGGTGGCTGGACCGATTTTAATGTTCTTAGTGTCAAATGAAAGGTCTAGGTGTCCCATTGTTCGCTATTGAATTTCATACTGATCGGACTTTTAGTTCAAAAGTTATGTATAAAAATACGAAAAATATGGGACTTCATTATCTCATAGATCCCTTAACCGATTTGAACAAAATTGATTGCATATGAAAGAGGAGCCTTACAAACCCTTAACTTCCAAATTTCATGATGATTGGACTTGTAGTTTGAAAGTTACATAAAGAAATGTGAAAAAATAGTATTCAAAACATATTTTTGTAACATTTAAGAATTAATTCAATGAAAAACATCACACATTTTATTATTATTTGAAAATTACTGCTGAGATCTATCAAACGAAACCGAGTTATTTAAAATCGGACGGTTCATTCAAAAGTTATTCAAACTTTAACACTTAAGCACCGTATATTAAACCGTTAAAACGTGTGAAATCAAAACGTATCAATCAAATGTTGATTGTATTCAATGTGTGCGATGTATGTATGTATGTATGTGTGTATGTATGTATGTATGTATGTATGTATGTATGTATGTATGTATGTATGTATGTATGTATGTATGTATGTATGTATGTATGTATGTATGTATGTGTATGTGATGACAATTTGCAATGAAAAGTCAGAAGTTTTTGAAGCCTCTTATTGGAATACGAACTCTGAAATAAAAGAAAAGAAAAAAACTTTTACCGACTAAATTCCACTATTTAATATTTATTCGCGACAGATACGTATACGCTTTGAAATAAGACACTGATGAAGCCTGCACGTCGTAGGCGAACTACGTATCTGTCGCAAATAAATATTAAATAGCGGGATTCAATTGCGAAGTTTTTTCTTTTCTTTGATTTTAGATTTCAATTGTCATTTTCTTCACTTGTTGTTACTCACAATTGTACACGAAAAGCAAAAAGCGAAGAAAAGCAGTTAATTTTAGTGGTGTATAGGATCAAAATACTAGTGAGTTGATTTTTCCAAATAAATTTATACAAATTTCAAACAAATTTTGCGCATCAATATATGCTCTTTTCAATCCATAGATACTAGAGCTTAGAAATGTTATATGAAAAATAGGAAGTAAACGTTGCACGGTAGTAACTTTGTAAGATTTGTTTTCGTTAGTGACATTTTAAAGGACAGATGTCTTATGTCATGAATCATGTTTTAATAAATAAATCAAAAATGACAAGCACTGGAAATCATATCGATCATATTTCTCATTATCAAGCATGTTTATGGCGCAGTTTTTGCACTATTTTTCGAACTCATCTTGTTTTCCTAACCCTCTAATTGTAAAATCGATGCGATCAAGCTAATGATTATCTTTTCATGAAAGTACATTCAAAAGAAGGTCAAGTTTTGATTTTCATGCAAAAATAATTATCTGAAGGAGCGCCAGCTAAGAAAAAGTTCAATTTCTCTTTTTCATATCTAATGCTCTATTCAGTTATTTTTTCTAATTCAGATATATTGCAAAATTGAAGCCAAGCAAACTAATAGTAAAATTTTGAGATTAATCATTTTGTTGTAGATATCCTTTTTCTTCAAAAGCGAAGTATAATAATAATTTTTCTGAACTCTTGTTTTTCAAAGATGCTAATTTTTGAACGCATGGTATTAATATCAAAATATAAAAAAAAAATCTACCCTTTGGGCTAAAACCACTCAAAAAAAATATCAAAAAATCTGCTATAAAAACAAATCTCATATTGTCAGTTCAATACAAGTTTCGTATGTGGCTCTGAAACCCGAAAGTTAAGGCCGACCGATTATAAAACTAAATAAGGTGTTCATCAAATAATATAAATTTACGCACCCAAGGAAAGAAAATATAATTATTCTTCGCAATACGTTGTGAATTTTACTGGCAAATAAGGATTTTGAGGAATACGGAACGGATATTTAAAAATATAGTCAAGTTAATTATAGATGTTCCTGAGAAATTAAATAATTATTATTGTGGCAGTAGAAAGGCTAGGTCACGCCGCTAGGTGGATTAATTCGGTTTTTTTTTTTACTAAAGGCCTTTTCCACTGCACAGCGGAATCAACGTTTGATTCGGATGATATAGACGTCATCCAAGTAAAGGATTTCCTGATGATATACCCGTTCCTTTCACATTTGCTGTTCGTATTGCACCTTACAAGGCAAAGTTGAATAGCATCTTATAGAATACATCTCCTAGCTTCAGTCCATCCAAGCCGTTGGGATTTCACCCGCTTTTCTGGTATCAGCGTCGCACGAACCAGCGTAATTATTTTCGGCGGGAAACCATGTTTTAGCATTGATTATCTGCCACAGCTCATTTCGTTTGACTGAAACGTACACCGCCTTAAAGTACACAAACAGATGATGAGTCTGCAAGTTGTACTCCCGATACTTGGCAATAATAAGATATTTTTTTCCATATTCTTTTTTCTCTCCATGTTTTATTGGCATTCCTCAACAAACCATTCTCCTGGTGCCCTGGATGGCCGTGACCTGACTCCTCGGGAGAAGGCCATGCCTCATCACGTATTCACGCGTAGTCCTTGGCAGTAATTGTGGGTGGTTGTCTACCTGCCCAATTATCATCCCAAAAAATGGGTTTGACATATCCGGTTTACGATTGTTAGTTCTCTTGTAAACACGAATTCTTGTCTAATTCCAAGTCAAATTTTAAAACCGATTTCCAGTACAGTTTGAAATATAGCTTTAAGCCTAAATTTGTTCAACCTAATCGGCAGGTAATTTTGTGAGTGAGAAGTAGTAATAGATTTGTCATTCTCCGACTATTCGATTTTTCAAGCCAAAACACTCTTTTGAAAGGCTGGATGCCCCACCTTTTGTTTACGTTTGGGCACACGCTAGTGGTCCTGCATTGTATCGTTTTGGATAGTCAATTTTCGATGAAACAAAACCAGTTACATACAGCAACACAGAACAATGCCGAATGCAGAGTGTGACTATCAGCAGTGGCAGGGGGTCCGTTCCTGTTGGCAATTCTCAATTTTAATGACGAATTATAGCTTGTTTCTTTTTGAGTCCAAAATTATCCTAAAGGTTCACTTAAAAAGCAAGTACGAAAAACAAAATTCTAATAATTTGTCTATTTTCTCGCCGGTTTACAGATTCTCAACATATCAGCCAACCCGCTGCCGTTCTACCGCCAACGGCAAGGAATGACAATCGAAATGGCCGGTCTCACAACATCGGAGATCTGCGAAAACACAAAACTAGCCCGCGAGATGGCCGTCATGGGGAACTACGACTCGGCCGGTATCTACTACGAGGGAGTACTGCAGATGCTGCACAAACTGCTGGTCGGCATATCGGAGCCAATCCGACGTGGAAAGTGGACTCTGGTTGGTATCCCGCCTATACGATTCCCTTCCCGAATCATCAACAACCCATTTCTTTTTAGATCCAGCAGGAAATCAACAAGGAGTACAACCAGATGAAGCTGATCCAGAAAACGCTTTCGGAGATCACGATGGATTTGCAGAATGCACCGCTGCAGGCACGGATTCGCACGAAACTGCACGAGACGGCGAGTAAGGATCCGAGCATTTGGTTACGTTCAGAGCAGGACCTCTACAACCAGCAGCGAGATCCGGACATTTTTGAACCGCTACCACCAGAGCAAAACACTGGCGGCGGACGGTCGATCGCTTCCCGCAATCAGAACCGTAACAGCACGATACTGAATCGCAAAGCGGAAGCCAACAGGAAGAATGCCGTTACGAAATCGGCCAATTCAACGACTATTGCCGGCAGGAGGACAATCGGTTCGAACGTAAGGGCATCTACTGCCAACACCAACGGGAAGACTGGAACACTGCCAAGGAACAAAGGGAAAAATGCTGGAAACTCGGCCGGTGACGGTGGAGGAGATGGTGGTAAAGCGGAAAAGGGCGACAAGGAAAAGAACGATGACGTTGATGATCAGGATAATCAGGATCAGGAACCGGAACGTAAGTTCGAACCGGCCAGCCATGCTGATGTAGATCTAGTCGATATGCTGGAACGTGACATTCTGCAAAAGAATCCAAACATCCACTGGGATGATATTGCCGATTTGCATGAGGCAAAACGGTTGCTGGAAGAAGCCGTTGTCTTACCCATGTGGATGCCAGACTATTTCAAGGGCATTCGTAGGCCGTGGAAGGGCGTCCTGATGGTAGGGCCACCTGGAACTGGTAAAACCATGCTAGCAAAAGCAGTGGCAACAGAATGTGGCACTACCTTCTTCAACGTTTCGTCGTCTACGTTGACATCCAAGTACCGCGGTGAATCGGAAAAGCTCGTACGACTTCTTTTCGAGATGGCACGCTTCTACGCTCCGAGCACCATCTTTATAGATGAAATAGACTCTCTCTGTTCCAGGCGCGGATCAGAATCGGAACACGAAGCCTCTCGCCGCGTTAAGTCCGAGCTGCTAGTACAAATGGACGGTGTCAGCAATGACGAGGCCACCAAGATTGTCATGGTCCTGGCGGCCACCAATTTCCCCTGGGACATCGACGAAGCGCTTCGACGTCGGTTAGAGAAGCGTATTTACATCCCACTGCCGAACAAGGACGGTAGGGAAGCTCTGCTAAAGATCAATCTCCGGGAGGTCAAAGTGGATGAAGTGGTTGATCTCAATCTGATAGCCGCCCGGCTTGACGGTTATTCCGGAGCGGACATTACCAACGTTTGTCGTGATGCCAGCATGATGTCGATGCGAAGGAAAATTGCCGGCCTCAGACCGGAGCAGATACGACAGCTGGCCAAGGAGGAACTGGACCTGCCCGTTTCCACGCAGGATTTTAGCGAAGCGATTGCGAAGTGCAACAAGAGCGTCTCCCGGGATGATCTTATGAAGTACCAGCAATGGATGAAGGAGTTTGGTTCGTCGTGATCAGTTGGAAGCGAGTGGAAGAGAGGAAACGTGCAATATTCGCTAAGGTCCACTTCATCTCGTTCCCTGCCCTGCCATCAGTCAACTAGATTTTTTTTTCGGTTTTAAACGTTCATTATATGCATTTTTACATGCTTATTTTAGGAAGCGTTCGATTTTAATCTCATCTACAGTTTTTTCGTAATTGTGAAATTTATAGAATTTCCATTGTATTATTTGTTGTTTCGTCATCGAATCATCTGTCGCCCTATTTTTTCGCTCAACTTATGCATGGAGGCGTTCATTTATTTTGTACTGATTTATTCTATATTTTGCTTGATTTTATTAGGCGATGGCTAGCCAATCAGGCCAAATCATAGTCCGTTGCCGCCTATTAATTGGAAGGATAGATACATAAGTGAGAAATAAGCTTTAATCGTGTATTTTGGCTGATACGTCACAAAACTGTTTAGTGTAGGTTCTTAAAAAAATAATCGTATGTCATAAGAAACCGATAAAGCGTCTTTGATAAGAATAATTTTAATAAATTTTTTAGAAAAATAGTTTCCTACCTTATTTGTTTAACGAAATAAAACCATTACTAAGGATAGATATTCTATAGAGTTAGTTGACATATAGGTACTAAGCTACATATGTAGGTAAGCTGGCTCAACTTACAAGGAAAACTAGCTGCGTGAAGCTTGAAATCCTGGGGCTGAGTGAGATCCGTTGCGTTGGCCGGATACTGGCGAACACAACATGATGTCTGGGCAAATCTTGCTTCACTCTGGCATACGGGGTGAAAATGCTACTCGAGAAAGAAGAGTTGGATTCCTGATGTCCCCAGTGGCAGATACGGTCCTAATAAAGTGGGAACCGATAAACCAAAGCTGCCGGTCTGCTGCTGCAGGAGAAAAATAGTTTCTACAGCCAGCTAAAACTGTATGGTTAAAAAAATCCCCAAGAGGAACATTCAAATCATCGCGAAGATCGGCTCAAACAACGCGGATCTTGAACGCGTCATGGGACTCCATGGTCTAGGAGAGTTATGTGCGAAAACGGGGACCTATTTACGGAATTATGTGGTAACAAAAACAAATCATTGGTGGACCGCTCTCTACTCATAAATCAGCACATAAGATCACGCGGGCTTCTCGCGACGGCCGAACAGAAAATCAAATTGACCAGATATGCATCAGCCGAAAGTGGAGAAGGATCCTTCTTGATATACGCAACAAGTGCAGCATCCGACCACCGATGTCACGAGTCTAATTTTCTTGATAGTTCGTTGTCGTTGTATTTTGTATTTAGGCAGGTTGCACTATTAGGGCTACGCTCCCAAGTCTAGTGATGGAGCTGTTATCAGGGATAGTTCGATCACTTTGAGTTAATTTTGATTCATTTGGTGATACCGTCTCAGCCGAGCCAAACATGACAAAGTTATATATGGGATTTGTAGAACTAGTTCTTATCTACAATTTTGCTGAACAAAGTTTTGCTGTATCTTTTGTAGTTACAGTGCTACAATACTAGTAACTCATCAGTGACTAAATGAACGCTCATTTAGTCACTAATAAGATACTAGCATCATAGCTCCGTAATTACAAAAGATACAGCAAAACTTTATTCAGCAAAATTATAGATAATAACTTGCTCTACAAACGTCCCATATATAACTTTGTCATATTTGGATTCGCTGAGACGGTGCTGTCAAATGACAATTAGGTGTTTAAGACAATTAGGGTATGTTGCTACATCGTCGTAATTGCCTATTCCCGTCCTATCCAACACAAATTATTAAAAATATCAGCATTTTATGACACACAATGCAAAACTAGTTATTCCCTAATATTTTAGTTAGTTGTCTATCATACGCGATCAATCGAAGTGAGCTGAGATCTATTTAAATGCTTTTTTTTTTCATTAAAGAAGTCCTACCAGCCAAATTTACTAAGTTTTTCCGTGCGACCAAGAAGACAATGTCGACTAATCGTTTTAATTTCCGTCATTCATAAATGAAAATAACTTACGCAAGGCATTGTCGTAATTATACAGCCAGGAAAACTTGCCTGACCTGCAGAAATTTTGTAGAATAACATTTGTCATGCCGTCCTACACAAATACATGCGCGTTAGCTTCGTAAACATTGTTGTGATTTTTAGTTCAGACGATGAAAAATTTTGTTGGACGGATTTTAAAACGGTACGACGAATTTTAGAAATAAAGTCAGTTGCGTAATTTCAATAATATGCTTTAATAGTCGCTTTTCAGTGATTTCAAAGTTCACGGATCGGAAGGTAAGTGTGTTTGAGTCAAATCAGCACAAGAACTTTTGGAGTATTCATTAAATCCGTCCAACAAATGATGAAAATTAGAATGGCGGGAATTACGACGGGAATTAGAAAAAAACCCTACTTAGGTAGCTTACCTTTTGTCTGATATTGCTAATTCTTTTGAGAACCAGTGATTTAAATTAAAGATTTTGAGTTTCACGATGCTAAAAGCTAAGCAAGGCCTAGGTGCTACATTCCGTTATCGAAACTTGACCTTCTGTTTTTATATACGACAGACTTCGCAGTCAGCTGTTAGAGTGCAGGACAATTGCACGGCCAGTTGCTATGATCCTATTGACTCTAATAGCCTCTCCCAGTTAAGATTCGAACATACGACGACTGGCTTATTAGACCAGCGCCATACCTCGAAGCTTACAGGAGGCAGTATCACGATGCTACATATAATAATAACATGCTCAAGGAACCTTTCTCTGAAGCTTTTATTTCGAATAATTCATAAATAGCTGCTAAAAATTTAGAAAAATCTGCTCAAAAAATATCCTCGGTTTGAGATGGTGTGTCTCCAGGGGGTCGGACACTCAGCACATTGTGCCGCGGCGCTCCGGAGATATCAAGCGGCACACCTCCGGTACAATTTTACATATGAAAACTGCCCGTTGTCATTTGTCAAAATCATCTCGCACGGTTGCCAGATCTATCAAATTATAACGATTTTAACAAATCTTGCATCAGTTCGGCACTTTCGGTACAGCATCGGTACTAGTTCCCAGGTAACCAATAAGCATTAGTAGGGTAACCAACGCATTTTGGACCCCCTCAACAGCTGTACATAATTTGGACACTTACAGCAAAATCAAATGGAAGTGTCCAAATTATGTACAGCTGCGGAAGGGGTCCAAAATAGGTTGGTTACCGTATTTAAGCAGTAAAGCAATCGTTTATTAATATCACTGGCGTTTTATACTGTAGGTTGCTGTTTATTAGCCTTTTGCCTGCATAACTGTTGTAAATTGGCATCCACAATTCTATTTAAATTCTTCTTGTCGGTAACTAGCTGCAAATAAGCATTGTCAGCACTATAAGAGGGCCAGCAGTAAAGTAGCCACATATTTTGCCAAAATAGCATTTAGGTAGCAATTAAGGCAACTTAAATGTTTATTGGCTTGCATTTAAATTGCATTGGAAATGCTTATTGGTTACTTGGGTTCGACTCGTTTCAAGTCGCCTAACATAAAAACGGCTGTTCCGAGTGACTTGCGTGTCTCTATCTTTAACAGGCTCTCTACCCAAGTAACCATAAGCATTAATCTAAAACCGTATATTGAAAATAATTCCGCATCCCTAGTGCCAAACTTTTGTATATTAGCAATCTTAATGCTTATAAAACCTATAATAACATTGTTGATGCATAGAAGCATTAACGTAAATCAGCATTAAAGAAAGCAATATATGCGCATATAACGTAACAATATAATGCATTTAGTCATTTGCATTAAAATGAGCCGTAAGTGTTGATAAACGGCTTGTACTTGACTTCTTATTTTGCTATTCTACGGCCACTATTCGTGTCCTCTTTCACCCAACGAAAGCCGTCTTTTTCTACCCTATTGGTAATGCAGGACAAGTAACTATGATATGAGAGGGAATATCACCAAGATTTAAATACGACTAATTTCAACTCACTCTATCACATCCGCTATAGGCGAATTCGAGCAAAACTAAGAGCAACCGTTCGCTACCTGGTTGTCATTATTGGAACTACAAAAAAAGTGCAATTCCCAAAATGCTTGCTGGCACCTATATGGAACTCGACTTTAAATGTAATATTTCATTGAATTACCAACAGTGGGAATAATGAAAATGGTTAATAAAGGTAAGAAAAAGCATTACCTTTCATTTGATATATAATGTTTCTGTTTCGGAAGAATATTCGAGCTTCGCAAGTGTATTTATGTTTACGAACTGATAGGTTATATGTTTGGTTCTTTGCGCAGATGATCCTTATCACGAAAATAAATCCGTTAGCATTTGAAAACACATTGGAAAACACTGAAGACTGAAAATAATTGGTGATTCTCTATCCAGGATATGTAAACTTTACAGCTGACTCTATGTACTTTTGTTTCATGCGGTACAAAATCAAACATTAACATTTTTCTGCCATAAAGTTAATTAATTCGAATATTTTTACTTACCTTAACGTAAATAAATAAATTTCTTCCAATATTTCGCTATCTAAAATCCTGACAATTGAAAGGGTTAATCGAAAACTGCATATTATTTCAGCTTTTTTCAAAAATGTATGGAGTTTGACAGCGATTTTACTTTTTATCACTTTTTTTATGCAGCGCCTCTAAGCGGGCGATAGCTTGTCAAAAACGCCTATGGTTCAGATAGCAAAGGTGCAAGGAAACGAATGAGGTTGCATGACTAACTCCCGGTTCGAATCCTGTCTAGGTAACATTATCCAGCATTTCAAAAAATGGTTCTGTTTTTATCCTGCTCCGCTTGAGATGCAGCAAAAAAAATCGCTTGCTTTTTTAGTTTTTTAAATCCCGACCGAATCTATTTTTATTTTCCATATCAAGCAAACGATATGCCGTCGATACCTTTTCGATACGTCGATAATGTAGACAAAATGACATTTCGATTAAGCCTCAAACAAACACTGATAATGTTTATTTGATACTTATGGCGTAGCATTTTAATAACCCGCTATTTCGCCTTTTTAGCATTATGTGAGTTCTACAGAAGTATATAAAGAAAAATATGCTTTTAATCATAGTTCTGTATGCTTATATAATGTTGTCCAAGGACTAGTGTTAAGTGCTTACTGGTTACTTGGGTAGTCGCTACTCTTTTGAAAGCTCTCTAATCGGTGTTTTGACAAGTCTCCTGTTCGATTAGACTAGAGTGACTTAGAGTGACTATATACAGAGTGGCGCCAAGTCATCCCGAATGTATGCAATGCGGTTTTTCCAAGGTTTTTCTTTCTCTTTCCTGCATGCACGTTGGATAAGGTCGTCTGCTCGATTGGAATGACACTGACAGATAATTATCATTCCAATTTTGACATTGTCGCCACTCTGTATATAGTCACTCTATAACCATCGAACTGATGTCAAAACCTTGGTCAAAACTAACCATGCTCCCGAGCAGGGTTATTTTCGAAAAACCATCGAACTGTCAAATTTTAACCAAAAAGTAAAAATTTCGCGAAATGGTTCACAGCCAGTACCAGTTGTAGGGAAAGCAAATAGTATTTAATTTTTGAATTATGCGTGGAATTATGTATTTAGAAACTATTTTTATATTATTCTTTGCGTCGATAACAACTCTACGTAAGCATTAGAATTTAAATAGAAATCAACCAAGATTCATGGTTTTTTCCCACGAAATTTTGGCAACTTTTCTCACCTACAAAATGTGTGACTGGACAAGTGTGTTCAAAATCCAACTTTCAATGCAAAAGCAATACATTAAATTTTATCATTCTGTCATGGTAATATTTTGTTAACAAAAAAAAATATAATTATAGGAATGCAGTAAATATTTAACGACATATCTGGCTTTAAGCCTAGTATCGACTTGAAAAGAAATGGGTAAAAAGATAGGCCAAGAAATATTGTACCTTGCAGCAATTTTACGAGTCCCACGCAAATACGTTTTTTAATGATAATTATCCTGTACTTACTAAATACACTGAAACTATGCTTGTCAAGCAAGGAGGGGTGCAGTGGGGAGGCAATAACGAAAAACTGATGGTTCAAATTGCTAAATTGCAAACATGTGTGATAAACGCAGAAAATAACCACGCTAATAATTTTCGCGTGGGACTCTAAATTGGTGGAAACTCCGCAATACTAAAGAAAAGATTTTCCGTTTGCGATTTCTTTAGCAGTATGCACCCCACAAGAAATATTATTTCACATTCAGATGGCGCAGTTTTACATGCAAGTGAATTGAAACGTCACTTTTCCGAACGGAAAAATTTTCGGCGCATTATTACCACAAGAAAAAAATGACAGATATTTGCTTGCCTTGGAGCTGTCAAAATTTCTTCGGTAAATAGCTTGGTAAATAGCAGGATTTCTTCTTGAGTTGTTTTCTTTTCAGCTAGATACTAAACTTTAGTTTTCGAAAAAAACTACTCTGCAAAACAATCAACTCTATGCAAAAGAGTTGATTCTGCGACCTTTTTAAAACTAAAGCCAGTTATGGACAATTCTATTTCATAACAAAAGAAACAAAATCATGAATAAATTGTAATTTGTGGTGCTTATACAATATACACACCATAAATTGCAAGGTTCACAATAAAAGCTGTTGTATTGCCCTTTGCATTGAAAGTTGGATTTTGAGCACACTTGTTCAGTCACACATTTTGTAGGTGAGAAAAGTTGCCAAAATTTCGTGGTAAAAACCCATGAATCTTGGT
Source organism: Sabethes cyaneus (assembly GCF_943734655.1). NCBI lineage: Eukaryota > Metazoa > Arthropoda > Insecta > Diptera > Culicidae > Sabethes > Sabethes cyaneus. The sequence continues at coordinate 70,689,824 of NC_071355.1, read as the reverse complement.
TGATTCCTATTTGAATTCTAATGCTTACGTAGAGTTGTTATCGACGCTACGAATAATATAAAAATAGTTTCTAAATACATAATTCCGCGCATAATTCATAATTTTAACAAATATGCAGCATATATGAAATAAATGAAAAATTAAATACTATTTGCTTTTCCTACAACTGGTACTGGCGCCACTGCTAAATCAAATGTCAGCTCAGATGGGAGAGTTGTAATGATGGGAAATGCCGATCAAAATCTATAACGATTATTGATAAAGTTTTCTTATCGCTAATAATTAATAACGATAATATGACAGTATAAGCAAAAATACGTAAGAAATAGAACAAAAATGTTAAAATAATAACAAGCCAAGAAGAAGATTTCACTTTAAACCCTCCAATTTTCGATACTCTTCCGTGACGATAAAGTTTGATGGTATTATCGATATAAGATTACTAGCGATATTATCAGTAGCACACTTTTCATCACAGTTTTGAAGGTTGCACTTTATAATTGTGCAGTCCAATTGAGTGTGAAGAGCGCAATAATAAACACATGTTTCCTTTTGCAAAATTTAATACATATTTAAAGCAGATTTTACACATTATAGATTTATCTTAAGTCGTCATTATTACAAAAATGTATAGATTTGCAAACAAATGTACGCATCCGGCAGCCCTTCCACCCCGTGGTTCACCGGATTTTCTTCACAGGTTAAACATCTTTTTTTGCACTCAGTGGGCTGTTTTCGCCCCAGTGGTTTGACAAACCTTCACGCGCAGACGGTACGCCATCTTGCTTTCGAACATGTTATTTCGAAAATGCGACCTCAATCTCGAAAATGCGTTCGCCGTCACCAACACACGCAGTCCTTTTGAAGCCGCGTGTATCTACAGTGTCTAAATTGCAGCAGTGTACGTGCCTTTCCCCGTGTACAAGTTCGCTACTTGCCGAAAAATAAAGAGATCGCGCTAGTCGTCGTCGCCGCCGCCGTCGTCTTCGTGTTTGATGAACGCGCATTGAGTAAAAGGGCAACACTCGGATATCGGTGTCTTTCGGTTCGAAAAACTGGTGAAAAATTGTGAAAAACTATCGAAAAGTGGTGCAAAGTGACGGCCAGAATCCGTTGGAAGTAGCTGGTGCAAAAAGTGACCCCGGAAAAGGTGCGTTTTGGGGGCTGGGAAGTGTTCGATTTCTCGGCTGCCGCAGTCGAGTCAATCGGAATCGAGTCGAGGCTGCCTTTCTCTGGCGCTGGTGTAGTTATTTTCTTTTTGCTTAGCTCCGTCCGTCCGTGTACGTGTGTGTGCGTGGGGTTCGCGCTCTGGTTCTCTGGTAACTGCTGCTGCTGGCTGCTGGTCCGTCTCCGGTCTCCGGTCGCTTTCGGAACGGAACGGCAAGAAACCTGTGCAGGATGTGCTGCGGTTCGAGAACCGTGGTAAGGAAATGACCTGCCTGCTTTGTCCGGCTCGGCCCGCCGGATGCCGTGGCCGGTTAGCAAGATAGGCAGCTTTAGCGCAGAAAGATGGGCTGCAATTGAAATCGGAGATTTACTAATTGTACCTGGCCATGGCAGGTTGGCATTGGTACCGGCAGGATTTTTAAGTGGATTTTAGTTTGACAGCCAGTATTTGATTCTGGAAGTAGCACCGGTAAGCGGTAAGCGATGCTGTGTGTTGAGTCGGTGTGTGGGTGTGGTGAAGATCTTCCCGTGGTCGATGGTGGCAATTTCGGAAGAATGATTTTGATTTACAACCTTCCGGTTAATTTTAATGTTGAATGTTGAACCGTTACGATTTTTCTAAGTTACGTTTTTGCTCCATATGCAAAGATTCTTGAAATAGAAAATTGAGTGTAGGTACTATACTGTAAAACTTATTAACGATGAATAATGTTTGCTTATTCAGAGTTGTCTAAAAACTACTAACTTTAAACGATACTTTAATGTGAAGTTCAAATTCTACCTCTTGAAATTTTTTTGTTCGTATCTAAACTCTCTAATTATGACTCTAAACAGATGTCAATCCATCGTGAGTCATAGACATTTAAGTATAAGTTCATTGTCATCAGTAGGAAAATATGATAAAAATATTTCCTTACAGCTTTCTTGCAATTTACCTGCCTATTCCATAGTTTTGAAACGATCGTCATTGTGACGTTACTTTCTTTTCCTTGTTGGGCTTCTAGTGGATGATGTGTCTATCTGTCCAATTGGGAAAATTTTGTACATTATATAAGATAGGAAATTTCCAAATTGCACCACAAGATTCGACCGGATCTATGCGAAGATGAAACCAGTAACTTAACAGCTTGATATCGGTTTAGAGCAAGAAAGTGTTTTCATTTTTACAGGTTTTGACAGCTTTTATATTTTCAATTTTTGACAGTTTATATAAGCGCTAGTGATGGCTTAACGATCGTAGCAGCCTTTACTTGAAAAACTTAACGCATGTTGCGTCGTTATTCAAATGTTGCATTCACGACTTGAATATATTTTGTTGGTCAAATAAAGTGTCGGCAAGCAAGCAAAACCAAAGTGCCTCAATTCTTCCAAAGGTGTATTTTTATCGTGAGAGTTTCAAAGCAACATTTTGAGGAACTACAAGAAAATTAGCGTGTAAGTACATAGCAAGTTTTGGGATTTAAAATACAGCTCTATCAGCTAATCAGGTCGCGAAAATTTGGCTATTTCCGTAGCTTGCTTCTAGTTAGATCATCAATGTAGAAGTCTTTTAGAGGTTAGGATTACTGCGTTGTTGCGAAACTACATCCTCTGTCGATCAGATTCTTGATCGGAACAAAATGAATGCATTTTTACGAAAAAGCCTTCCTATTTACTTACCACTTATTCACATTCGTCAATTTTCTTGCAAATAGTTGATGATAAAGCATCATTTATTGTGACAGGTTGATTTAATGTATAATTGCCTTTCAAATAAAATGAACAACGAATTAAAATTATGACAGTTAAAATATCAACTAAAGCAACATATTAAACGCCCAAAACCTGGTTTCGGATCAGACAGTCGCTAATTATTCGTTACTTTAAAAATTGCTGCATCACGTCGCACGCATGCATATTCTGTCAACCCCTTTTTCATCTAAAGACATTAATTAGTTTTGAGTAATTTTTTTCAGTATTTGAATACAATCGGGCAAATGATAGGGTTGGTCGCTCATTTCTCATAACTGTTCACTTTCAGGACATCAAATTAGACTAGGTTTATCGCGATCCTAAGAAATCTTGCTGGAATGAGGAGACTTATTACTTTTTCTGGCGCACTTCGTTAACGCAAATATCAAATTGGTCTAAGTTTATAGCGGTCTTAAGACGTTTATTAGGACGAGAGGACTTTATTGCCTTTTCTGGCGTACTTTCCAAGCACAGATATTAAATTAGCACGGATCTGAACGTCGTTATGAATCTTCGGCCTGTTCGAATGAGCTCTTTCACTTTTTTGTTTATAAAAATAAAGGGAAATGTAACGAGAACCATTAAATGCAAGTGTAAAAACTGGAATGAGTGTAAATTTAAGTACGATTGTGTACAATCCTACTGCTTGTGGTATGGAAACATCATTATCGCTGCGGCAAATCAGCACTACTTGTTCCGATCAATCACGGAGCGTGGATTTTTAGTTGGACAATACCTAACATTTTTCAATTTAAAAGTTTGTTACGGAAACATGTAATCTATTGTATTATAATGAATTTTTAGAAAAATTTCCAATGGATTGATACCAATATTTCTAGAATCTATTGAAGGATGACTAAGTTATAAGCGAGCAAACCATAACAACTTTTTGTTACAGGTTCCCTTTTCGTTGTTCTAAAAAAGTGCCCCCAAACTCTAACATAAAGATAAAAATTAGAACAGTAGAATACAAGATACAGTAAAAACAGTAAAATTTATTCTCAGAAGAGATAACTATGGCATCAAGCTTATTGTAGTCCACCAAAATTGAATGCCTATATGAACTCAGTTAACGCAATAGCTTCGATGGCATCTGCAGTGGACGAGATCATCGTTATGGGTGCTTGCAACCTACTGCTCTCCATCTGTTAAGGACGTTCTACATTACCCAGCCTTGCTGGCAACGGATAGTAGTTGCAAAGAATTGACTGGTCACTCCTTGACGTAGGTGGCATAGATGAAGCAGTGCATCTGTTCATCCAAACTGTGAATTCGCTGTTTTGCGCATATGTTCCCAAACCTAAACCGAAGCGTAAACCTCCATGGTCGAACCACCGTCTCCGCGTCCTCAAGCGCAAAAGAGCAGCTGCATTGAAGAGTTATTCCCGCTCTCGAAATATAAACACCAAGCTAGTTTTCACTACCGCAAGCTCCTGGTACAGAAACTACAACCGTCAACTATACTTGATTTACGTTAACCGAAAGCAACACGAGTTGAAATGGAACCCCAAAAAGTTTTGGTCGTTTGTAAACGAGAAACGCAAGGAGAATGGTCTTCCTGCTAAAATGTTTCTTGGTGAACAATCTTCAAACAGACTTGAAGATACCTGCGGCTTATTTGCTTAACAGTTCTCGAGTGTTTTCAGCGATAGTGATGTATCAGCTAAAGAGATTGATGAGGCTATTAAGCTTGTTCCAGAGAACCTCTGCAATATCAACAACGATAATTTCTCCGTGAACGATGTCATGAACGCTTTAGATAAATTGAAGTCGTCTGCAAATCCCGGGCCGAATGGTATTCCCGCTCTCGTATTAAAAAAATGTGCAGGCACACTCGTGCATTCACTCCGCAAAATATTCAATCGATCTCTAGGCGAGGAAACGTTCCCAGCAATTTGGAAAAAGTCTTTCGTTTTTCCTGTGTATAAAACAGGAAGCAAAAGTGATGTTGCAAATTACCGTGGAATCACTTCACTATGTGCAGGACCTAAGTGCTTGAATTACTCATTAGTGAGGCAGCGTAACATTACATGCTATATTTCACCTGATCAGCATGGGTTCTATCCTGGTCGCTCCACCAATACAAACTTGGTCGAATTCACTAGATTCTGTATCCAGCATTTCGAAAACGGAGCCCAGGTGGATACTGTCTACACCGATATTAAAGCTGCGTTTGATCGCGTCAACCATCGTCTACTTTTAGCGAAGTTGAAACGTCTAGGAGCCTCCGTTTCATTCACGCGTTGGCTAGCATCGTTTCTCTCCAACCGCTTTCTATCGGTAAAACTGGGAAACTTCAGATCGCAGGAGTTCCTGATAAGCTGTGGCGTGCCGCAAGGTAGCAATTTGGGACCACTGTTATTTTCGCTTTTCTTCAATGACGTCCGCTTAGCGCTACCGCTCGGATGTCGGATTATGTTTGCTGACGATTTGAAAATCTTCGTGGTACGATCGAAGGAGGACTGCAAGCGACTTCAGCAGTTGGTTGATTTGTGTTTTGAATGGTGTTCGTGCAACAGACTTACTATCAGCGTAGCAAAGTGTATAGTGATTACGTTTACCATAAAAAAAAATCACCTTTGGACTACTGCTACACTATTAATTGCCAGCCAATTCAGCGAGAAACAGTGGTGAAGGCCCTTGGAGTTTTGTTGGACGCCGAACTGACTTTCCAGTGCCACTGTAACCACATTGTCGCAAAAGCGAACAAAAACCTGGGATTCATTATGCGGACTGGAAAGGATTTCCATGCCCCTTACTGCTTAAGATCTCTCTGCTACTCGTTAGTGCGGTCTACCCTTGAAACTGCTGCACTCGTTTGGAGCCCTTATATTACAGCGTGGTGGTCCATGAGGATTAAAGCTGTGCAAAGAAGGTTCATCAGGTCAGCATTGCGGTTCCTTCCGTGGACGAACCCGCTTGAACTCCCATCGTATGAAAGTCGTTGTAGACTATTAAGTATGAATACCTTGTAGAGAAGAAGAGACTGTATGCGTGCCGTATTTATTGCAAAATTACCTTTTGGAGAAATAGACGCACCGAATATACTGATGCAAGTGAATATAAACGCAGCTTCGAGGTCTCTACGGTCTAATAACTTTCTTCGCCTGGCATTCCACAGGACGGTCAAAAGGAGCCAATTCGAGCAATGTGTAATATATTTAATGACGTGTATCATTTGTTTGACTTTTGTATTACTAGTAACTGTTTTAAGAATCGTGTTTATAATTGTAATTAATTTTGACTGATGTATGTTAATTGTTAACTTTTGTTCATGTAGACCGTGTGTCAGATGATATAAATATACATAATGATAATGATAATCTGTAACAGATTACATCTAGCTATACCAGCAAGTAGCATTTCTTCAATCATTATTTCATTACATCCTCTGGAAAGTGTATTAGCAGCATCAATATGCAAATAGTCATACTGCGAAAATTTTCACGTCAAGTAGGTCTGGTTATAGTCACTATTATTGTGTCATCAACATTTGAAAGTTGGCGTACCCTTTCAATACAATCCACATGTGCTTGAATAACCTCGAGATCAGGTCGTTCATCTGAGAGTAAATAGAAACATCCAACCAATAGAGGACTGTTTCTTTATCGAAGTGAAACGAATATTTGTTCTAGGTCAGTGGAATGGGCAACTTCGAAAAAGGTTGAGTTCAAACACCTTCTGACGGCAATCACAAAACCGCCACCAACCGGACCTACGGACACTGTTTATAGGGGTTCGATCCATTCGGTAAACAGCGTACTGATTGCCAAATAGTTGTACGAAATTGATTCGGTCATCATTGGCTTTTTCTACTAGTATGATAACCTCATAATCCTGATCGATACAAGCTAGAGAAAAAACTCATCAATTTTAGACTTCAATTCTCTGACATTCTGGTAGTAAAACCACAGAGAAGTAGCGGCGTCGTAAGCGTTGCGTGATCCATTTGGTCCAGTGGAAGCATGCTGGGAGCCCTCTGCCCCAGTCTCAATCACAGGATCAGAACGACTCGAACTAAATACTGAACACTAGCTATTTGGTCTCGGGGGTTGGGTGTAGGTGGGTGCGACTCTATGGTTTATAGCTTTTGTCAACTACATCTGTCTGGGAATTGTGCCCAAATGTGTATACTATTTTGCTGCGAATTAGAATTTTGGCGAACCCTCAGTTGACCAAACTCGTGTTTTAGACCTTGAAATTCGGTCAGGCATTAATATGCCTGGTTTGGTCAATTTCATAGGAACGGAGCCTTTCTCCGAAGACCCGCGCTGAGAAACGCGGACTAACACGCTTACAGGCGAACAACGTCACACGCAGTACCTTGCAAGTCGTAAGGGCCTGCATAGTGTCGTCGTCCTGAAAGTAAAAACAAGTTAGATCAAAACTTCTCGGTCGGTGGTTTCTACAGTTGACGGAGGAAGAGGCACAATCTGTGTGTCTAAAAATAACTCAAAAGCCAGATAGGTCGCTATATTAATAAGGGGGTTGCGCAGTCTACTTTTGTCCAGCGCCTCTATGGTTCAAAAATACACGGGTACCAGCGAGCCACACGCCTTGGCAGGTGTTGTGGGTTCAAATCCGGTTATAATCTCTGATTATAGCTTGGTTCAACCCATGCACATTCCAGCATTGGACAAAAGATAGGAGTCACAACGACAACTTGTTAAGCGTAGCTACCTATTGCCCCCCCTTCCTTTCCACTCTTTCCCCTCCTTTCCCAAAAAAATTTCATTACTTTCCCCTACCGTCCCTCCATCAATTGTAAAACCATCGTTTCAAAAAATAAGAACTCTCAGTTGGGAAACGCTGTTCTACAGTATTCATACAATTTCCAGCCTTTGCTGATGATTGACATCGTAGTACTGAATATTGCGACGCTTGCACTAGAGACTAGACCAAATGCAAAAGCCAGACGAATCGGATTGCGAAATAATGCGTTGACAACAACATACTTGTGGGCAAGAACTTCTAGGATCAGCTCGTTACCACGGGTGCTTGGTATTTGGAATGATTTGTGATCGCCAACGACTCCGGCCAAACTGAGCCTACACTTTGTAATACGCTGAGGTTAGATAGGCGTCCACATCCACACTGATCACACACGTCCAGACTGAATACCTAAACTCTAGGAGTTGGTGAACGGAAGGTGCTACGAACTATAAAATTCACGGCGAATTACAGAGAATGGCGAAGTAACCATGAACCATGAATTGCGCATTGCCTCATTGGCAAAAGTCGGCGGCCTGCGTGGACCGCACATATCCATAGAATGTCGCCATGAATGTTTCACCAGTGTTCCTAGCAGGGACGTAAAATGTACTGGTTGGAGATCAAAATCTGAAGACATTTGACATTATATTTCTTGCGACCAGTCATTCGGCAGATTTCTAGTACACACGCACCGAGAAGAAATACCAGAATACCGATAAGAAAGCTTGCTCGTCGTGTCGTACACAGTTCGGAGCGGCAAAGACACGCTTCAATATTCTAGTGTCATGTATGACAAAAGGTGTACTGGTTTTTGGTATTCTCGTTTGCTGCTTCTTTCGTATGTCTACAGCTTTTCCCCAAATACTGCGGATTCAAAGAAGAACGTTTCCAAAATTGAAAACGAACTTTACTGCCTCTATTCCCACAAGATCTTTATAGTAGTGATCAGCCACAAAACCGTACCATACTGCAACAATTTTCATTACATAAAGTTCAGGTGAAAAACGCATCAATAATTACACCTTATTCTCTATCGCTTGTCTATACTATTCCAACTAGCACTGTAAGCAAAAAAGCGGCGAATGCCTGTCATTTCTATACTGTGACATTTTCTGCGACTGGTCATAGTGCAAATATTAATAAAAATGTTTGCTTATTATCATGTACGTATTCGAGCTAGTTTCAACGCATCAAGAGATAGGCACTCTCGATAGAGAAACAATACGAAGCGACGGTATTGGCTGATATTCTGACATGGCACTGCATACTGGCAAATGTATAGAAAAAATGTAACCGTTTCGGTCCCTGATTCCTAGTTAAACTCCGGAAAATATGTCGGAACGTGTCTCCCTCGTTCGAGAGATGTTACTCAATGGATGACGATCGTTGTCCGTTATAATCCATCAACAATACAATACATGCAGGACGACTGAGGTACCACGTCAAACGGAAAGCGACGAGTGGCACAAGCATATGAACCACGAGTTGCAAGTACTAAAAGAGGAGCCCAGGACCGAATAAAATTAAGAGAAATACTTGCAACAGCACGAGCTACCACAACTTTATGCTACTAGATGAGGAGGAGAGCAAAAGTGAAGGCTAAGAGAACTGAGATAAGGGTTTACGCTTTGCTGCATTCCGTTTTCAAAACTTGGCCTTCTGGTTTTATTCAACAATCTTCGCAGTCAGTTGTTATAGTACAGGACAATTGCGGGGCTAGTGCTACGATCCTACAGCGATTCGAGCAGCCTTTCTCGGTCGACATTCGGGCATACGACGACTGACTTGTTAGACCAGCGTCGTGCCTCGATGGTCACTGGGGGCTATCAAACTATCAAAAAAGCAAAGCAAAGCCTGCTACAGGTGCTACATTCCGTTATCGAAACGAAACTTGAGAGTGTAGGACAGTTGCAGGTCCAGTTGCTACGATCCTATTGACTCTAACAGCCTCTCCCAGTCGAGATTCGAACATACGACGACTGGCTTACTAGGCCAGCATCATACCTCGAAGCCAACTGGGAGGCAAACTATCATAAATGTAAGAAATGTCCGAAGAAGCTTGCCCGTAAGTTTATGAATGAAACAGCATATGACCAGGGCTTGAAAAGGGATCGCAAGTTGAATGCGACTACGTGAATGACTACGCTTTCCGCATTCAAGTTGCGCTTTTTGAACGATCATTTGACTGTTTTTTGAATCCAATCAATCTACCGCTTGCGCTGCTGCCGTCTTATAATTCATGCGGCCTCTCAGGAAAAGCCAACAGCCGCTCTCCCGCTTTGCGCGTTCTTTCGAGGAATCTAAACTGCAAACTGACTGGAAGCATAAGATGGCGTATTTTTTCGTTTCTCTTTTTGTCTCCAAATCGGCTGCTCACAGTAATAGTTTGTCACCCGGAGTCGGTCCGACGCAAGCAAAATGTTCGTCTGTATTGGACGGAGTCCGACCGACTTCTTCCATGCACATTGTAGTGGTTGTTTTTGACGTAGGACTACGTCTTTCAGGAAGGTAGCTGGTATAGGAGGTAATTCCAAAATATCTTTCTCGAAAAGTGGTCAGGTTTTGAACGCTAATAGCTTAGTGGTTTCCCGAACGATTTTCAATATTCTTACACCAATCGATTGGAAAATCTTCTAAGAATTGACCCAAATGAAGAAAAGCATGGATTCTTGATGTTGAACTATTGAAAAATTGAAAATAATGCACCTGTGTTTTACCAGAATTCTCGCTTCGTGATTAGTTGAAAAATTCTTTACGATGATTTAAACCTATACCAATTTGATATCTATGCTTGGGAAGTAAGCCAAAACAAGTGACAAGTTTCCTCATTTCAACAAGATTTCTTAACACCGCGATTAAACCTAGACAATTTTGAGGTACTTGCTTGGGAAGTACGCCAGAAGGAGTGACAAAGCCCCTTCGTTCCAAAAGATTTCGTAGGAACGCGATTAAACATAGTCCAATTTGATGTCTGTGTTAGGGAAGTATGCCAGAAAAAATGACACAAGTTCGTTATACCAACAGATCGCAAATTCTTTACTGCGAGACGATTAAACCTAGACGAATTTGATATCTGTGTTGGAAAAATGTGCTATAGCTGTAGTGTTCGGTTATAATATGACTCTGTATGAATACGCATGCTTGCCGTTTCATTAGAAGTGTAGTGAAAAGATGTGCTGTTGATAAAATAGGATTGAATTGGTAAAATCCCTTCAACGTGGGGAACAATGGGTACTAAAAACAATCTTTAATTTCAGTAAGGTAGCAGGAAAGCAATAGTTTGTGTTCTTGATTTTGTTAAATTGTTTCCAATTGCACATAGAAATAACTCTGAAATCGTTTGAGAATTGAACGTATGCAATGTTACTACTTTGATAAATGTTACATACAACGCATGTAGCTTGTATGTTGCATATAGCGTGTTTACATGAAGAATCGAATGATTACAAGCATGGATACATGCTACTATCGCTACAAAGGGACTTACGTAGTCCTGCATTACTGCCTAATCATATGAAGATGTTAATCATATGTGAATATTGACAGCACGAACATTACTAGTTCAAGTTCAAAACATTCCACAGAAGAAAGAGAACCGCAAAGTCTTCCATTTCAATAACTTTTTTGTTCCGGTACAATCATGTTGCCCCCGTTAGAAAACCAGTTACTATAGACTAAACGTCTCGTTCGGTAGTTGACTACAATAGACGGGACACAATTTGTCTAAAAATAACTCAGCTAGACCAGCGATGATAGAGTCTGAAAGACGTCGCTTCTATAAAAATCATAGAGATTATTACCTTTTGCCAGTCTTCTAAGGTTCATAATACCGACGAACCATGGGACCTAAGAGAAAATTTGGGTTTGAAATCGGTTACAATCAGTTCCTTTTATAACCGGCATCAATCCGTATATCAGTTAGCTCGGTAGAAACTAGAAAGTGACCAAATACGAAGCTAGCGAGTCTTGTATGAATGACCCTTGCTTCTTTCTTCTACCAGCATAGAGCCGGGGCGGCTCTTGTCGTACCAAGAAATTCTCTCCACTGTATCGGTACTGGGCTACTACTTGTCGCCAATTCGTTGAGCGTCTCGACACATGCAAGTCGGCTTCAACCCTGTCGAGCCAACTAGTCCCTCTATTCCTGATGCCAGAAACGTTCTAGAAGAGAACAGGTTTCACTGCTCAGTCGTCCGGCATCTTTATTTATTTATTTATTTAGGTTATTAATTCCATCCGATTCAATATCATGAACTATACATTCTCAAAGTGGTATAAAAACCCAGCATCTTTTCATTAGTTTACATAGCTGTTGTTATCTATATCTATGTTGTTAACTATAAATACATAAACACTTAACAGTCATTATAAATTACATATAAATAAAAACATTGCTCTAAAATTTAAAAATCAAATATAAATCTTCTTAGGTGGCTTGCCGTCCTAAGACAAAGCCTGTTGAACAAAGTTTCTCCATGTAACTCGGTTGAGGGCTACCGCTCTCCAATTCCTCGGACACCGAGTACTCTCCGCCAGCTCTTGCTCCACCTGGTCTAACCATCTTGCTCGCTGCGCTCCTGGTCGTCTTGTTCCTACCGGATTTGAGGCGAACACCATCTTTGCAGGGTAGTTGTTCGGCATTCTTGCAACATGCCCTGCCCATCGTATCCATCCAGCTTTAGCCACCTTCTGGATACTGGGTTCGCCATAGAGCTGTGCGAGTTCATAGTTCATCCTCCGCCTCCATACTCCGTTTTCCTGTACGCCGCCGAAGATCGTTCTTAGCACTCGTCGTTCGAAAACTCCGAGCACTCGCAGGTCCTCCTCGAGCAATATAAATCTACGACGGTTGTATTCATTAGCCAAGTGCCGAACTGGTTCATGCAGGCCGTAGTTAGGTTAGTGCGGTGAAACCCTACACGTAGCAGTTGTTGTGTCGTTGAGGACGCAGTGGACAGTGCAGCAGGAGCGAAGATAGTATAGCGGGACTGTCGTATATTCCCGCCAAAATCTTTGCGACCAATCTCGTGAAGGACACACACCTAAGCCTGTAATGTGCAGGGACGGGTAGGTAAACCTGGTTACAAACGAACGTGAGGTGGTCGATAGGTCAAAGAAGTTCTTCGATAATAGAAGGAGACGCAACGGTAGTTAACCTAGGAGGGTATATTAACGATAACAGCGTCCCGGCTCCTGATCTCTAAGAGATTCGGCGAGAAATTGGTCAGCTGAAGAATAGAAGAGCCGCCGAAAAGGAGCGACTCTAGGCAGAACTCTACAAAAATGACCAAGAACCGCTAGCAATGGCACGTCACTACCGAAACTACCGGAGGAATACATGGAAGGTGTGGACTGTCCCATCTACAAAAAGAGCGATCGACTGCTGTAATATCCGCGGTAGTGCACTGATCAACGCCGCCCACAAGGTGCTAGCAAGAATTCGTAAGGCAGTATCAGGCGGACTTTATGGGGGCCCGTACTACTACGGATCAAATTTTAACACACATCCTCAAATGTTCCAAAAATGTCGGGAGAACAACGTGCTCCTCACGCATCCTATTTTCGTGGATTTCAGGGCAGCATACGATACAGTTGAACGCGAACAGCTATGATAATGAGATACGATAATAATGTACAGTTAATGTATGAGTACGGTTTTCTGAACAAACTGACGCGGCTGTTCAAAGCTACGTTGGAGCGAATGAGGCACTCTCGAGTCTTTTCGAATCGCGGTAAGGGGATAAACTGTATGTTATTCAACATCGCTATAGAAGGTATGATTCGGCGAGCGGGCATCAAAACGAGAGGAACGATCTTCAGCAAAAGTAGCCATCTCCTAACCTTCGCAGACGACGTCGACGTCATTACTAGAAACCTTGCGACGGTGGAGGAGATTCAACGACGTATTCAAGCGAAGTCGAGCCTACTTTTCACTCCGCAAGACGCGTCGAACAAGGAGCATACACCGCAGCACAGGGGCAGGAGCTTATAAAATTGCTTGTAACCACTATAAAGTTTACACAGGACAAACTAAAAGAAATTTATGTAAGCGTTTGAATGTCAAAACTTGACAATGGTTCGCATAGGCTTACACCTGGTTGCCAAGAAGAAAAACTACAACCACTCGCATTGTAATCACAATCAAAAAGGTTTTTATTTTTTGTAAGGGCTACTGGAAAAAGATACTAAAACACACCCGCCAATATATTGGCGAAATCATGATTTTCCAGTGAAAATAACGACGCTTCCACAACGGGTGTACCCAATTGTGGGTTCTTTGTGTGATTATCTTTACGATTCGCTTCTCTTTCCACTTTCGTAAATATGCAATGAACTGTAAAGAAGCAACAGCCAACAACGAGAGCATTTTCTTGAAAAGTCAATTATCAAGACCTGTTTCACGGCGTAGACTGTTGCCGAAAGGAGACCGTAAAATGGCACAGCAGCAGAAGGAACCCTCGCATGACCACGTGAAACAGGCAAACACAACAGAAGCTACTCGCATAAAAGAAGAAAACAATACAAAACCGTTCTATCATCAGGTTGCCATCGTATTACTTGTTCACATTATATAAAATTATGACATCGCTCGAATTCATTCTCCTGTCTCCTGTTGCTTCTTGTCAGTTTTGTTTTCCTTTGCTCGCTCCGATGGTATCATTTAATTTCTTCGCAGAGAACTAAGCTAAACACAATGCATCTAATCCAGCAACGACAAAACAACAACACCTCAAACTACTTCAAATGCGAAAAGGTCATAAACCTGCTACTGCCTCGTTGTTTTGAGCTCCGGTTCTGTATCGTACGTATCTTACCGTATGCCGCCCGTGCCCTGCCCTGTCCTGTCCTGTCCTGCCTTCGACACCGTAACACCGCACCGCACCGTAGGGATGCAGCTCGCGGAAGCGACCTTCATTCGAAAACGATGACGGCATGTGCTCGGCACATACCGCCGGGGCCGCCCGGGTTGGTAGATATCAAAACAAAAACTTGGCTTGGCGCGAAAATGCTGCTTCTCCATAAGGGCGAGAATCGCGACCACATGGCGTCATTGCCATTGCCATTCACCGCGCTCCGGCGCTCGTTATCGTTATCGTTCCGTTTCTGAATGTATTTATTTAGCGGTATTCTTTCTCGATTCGTACCGCCGCCGCCCTTTTGCCGCTCGTCCCGGTGCAGTTATCACGCGACTTGCGGCGAAAGGTGCGACTATCGGGCTGTGTACCGTATACGAAACCGGCACGGTTCGAGCAGATCAAAAAGTTGTTTGCAGAATTTAAGCATGCTTCTTGCGGATACCGTTTTTGGATGGTCAAGATTTTAGCTGGTAGTAAGTTACCTGTAACACATTAGTTGAAGCCCTGAAAAGTGTTTCAAGTGTTGAAAGGTCGAGTTGAGATCAGATTGATCCAGAAGCGAAATCATCTAATTATCTCTAATTCTACTAATTGAACTATCGCACAACTGTCAGCTGAGTGAAGTTAGGAAAAATAAAAACTGAACTGAAAGATTCGACTTGAAAAAAAAAACAAGCTTCCTATCAGGCTCCGCGAAGCCATCAATGCGTTGTGGGCTATTTAGATTCCTTTTCTCAGTGAGAAAATGATACACTTCTATCTCATCCAGTGTTTCTTTTTTTTCGGTTTATTGCTACCAACTGCCAAGTGTGTGCAAGTGGCAATGATCTACGTCCTGAGTCGAACCATTTGAGCGCAATCCGGAACGAGTTCTTCGCCGCAGTGAAAAGTGGTCTCGTGTACGGTTGAAATCAATTTTTTTTATTTGATTGTGATTGTAAGTGAAACTATCGACGGGATACGAGGGTAACAATCCTCTTTTTAATGGGTCGTAAACGTTCGCAATTATCCTTGCATGCTTTCTGTGCTTGTATCTACCCTCGCATTCTCGTTTTCTCATGCTGAATTTAATAGCACTAGGCGAATTGTTCCGCCGTGCAGCAGTCAATCGATTATTTTTTATATAAAGTTGTTTTGCTGTGTAGCAATTACGAAATATTTTCAGAAGGAATTTTCGAACATTAAATCTATCTACTCGGCAAGGAGACTCGACAATCAGAAGAAAGTTGACTGGTAGAATTGAAACCCTTTGCGCGAGGCAAACATTTAGGATTTATGTTCTGATAAATAATATTTGTATTGCTTGCCATAAACGAACCGCTGACCGATAATTGGTTAATCAAGTTTTCGACAAGGCAATAGTTTAACCAGAAAATGCTTTTCACCTACATGGAGCGACCTCAATATATGTAAAAATTTGAACAAAATTTATTCTTTTAGAACAGAGAATTGACAATAGTTAATTCTGGATTTCGATTCATGTTGAACGGAAACTACTGCTAACAAGCTTTGGAGTGAACCACAGTTCAAAGCATCAACAACTTGGAAGATTGGAAAGAGAATGAAAGATCCAGGTACAAAGAACCTTCCGTGCGTTAAAGGGAAGGTAGTATCTGTCGATATTTAATCGAACCAGCGACTGACGTTGACGTCTCTTCAGAAGGAATCATATCACAATCCGTTGGAGCTCTGGAAGCGTGTTATCTGGTCGAAAGAGTCAAGAAACTTCGACTAAGGCTGTGAACCATTTCGCGAAATTTTTAACTTTTTGGTTAAAATTTGACAGTTCGATGGTTTTCCGAAAATAACCCTGCTCGGGAGCATGGTTAGTTTTACCCAAGTTCTGAGAGCCAATGAGATATGCACAGGTGAGGAAGAGAGCTTCGACAAGTTTCGCTGATTTTTCGATAGATTTGTTTTACATTGGTATGGATGCTTATCGCATTACAAATTTGTTCAAACAACCCGGATTGAAATGAGATGAATTTTATCTTTCAAAAAAAGCAAATGAACATCAAAAATTCCTCCGATTTTAACTCGGACAGAAAAAACAATATTTTCATCCTCACCTTATATGCTCTCATTGAGCAAAAAAAAACTATCAATCCTTCAAATATGAAATGGTTCACATTCTGAACTGATTTTAACCACTCAAGGAGAAATAACCATCGAACTGTCAAATTTTAACCAAAAAGTTAAAAATTTCGCGAAATGGTTCACAGCCTAAGAGGGATGAGGCACAGACATCTTCAACCAATCTTGCAACACGGCGGTGTAATGGTACCGTTTAAGTCTATTTTTCATGGTTTGGTGTAAGACCCAAATCAATGGTATTATGAAGGTGTGTGCTCAGGTTTCTATTACCGTCTGTACACATGTCAGGTTTTGGTATGAACTCGAAGATTGCTGAATTTTCTCATAGAACTGACGTGTGTCATAGCCCGAAATTGTATTTATTTATTTATATTTGGGTTTTCCTTTCTAAGACATAGCCTGATGAACAAAATTTCTCCGATTAACTCGGTTGGGGGCTGCCGTTTTCCAATTCCTTGGACACCGAGTAGTCGTCCCACTTGGTCTAACCATTTCACTAACTACACTCCTAGTCTTCTGGTTCCTATCGTATTTGTAGCATCACACCATCTTCGCAGGAAAATTGGCCAGGGCGGTTGTATACAACCGTACATAAATTTACACTCATTCCAGTTTTTACACTTGCATTTAATGGTTACCGTTACATTTTTCCTTTACTTTTATACAGAAAAGCCCCAAAGGTTCCTCATCCCAACAGGTCGAAGATTCATAACAATGTTCAGACCACCTTCTCGACATCGCTATCTTGGTCTACAGAATTTGACAGTACCCCCATTAAGGTGGACCCCTCGCTATTGTACCCCACACAACAATGGCCGTCGCATTGATTTTCTATAAAGTGATTTCCCGCCCAGTATTTTTGACGTTTCAGATTCAGTCACAGAAAAATGCGACGTGCCGGGGGGTCGGTTCTGAAATATACTAATTTGACATCTGTGCTTGGGAAGTACGCCAGAAAAGGTGATAAAGTCCTCTCGTTCTAAAAAGATTTCTTAGGACCGCTATAAACCTAGTTCAATTTGGTGTCCTGAAAGTGAACAGCTATGAAAAAATGAGCGATCAATCCTTTCTTTCGCCCGATTGTATCCGCATGCTGAAAGAATTTCTTCAAAACTTTTGTCTTATATGAAAAAAGGGTTGGTGGAATATTCATGCATGTGACATCATGTTGCAATTTTCGAAGTGATGAAGAATATTAGCGACTGTCTGATCCGAAAACAGGTTTTTGGCGTTTAATATGTTGCTTTAATTGATTATATTTTAACTGTTAAAATTTTAACTCGTTCGTATGTTAGTTGAAAGGCAATTATATTTCAAATCACCCTGTCACAATAAATGGTGCTGTATGTAGGGTTATTTTCTAATTCCCGTCGTAACAAGTAAAGCCATTCTAATTTTCATCATTTGTTGGATGGATTTAATGAATACTCCAAAAGTTCTTGTGCTGATTTGACTAAAACACACTTACCTTCCGATCCGTGAACTTTGAAATCACTGAAAAGCGACTATTAAAGCATATTATTGAAATTACGCAACTGACTTTATTTCTAAAATTCGTCGTACCGTTTTAAAATCCCATCAACATTTTTCATCGGCCGAAGTAAAAATCACAACAATGTTTACGAAGCTAACGCGCATGTATTTGTGTAGGACGGCATGACAAATGTTATTCTACAAAATTTCTGCAGGTCAGGTAATTTTTCTTCAAACTTCAAACACATTCTGAGAAGGATGTTTGTGTGTAGTATTGCTATTGGGTACATCCCAACTCAATGGCGTGAAATAACCATTAAGTTTATTCCTAAAGGTGGACGCGCGACATACGAGCAAGCAAAAAGTTTTAGACCAATCAGTCTAACGTCTTTCTTGCTTAAATCACTTGAGCGGATTGTTGATCACCACATCCGCGAAACAAGCTTAGTAGAAGTTCCTCTTCATTCAGCACAGCATGCTTATCAAAGTGGCAAGTCTACAACCACTTTATTACATGATGTGGTGGATAAAATTGAGGTTGCTTTTTCACAAAAGGAATCTTGCTTAGGAACTTTTTTGGATATTGAAGGCGCGTTTGATAACGTATCTTTCGCTTCCATTTTGGAGGCTGTTCGTTATCATAATGTGCCTTCAATAATCATAAAGTGGATAGAACAAATGCTTAGTAACCGATTGCTTTTTTCGTCCTTACGGCAAGCAAGCATTTGGAAGCAAAGTGTTTGTGGATGTCCACAAGGTGGCGTTCTCTCGCCTCTTTTATGGAACCTTGTGGCGGACGGCCTATTGAGGAAACTCAATGGTCTAAGCTATCCGTCATATGGTTTTGCGGATGACTATCTCATCCTAGTAGTTGGAAAGTGCATAAGCACATTATTTGACTTAATGCAGCAGGCACTACGTGTCATAGAAACGTGGTGCCGAGAAACTGCACTTTCGGTAAATCCGAGCAAAACATCTATCGTCTTATTTTCAAGACGTAGAAATACCAATGGAGCTCGCGCTCTGCGCTTTTACGATTCGGATGTTGATGTTGTGAACGAAGTGAAGTACGTGGGGTTGATTCTCAACTCCAAGCTTGACTGGTCCACAAATATTGATTTCCGAATTAAAAAAGCGTGCATGGCCTTTGGGCAATGTAGACGAGCAATTGGCAACTCTTGGGGGCTTAAACCCAAATACATACACTGGTTATACACGGTTGTTGTCAGACCAATACTGGCGTATGGTTGTCTTGTATGGTGGCAGAGAGGGGAAGTTGTGACTGTCCAGACAAAGCTAAACCATCTTCAAAGGATGTGTTTAATGGCAATGTCTGGTGCATTTACTACAACTCCTACTGCCGCCCTAGAAGCTATTTTCAATATTAAACCTCTACACTTCCACCTGAAGCAAGAGGCACTAATATGTGCTTATCGACTACACGCGATTGGCCTTTGGCAGTCTGTGGACGGTTCCACAGGTCATACTCGACTGTGGTCGCAAATTGTTGCTGAGGACAAGTTTGCCCTTGCTCCTAGCGATGTAACGCTCATGCGTACTTTCCCGTATAGGACTTTCTCAAGTGACTTTCCTCCTAGAGAGGATTGGATGTCAGGCTACATGGAAAGGAAAATTTCCGACTATGTGGTCTGTTATACCGATGGTTCCTTGTACGAAGGTCGCGCGGGTGCTGGTGTTTACTGCCGTGAGCTGGAATTGGAGGAATCCTATTCGTTGGGTCTGAAATCTTTGCAATTATGTGCGGAGCTCAGTTTGCACTTCAGAAAGAACTGATAGGCAAGATTATCTACTTCTGTTCTGACAGTCAAGCCGCTATAAAAGCCCTTTGTGCGGCTAATTCTAAATCTAAAACAGTCATCGCCTGCCACACCCAATTAGAAGAACTAAGCATTCTAAATGCCGTTCATCTGGTTTGGGTTCCTGGCCATTCTGGTATAACCGGAAATGAATGGGCTGATGAACTAGCAAGATCTGGAGCAGAAAAGTCGGTTTTCGGACCGGAACCTGCTTTACCAATTGCGGCATGTTGGATAAAACAAAAGATTCGATCTTGGTTTTCATCTGAACATGTACGTTATTGGGAAAATCTTGAAACTTGTCGTCAAACGAAAAGTTTCATTGTTAAGCCTTGTGAGAAGGTTGCGAAATTTCTTTTGCAACACTCAAAGGTAAATTGCAGTATTCTTGTCAGATCACTGACTGGTCACTGCAGACTAAATTATCATATGGCTACGATTCAGCGAGCTGAATCGTTTCATTGTAATTTATGTGAATCCGACTACGGTACACCATATCACGTAATTTGCAACTGTCCTGCAGTAGCACAATTGCGTCATAGGATCTTTGGATCCTACGTCTTAAATGAATCGGATTTTAGGAAACTAAAATTACGAGACATTTTGATGTTCCTTACCGAAAGCGGTATTGAGCTATAAGCTCTTATTTATCATGAGTATACCCCCCAGGGGGTGTACTTTTGACAAGTTAACTACCAAGGATTGCAGTATCCCCTCGGGGGTACAAAAATCTCTCGGTATATATATGTTTGTGTTTGTCCAAATTCCTCATCCACCCCTTCCTATTCCTCCTGTTTTCCTTCCCGTCCTCATCAGGTAAATGATGACACGGGCAAGATGGGCAAGGCACAAATCTTCCACATGATTGTGAGGAACGTGCTGCTCGAGCCAAAGATGCTGATACCTGATAATAGTTGAAAGGCAATTATATTTCAAATCACCCTGTCACAATAAATGGTGCTGTATGTAGGGTTATTTTCTAATTCCCGTCGTAACAAGTAAAGCCATTCTAATTTTCATCATTTGTTGGATGGATTTAATGAATACTCCAAAAGTTCTTGTGCTGATTTGACTAAAACACACTTACCTTCCGATCCGTGAACTTTGAAATCACTGAAAAGCGACTATTAAAGCATATTATTGAAATTACGCAACTGACTTTATTTCTAAAATTCGTCGTACCGTTTTAAAATCCCATCAACATTTTTCATCGGCCGAAGTAAAAATCACAACAATGTTTACGAAGCTAACGCGCATGTATTTGTGTAGGACGGCATGACAAATGTTATTCTACAAAATTTCTGCAGGTCAGGTAATTTTTCCTGGTTGTAGAATAACGACAATGCCTTGCGTGAGTTATTTTCATTTATGAATGACGGAAATTAAAACGATTAATCGACATTTTCTTCTTCGTCGCACGAAAAAACGTAGGAAACTTGGCTGGTAGGACTTCTTTAATGATAAAAAGCATTTAAATAGATTTCAGCTCACTTTGATTGATCGCATTGGATAGACAACAAACTAAAATATTAGGGAATAACTAGTTTTGTATTGTGTGTCATAAAAATGCTGATATTTTTAATAATTTGTGTTGGACAGGACGGGAATAGGCAATTACGACGATGTAGCAACATACTCTATATACTATTTGCAAGGAAATTGACGTGTGAACCAGTAGTAAATGATAACCTATATTATTTATTTATTTTTTCCGTTCAACCATAAGTTCAAATCAGCTACCTAAAGTTGACTAGTGCTCAAACAAAAATGGCGATATTGTCTCCATCAAACTCCATGACAGAGCTATTAGCGTTCAAAATATTTAATTTTTTCGCATTTTTGGATTTTTTGGAATTACCCCTTTTACTAGCTACCTTCCGAAAGCAATTGGACCCATTCAACAGTTGATCTGAATCAATTCTGAAGAAAAAAAAATCAGAGGGATTCTACACTAGACACGACCGCATAAGTGACGTAGGACTACGTAAGTCTCTTTGTAGTGATAGTAGCATGTATCCATGCATATGATCAGGGATGGTCCCCTCCGTTTATTGTAAAAAACTACCGCTATGAAAGGGCATCCGTCGATTTCATATTCTTAAGATCTGAAGCAAATATGACGCATGCTTCGCACAACAAAAATCATCACGTGGTTTAAAGCTGATACAGCAAAATTAACTATTATAAGGGCCGGCGCTTCTCTTCCCTTCCCTTCCCTTAAGCAAAACAAGCAGCTACTTGGGGCGCCACTTCGAGAGGGCGCCATTTCGGCTACGTTAAAAAAACTAGCATTAAATAAATAAGTGGTTAATTAATTAAAACTTGCTTCCTTCTCCTTTAGCAGTATTAAGCCGGGATGGAAAGTGTTATTCTCCGCTGTATTGGCTCCTGGGCTATTTGTCGCCAATTCGTTGAGCATCTCGACACAAGTTGGGTCTCTCTACAGTGGGCCCCCGTTCGTTTGAACGATTCCTCAAGCAAACTAACGGGGTTCGTTTTTAATTTGAACAACTAGCAACCCTAAATATGCTGAAAGTTGTATGAACTGGCCGCCCTGCTCTTTGTTATTGTTTTGGTGGTTTGATTTAGTCTCGTTTAGTTGGTAGTTGCAAGCAGCGAATATATTATTATTCGCTGCTTGCAACGATCGGATTTTTATCGTAATCGTTGGGAAACGAAATGTGAAACTGATTAAACTAGGATTAAACACGCTAGATCAGTACAAACATATCGTGTTTATGTACATTGTCTGCGAAGGCAAATGATGTCCACGGTATTCCTAAAGGCCCTCCGGTATTTTTGCAACGTGACCGGACCGACCCATCGTTCTCTCCCAACTTTCAACAAGTGTACTTTGAGAATCATTTTTCATGGTTCATACGCCTACGCCATTGTTCACTTTCCGTTTGTGCCGTATGAACCGAACTTTTTCGTTTTTGAAGGGTTTTCATTCTAATAATAGGTTTCAAGAAACCGACAATTTTTCAAAAGAAGTGGCGGTTGACTGTGATCAGTGTTGCGAAACCCGCACTTATGTGAGCTAATTTTCTCACACGCGTACTCGTTCTAATGAACATGTCGGCATAAGCATTCCTTTCGGACTCCCGCTTTTGTTTATTCAACGACTGCAACGACTTTTGCGAATGTGTATTTGGCTAACAGCCACGGTCGTCGCTCTCGCACGTCTTGCAGCCTGAGCAACTGATACCAATCACTCGCGAGGTCTCGCACTCCCATCCACGTGTAGAATCGAGGGTGTAAGATGAAGAAGAAAACAAAAAGTAACGTAAAATCTGTATCCCAGTGTGCCGCTAGCCTTCACGGGCAGCTGGTTGCTCACCAGTTGTTTGCCTCGTGAGTGGTTATGTAGAAAGACGTTACGAGACTGTGAGTTTTCGAGTGTGTTGGTGGTAAAATGTCTGCACACAGCAACGCCGGCTATTTTTCGTTTGTTCTGGGGGTGCCATTTTGAGAATTTGCGTGGAGCGACAAATTGGCTAGCGCCGGCCCTGACTATTATCTACATGGAATGATCCTAACGCTGAAAAGTAATTCTTATAACCCTTATAGGTATATATGCCATGAGTGTCTCTGCTCGTGGTCCGCCCAATCTTTTTTCGCCCTTCTGTAATAGCACGAGTGAAATTCGGATCTACTGTAAGTCTACCTACACTGGCAAGACCTTGAACTGATGGTGGCCTCTCCCCATACTTCTACTATACAACTATGAGATATAAGCAAGCCAACATGATTGACAAAGATTGAGAATAATGGTGGTCCTAAATCTCCTCCCTGAGCTACTCAGAAATTGTGAGTTGAACTTTAACCCAGTTTGATATTAGGTTAGCGATTCACAATAATTCAACAAGATTTGTATTGATTAAGCTATCTTTGGAGAAACCAGCAGCACTACGACGAACACCTGAATGGCGCCCAGACGGAGAACCATGGCGGCGGGGAAAGCGATTTTGACGGTGCAACAAACGGGGAAGAGGTGCCGGCCCAACGATAGGCGAAGTTAAGGAGACCATCATGTAGCTAAAGAACAACAAGTCAGCTGGAAAAGATGGGATCGGAGCAGGGCTTATTAAAATGGGACCAGAAAAGCTGGCTGTTTATCTACACCGACTAATTGTTAGAATTTGGGGTACGGTACAGTTACCGGAGGAGTGAAAAAAGATGGGGTTATCTGCCCGATCTATCAAAAGGGCGATAAGTTGGACTGTGAGAACTACCGAGCGATCATCGTTCTCAATGCCGCTTATAAAGTGCTGTCCCAAATTATTTTCCGTAGTCTATCATCAATTGCGAATAGATTTGTGGGAACTTATCAAGCCGGCTTCGTCGAGGGTCGGTCTACAACGGATCAAATATTTACACTGCAACAAATTCTCCAAAAGGGCCGTGAATACAGAAATCCCACGCATCATTTATTCGTTGACTTCAAAGCCGCATATGATACCATCGACCGGAAAGAGCTATAGAAAATCATGGACGAGAACAGCTTCCCCAGGAAGCTCATCAAACTGATTACATCTACGATGGATGGTACATAGTGCTGTGTTCGGATTTCGGGTAGATTGTCAAGTTCATTCGAATCACACAGAGGGCTTCGCCAAGGTGATGGTCTTTCATGCCTGCTGTTCAACATAGCGCTACAAGGTGTTATGAACCGAGCGGATGTCAACACGCGGGGCACGATATTCAACAAATCTAGTCAATTCGTCTGCTTTGCCGATGACATGGATATTATCGGCAGAACATCTGTGGCGGTGGCTGAACAGTACACCACACTAAAGCGCGAAGCAGAAAAGATTGGGTTAAAGGTAAATACGTCTAAAACAAAGTACATGCTGGCCTGCGGAACCGAGGCCGAACTACACCGCTTGGGCAGTAGTATATTGATCGACGGCGATGAGTTTGAGGTAGTCGATGAATTTGTCTACCTTGGCTCACTGATAACGGCGGAGAATGATACCAGCCGTGAGATTCGGAGGCGTATTATCAGCGGAAGTCGTGCTTACTATGGGCTCCACAAGCAATTGCGGTCGAGCAGACTAAGTCCCCGTACAAAGTGCACCCTGTACAAGACGCTTATTAGACCGGTTGTTCTCTACGGGCATGAAACATGGACAATGCTCGAGGAGGACCTGCGAGTGCTCGGAATTTTCGAACGACTTGTGCTGTGTTTACCGACTTGTGCTGTGTTTACCGACTTGTGCTCAAAGGAAGATCGTGGAGGTGCTGGTGTTTACTGCCATGAATTGGTTGCTTAGGAATCCTATTCGCATGACAGAAACCACACCGTTTTCTAAGCCCCAGTAAATACCCCATTTTTTAAGAACTAATAAAGCAACAAAATTAAGACTTTTCCTGCGCAAAGGATACACAAATCCTCGCATTAATGTTTGTGCCGGAGCAATTAAGCATTAGCCATGCTGTCTACCCGATAGGAAAACAATAAGCGGGTCCAACTGCAGCAACCGAGGGCGGAAATGTCGTTTACCTCACTGTTATGCTTTTCGACAAGTGCCGCTTGCACGTTGTCCTGGATTTCGGTCGAATATGGACCTCAATTTTGTGCGCTACGTCAGAACTTCGAAACGTAATCCGATGAGCGGGTATTATGTAAAGCTACTGCTATGGCGAGCGCGCAAAAAAAAAGAGATGACTCGGAGCCGATTTACTTGGTACGTGTCCTTGTTTTGATCTTTCCGCTAAGGCTGATTTGGGATTCCGAACTCGCATGGTTTGCTTCTTTTTTTTGTTCCTACAACAGCCTCGGCCTCGCTATCTTCCCCAGTCGAGCACCAGCGTGTCTGCGAAGTGTTGCTGCTACCAAAGCGATGCGATGGCAGGAGAAAGGAACAGTAAAAAAAAACGAGCGCACTGGCTGATATAAATCATAATGACGCGGAGGTCGACGGTATTATCGCGCTGTATCCCGACGGTAAATGGTGTGGGACGTGAGCGGTTTTGCGGATTATTGCGAACCTAAAGACTTGAACGTACAAACGGTTTCTCGGAATGGTTGGTGTGCAGAACGCGACGGGGAAAAATTGGGAACAATAGGACCAAAGCATGCGACAAAAATAGATGTACATATGAGCTACAATCGTACACGTAATTAGTAAAAATCCATGACTTACTGTAGTTCAATCAACATATTTCTCAACAAAACTTTATCCCATTTGCAGTAACCTACAAATTTCATGCTTCCTGCACCGTGCAACGAGCACGAAGCTTCTCTCTTAAAACAGCGCGATATTCATCATCCTTCTACACAAACCGCTATCAGTCCGTGCGGATCAGGCGCAACCTTTCCCGGTGCGATAATATCTGCTCGTTACGGAGCAGAAAAAAAAATCACCAGATAAAGGAAGCAAAACAAAAACGAGACACAGGCAGGAAATGAGCGAAAGTGGAATTGCTGAAATGCCTGCCTGCCTGCATGCAACTCGAATCGCCGCAACACCTTGATTAAGTGACTTTATGTTCCATTATGTGTTCTGTTTCGACCAATGAAACCTCGATTTTGGCGCGGGATTTCGTGTGATTCGTGGTGAGCTTCAGGTAGCGGAAAATTGGGTGTAAAGCTGGTTGCATTTAACTCCACCGTCGGTGATGGGATTGCTCACTCGTCGGTTTCGGAAGCTAAAAGGGACGTTGTTGATGGGCTAATTGTTGACTTTTATTTTGTTTTGTCAAAGCTCTGAGAGAATTTATACAATATAAGTCGACAAGCGTCAATCTTCGGATATCAGCCAAAGCATTTCACTAAATTTTTATTGCAAGCATCGTTAGAGTCTACCCCATACTTTTCACCGTGAACCTTCTTCCTCCACGCCACAGAGAGGTTGAGCAGGAAGAAGAAAAAAAATATCGCGCGCAATTCTCCGCTAAAGGGGCTTTTCGTGTAGCATCGTTTATCCACGGCAGATAAGACCCCGGACTGTGTCGGACTGTTTGCAAAACGAAGCAGCGCGCAGCAGCACAATGCCGACAAATGCCGGTGTGGTGGCAATGTGGGAAGGATCGGTTCATAAATCCATTTCTTTATAATACCTGCCTCCCTGCCGGCGGCGGCGGCAGCGGCAGCGCGCCGGCCGGATACCGATTTCTTGCTATTGGCACAGAATGGCGCAAGAATCAACATATATTATATTTGGTCGATTTGGCCGAGCGGACAGGCCAAAATCTACCGACGGCGGTGGTGGTGATGCTGAATGATTTTTGTTATTTGATATTTCGATTAACACTGCTGCAGTTTTTTATGAATTAAACGTTAAGCAATGTCTTACAAATTTTTGGTTTTGATCGTGGGATTTGGTATTTCAGATCGGATGCCAAATTTCGGGTTGTTCATTTGACATTACGCACGTATTTTCAACATGTGGGTTGTTACTCAAAAACATATATCGAAAAACACAAATATTACGGAAATGTTGTACTACTGGGTGGATTATCAGCACTGCCTCCCTCGTGGTACGTTCCCCAAGTCAATTAGAAGTTTTGTGTCTTGGCTGTGGCTGGATTAAACTGATATTTCTAATTCGTTTTGATCAGAAGTTGCACCCCACTGAGAGTAAATTTTTCAAATTGGATTTGGTTAAGGAGTACTTCTCTATGGTTTCATGACATATCTACATACTTTGATCGAACGAATCCAATTTCTGAGAAAAACCCTTTATGATGTCTCCTGAGCTGCACTTCCAGCTTAGTAGTAGAAGTTACCCAGGTAACCAATAAGCATTTCCAATGCAATTTGAAAGCAAGCCAATAAGCATTTAATTTACTTAAATGCTATTTTGGCAAAACATGCGGCTACTTTACTGCAAGCCCTCTTATAGTGCTGACAATGCTTATTTGCAGCTAGTTACCAACAAGAAGAATTTAAATAGAATTGTGGATGCCAATTTACAACAGTTATGCAGTCAAAAAGCTGATAAACAACAACTTGCAGTATAAAACGCCAGGGATGTTAATAAACGACTGCTTTACTGCTTATTTTAATGCTTATTGGTTACCTGGGTAGTCGAACAATTTACTGCTGCTCAATCGATGCTAAATAATGCACCTAACGACGAAATTAATGCTGCATTGTTTCACAAGAAAAACAATATTCTGCTAGCTTAAGATAATGTTCGGAAATGGTACTTCCGGTGAGGCTGAGTATGAAAATAGTTTGACGAGCATACCTCCGCTAACAATATACCATTTCAAGACAGCGATGCAGAAGCATACCAAGTATCTCAAAACATCATCGGAAATGCTATTCGCAGACTCGACAAAATCTGTCACCTGGTCCTTATACACTTTCGAATAAGCTTTTGAAAGAGTTTCAGAATGCACTAATAGAACCTCTCACGAGTCTATTTAATGCGTCTCTAGCCTCCGGTTACTTCCCCTCGATTTGGAAGGTATCTCGTATTAGTCCAATTCATAAAAAAAGATCTCGCTCAGTCGTTGAGAACTATCGTGGAATAACTATTCAGTCGGCTATACCGAAGCTCTTTGAACACACAGTTTACGATCATCTATACGAAATAGTTACTAATCGTATCTCTTCTGCTCAACACGGGTTTTTTAAGAAAAAATGTGTCGTGACCTTAAGGATCTACAGTGAGGAAAATTCGTTTAAACGCGTGGTCAATTTTGGCTGATATGATATAATAACCAAAAAGGAATATGTCAATACAACACTATGCGACTGGTAATTGAGAGTAGATTTTGTGCATATATTGATTTGGTTTGAATGCTACTCATGACTCCGATAAGATAACATATTTCATGTTGTTTTGGAAAATTCGTTTAAACGCATACTAATAAAAATGGCGTTAGTCGTGTCTGAGAGGACAAATCCTTAGTTAGCTGTAATTTTAGTATACTGTGATTGCATAGGTAAGCAAAACATAAACTGATAGCTTTATTTTGTTGAACAGAAGACAAAATGGCGAAACGAACGTGTTTAAGCGAATCAAAGCAAAAACTGACCCGTGAATTGAAGGATGTGGAATCAAACAACCGTGAAATAGCAAAGAGAATAAACCGATACGAAAAATATGGTATAAAGAAGTGTACCAAGGGGAACGCCAAAATAAAAAATCGCGACCGAAATCGACTAGCGCAGCTGGGCGAAACAGGAAGGTATTCTGCTGCAGAAATGAAGAAGGAACTGAGACTCTCGATTACAAACAAGCTAATTGCACAGATATTGCAAGAATGTAGATACCTAAAGTACACAAAAAAGGCCAAAAAACCTAATCTTACTCCGACTAATATCCAAGCTAGGCTGTAATTCGCGGAAAAGCACATGTCGTGGAGAAGAGAATGGAGCAGTGTAATTTTTTCGGTCGAAAAGATGGTACCAACTGCTTGGCTTACTACTGGAGTGATTTGAGGAAGTAACCAGAAGTCAAACTGAGTATAAACAATGGTGGTGGAATGCTTATGGTTTGGGCTGCATTTTCGTAAACTGAAAACCCCCTATGATGATGATTTCAAAAACGATGAATTCCGAAAAGTGTGTAGAATTGTAGGAAGAGGTCTTTGTTCCCTTTGCCGAGAATATTATGGCAGAAGATTTCATTTTTCAGCAAGATAACGTAGCTATCACGTTGGTAAGAGAACTTTGCAATGGTTTGACGAGCGAGAAATCAATGTTTTGAAATGGCCCGCACGTAGCCCAGAGCTATACCCTATGGAGCATTCTAGTGTGGCTTGTTTACCAAGGTGGAAGGCAGTTCGGAATAGTACGGGAGCTCGAAGCTGCAGTTGGGGAATCTTGGAGATTCATTCCTGTTGCTACGCTGCAAAAGCCTGTAAAATTCGATGCCGGACAGGATTTTCAAAACAATTTGAAATAACGGAAAGGAAACGAATTATTAACTGTTAAAATATTAATCACATCCTTGTTTGAACCAATAAAATAAAGTGCGTTTATACGAATTTCCTTTATTAAAACCCATTTTTGTACTTTTCTTAACTCTAGAAGGACGGTAACAATATACCATTTCAAGACAGCGATGCAGAAGCATACCAAGTATCTCAAAACATCATCGGAAATGCTATTCGCAGACTCGACAAAATCTGTCACCTGGTCCTTATACACTTTCGAATAAGCTTTTGAAAGAGTTTCAGAATGCACTAATAGAACCTCTCACGAGTCTATTTAATGCGTCTCTAGTCTCCGGTTACTTCCCCTCGATTTGGAAGGTATCTCGTATTAGTCCAATTCATAAAAAAGGATCTCGCTCAGACGTTGAGAACTATCGTGGAATAACTATTCAGTCGGCTATACCGAAGCTCTTTGAACAGACAGTTTACGATCATCTATACCAAATAGTTACTAATCGTATCTCTTCTGCACAACACGGGTTTTTTAAGAAAAAATCTGTAATCACCAACCTTTGTGAATTTACGTCACTGGTGAACGACTACATCTCAAGGGAGTTTTAAGTAGACTGTGTATACACTGACATGAATAAATCCTTTGATGCTGTTAAGACAGATAGTATTATGCAAGCGGTTACAGATCGAGGGACCGATTTACAACTGGTTAAGAGCTTACCTTTCGCGCATAGTTCAGTATGTAAAAATTAAGGAAAACGTCTCTGCTTCATTTGTTGTTAATCTCGGGAATACCGCAGGGTAGTGATCTAGGACCGTAGCTTTTTGTACTGGTGATGAACAGGCTTTCGGATATGTTGTCCAATGCTACAATCTTGATATACGCAGATGGTGTAAAAATCTTTTTACCTATCAAAACTGACAGTGATTGCCTTAAGCTACAACTTGGCGTGGACAACATTGGAATATTCTGTTCGAATAGTGGTTTGAGCATCAACTCAGATAAATGCTCTGTTATGACTTTTTGCCGAAAACGACGTGCAATCGAATTTCGATACTCCTACAACGGAATCGTTTTGCCACGCAAGGAAACCATTCGTGACCTAGGGATCATATTTGATCGTTTACTTTCGTTTACAAGCCACATAGACAACATTATTAAAGACTGCTTAAAGCTATTCGCTCTTGTGAGACGATACGGTCGTGACCTTAAGGATCCATATGCAACACTAGCAATATATGTAGGCCTTGTGCGAAGTAAATTAGACTTTGCAAGTGTAGTTTGGCGTTCGCAATATGTAACCTATATATGCACAGCGGATAAAGACAGTCCAAAAAAAGTTTGTTCGTTTTGCATTGCGGAACTTGTGGTGCAATGGCGATGAACCGCTGCCGTATCACGACCTATGTGTTCTAGTCAACATTTACACAATCAACTGCCGACATAAGATTACTAGTGTTTCTTCACACACATCCTATCTGGATGAACCGACAGTCAAATGCTTGCTTCACGGTTGCACTTGAATCACAGCCAAGTTGCACTTCGGAATACCCGGGTATTTAATCAACCTCATCAAAACAGGAATTACTCCCAACATGAGTCAACGTGCCGTTTCATGAAAGCTTTCAATGATCTACAGCATATAATGAATGTTACCATGGCACCAGCGAATATTAAAAATTGGGTTAGCTTGTATTTTAGGGGACAGTTGCATTCCATTTGAGTTTTTTATTGTTAACTAGCTGACCCAACAAACTTCGTATTGCCACAAATTAAACTATGTTGTACATAAATCGTGAATCTCGGATGACCTTCGTCACAATCTCGAATTTTGCAAGTTTCTCAGGAGTTCATGGGTGTTTTAATATACAAATTTTCCTCACAGTAAAGTAGAAAAAAACTCGCCCCATCGCTCAGCCTGACAAAATAAAGCGGATAGCATTTAAATATTCGCCATCATTACAAACCATTTCGCCGAATACCATTTTGCGGAACGCCAATTCTCGGTTGACCATAACGCGGAATATGGAGTTTCGCAGAATACCATTTCGCGAAAAGCCTTACGCGGGATGTACCATTTCACGTAGGGGTGACCCAACTGAAGGAAAGTAATAGAGGTCAGTAGATCTAGGAAAATAAATAAACCTAGAAAGAGGTGATCTCTACGGGGGGCTGCCTCCCGCAGTGGCCGGCGCTTCCGACGGCAGCTCGCCGGCAACACTCGCGACCTGTGGTCGTCTTGCGCTGAATTATCAAATGTTACTAGTTTTTGAGTAATGTTTTATGAAAGAGTCTAAAATTTCTCGACTTCGATTAGTTTTTGAGTTACGCAAAAATTTCTGTTTTATTTGTATGAGAGTCCTTATCCCTCTACCACAGGAGTGAGGGGTCTCAAACCATCATTAAAAAAAATCCTACCTCCAAAACCCCCCACATGCCAAATTTGGTTCCATTTGCTTGATTACAAGTTATGAGGAAATTTGTATTTCATTTGTATGAAAGCACCCCCTCTTAAAAAGGAGAGGGGTCATTATTCCCCTTTTAAAGAAGGGAGGGGTCTCAGTTAACTATAAAAAATGCCTACAAAAACACCCACATGCTAAATTTTGTTCCATTTACTTGATTAGTTCTCGAGTTATGCAGAAATTTGTATTTCATTTGTATGGGAGCCCCCCCTCTTAGTGGGGGGAGGGGGTTCTAATCATCATAAGAGCCTTCGCTGGCCTCAAAAACCCCTAAATGCAAATTTTCACTCCGATCGGTTCAGTAGTTTTCGATTCTATTAGGAACATACGGACAGACAGGCAGACAGAAATCCATTTTTATAAGTATAGAAGATGTTCATAGTTACTAAGTATTTTTTTTATTGGAAAACGGGCTTGAAGCCTCAAGCTAATCGCAGAGGAACTGTTGACCGGAAACTGCGAGCCTCCAAAAACGAATTTTACCGTTCATTCGATC
The DNA here is from genome assembly GCF_943734655.1 of Sabethes cyaneus. Classification (NCBI taxonomy): domain Eukaryota; kingdom Metazoa; phylum Arthropoda; class Insecta; order Diptera; family Culicidae; genus Sabethes; species Sabethes cyaneus. Next base: position 70,657,161 of record NC_071355.1, on the reverse strand, counting down.
CCACCACCATCCCGTGATGTTTTTGGTCAGATTTGGCAAGCTGTCATTACAGCAAAGTCGTTCAAGAACGGTATGCAGAGAAAGAGGTTCAGTTTGTTCCGAAAGACCTTAACCCACCCAATTGCCCCCATTTCCGCCCTATTGAGAAATACTGGGCAATCATGAAGAGGAGACTCAAGGGGCAAAGGGAAAAGTTGTCAAAGACATCAATCAGATGAAGACCTGATGGAAAAAGATTGCCAAAACGATGGACGAAGAAAGTGTGTGCCGCCTAATGAGCCATATTACAGGAGAAGTTCGAGAATTCCTTCGAAACCGTGACGAATAATTTTATCCGTATTTTTTCTTAAAAGTATGAAGAAAATGCTACATTTGTGTAAGAAAAGATCTTGAATTCAATAATAAATAACTGAAATACACGCAATTCTCGCAAAACTTTTTAAAAGGACATAAGTAACATTGAAAGACTTTCTTTGGTGTCCCTCCCTGCTGATTATTGCGGCGACAGAAATGCATTTTAACCAAAGTTTTATTAACGAATAGCTAGCTTGTGTCACCAGCAACTGATTCACGCAAAGCTGATGTGTTAAAGTGCCTTTGCATCGCCGTGATAAGCGAAAGAGAAGAGACCCGAAGGGAATCTCTCATTGTTACTTAGCTCCTTTTGAAAACTTTCGCGAGAATTGTTTTTGTTCCAATGCTATCCGCAGCAAGCCTTAACCCTTATTGGGTCGGAAAAGGCACCACTGTGATAACACCTTGCATCTTGCAAAGCATCGTACTGTGACTATCGAAAAGATGGACCAGCTTATCTAGAACTCCTCCATCCCTCCTCCTCCTCCCAAGTACGCCGCAGATATTTTCGTGGTTGAGTCGTTCAAACGCTCTTTCGAAGTCAACGAACACCAGCAGAAGAGGATTCTGGAATTCGTTGATCTAAGTTTCTTAATTAGACGAGGCCGTTACACCTACCAAGTTTCGTAGAAGTTTGAAAGAATCGTGCCAACTTCTGGTCGAGTTGACGCGAAATTCGTCCATACTTTTCGAACACGTTTTCCTTGCCGGACATCAACTGGATATAGGTTCGAAAGAAGTTAACATTCCATTTCTTTTTCCCGGAAGGAAGTATATACAGGTTCAGATTTGGTGTGTACAATTGTTGCGCACTTAAAAAATTAGGAAGTCAGCATTAGCCAATCATTTCTAAGGCAAAAGCAATTCGCGCAGAACATTAAATTATATGTAAAGGAAATTATATGTAAAGGGCAAAGCTAATTTTTTGTGCTTATTTTATATTTTCAACACCAAATACTGTTTAACCTTTTAAGCCCGAGCCTACACAATTGTGTAGATGAGACATGAACACTTAAAAAATTTTCCTTCCCTCTCTTAACGTCGTACTTTTACATATATGGCACCAATCTCTAGTGTAAACATCGTAACTCGTAGAAAAAATAGAAAATACCCAAAAAGAAGTTTTGCTTTGTGCTTAGATTAATTATTGTCTAGTCTTCAAAATTTTGTGAAAATAGCAAAAAGATTTATCTGTCGTATTTTCTTATTGTATCCATATTTCGAAATTGCTTAGATAAAAAATTATTGGTATTAAATATTTCTAATTGATGTAATTAAAAATTTACGGGAAATAACTTTTACAACTTACTTACGCACATGGTTTTACTTATCTACACAATTGTGGAGGTTTGGACTTATTGTATACCTATTTTAACCTTTACGTTCCCGCCGGGACTTCAAAAATTAGTGTACTTGCCGTTACACTTTTGGCTCTATCATTACTATTTTTTGATCAATTTTTATACAACTTGTCTTTAAAGAACCACCTTAGATTGACCTTCAATGAAAAAATATATTAGCAAATTTTGGATCCATTTTCCCGGAGATATTCCAGATCTCAGTGGAATTATTTTTCACGTCATAAGTAACAGATGAAATAAAACGATATCTGCTGCTGCTATCTCATTTTGGGTCAGTGAGAATGAATACATTATATTGTAAAACACTCCTTCATGCTCCACACTACGGAACTTCCGTTTAGAGTACTACCGGAACCTAAAACTGGTCATTTATAAATTGTAAAATAATAAAGAAGTGTGGCAAATGGTGTATTCAACTACGGGATTTTCTAAGACAAATTCTTGGATCAACATTTAGATGTTTTTTGAGCCAATCTGGACATTCGGGTCTATATGTTGTATTAAGGTTAGCAAAAACTTAACTTGCAAAAAGTTGCGTGTATTTCCACAGCTACGTAACGACCGTTCTGCTGCTTCAGAAGCTGAAGTCTATGAGCCTCGAAGCGATGATCCCGCTCTAAACTAAACGTAGTCAACCCTATTCAATTCTGTAGACTTCTTCACACAAAATAATTAGGTTTTTATGTTTTGTTTTTCCAAAGCCTGGCTTGGTATAGTCCAAAAAGGGGGGAAAATGTTAAAAATAGGGGAAAATGAGCAAAATGGGGCTCTTCCCGATGACAAACAGGAAAGCGGTGGGCACCATGCGATTCTCCGGAAAATTTTACATAAGATCACCTACATTTTATCAGCCTGCAAGCCATATCTTAATTGCGTCCGTTTTTTCGGCTCGTTTTTGCCCATAGTGCAATGGTATAAGATAAGGCCGAACCCACACAATTGTGTAGGTTGCGAAATTTAGCAAATATTTATTGCAATGTGTAGAATACATTGGTTTTGTTATCTCGGGAGATAAAAAAAATTTATGTTGATCTAAAAACCAAAAATATTATAACTAAAACCCTCCGTGCTTAAAGAGTTAATGAGTTGAGCATTTGCACGGAGAAAATCGCTTTTTTGATTAATTTTTATTAAATTTGGATCAACCATAGTGCATGGTTCTCATTTGATGTTTTAACGTTTTTTGTAGGGGATTGCTGCAATTAATGCAACAGGATTTAGTGCTCCTTTATCAGCGCTCTAGGGTCACAGGTACATCGAGATAAAACAAAAAAAAAATAACGTCTTCAAATTTAAGCGAACTCCATGAACGTGCATAAATGTCACCGGTATTCTATGGCAGTGCAGCAGTGCTGCATGCAGTAGAGGTATTGCTGGCATAGTCGAATCGGCTAAAAATTCTGCTTTCCTGTGTGCTACTCTACTCTGCTCTACTATAGAGCTACTCTTGCGACTGACTCTGACTGTAACCGCGGCTGCAGCACACAGATAGCTGCAACGTAGAAGTCTATGCAAAAATATTGTATGTGAGAGAGAGCGACCGGGGACAAAAAAAAAGATCTGCCACTGGTGGTGGTTGGTGATGGTGGCGCGGCGGTGGCCGGGTGGCAAAATTGTGCACAGACAAGTCGAGAGGAGGCACCATCTGAACGAACGCCGGCGTGGATTTGAGTTTAGCATTTCAATTTATATTCTCTTGTCATTTTAGCATTCATTCTTCTTTGAGGTTTTCCGTTTCGACGTGTGTTTTCTGAGCAGCTTTGTGCCGAGGCTTCGAGAGGTGACTTCTGCTGACCGGGAGATTCGTATTCGGTGCTTATTTATGAAACTTTTTTTTTTGTCAATTGATGGGTTTTCTAATTAGAGACTTTTTCACCGTGGGTTGACTCAATTAATTTCTGCTTCATATTTTGTGACACTGATGAACAGTAATTTTGCCGTATTTTTTATTTTGAAAATGCACATCGTGGGTACCGTGTGACAGATCTCAGGCAGCACCGTGTTCGGTGTGCTTTGCAGACGAGACTCCAAAACTCGGGTCCCAACTTTTCGAGAGGATACATTATCATCTGCACCGACCGAAGTCGGTACAGAGGGGAAGGTACACCGACGACGTAGTTTTATAGTTCGACCGACTTGTTTCTGGTGGGCACTCAACACCAGCAGCGGAGTTAGTGTACGCATTTCACGGGGAGGGTACAGAAATTTGTCCGAAAGATGAAAGACAAAAAATAAATTTTACCTTACGCGGCCAGTACGATGATGCCGACGACAGTAACAACGACGAGCAAACGGTGATGGTTGAGGTTTTTGCCTTCTCATCATCATCATCGTCTCCCTCTCTGTCTCTCTTGCCTGACGGGTATTCTTAATGCCAACGTACCGGTTGGTTGTAGCGTAGGGCCGGCCGGAGGATTTCTAAGGAGGTATGCCATGCGCGCTCGAACCTCGCAGCAGCTCGAGCGATTCGACTCGACTCGGTTCCTTTCCGCTTGATTGTTCTGTGCTCTAGCTTTTGGGGTTTTTGGATTCCGGTTGTGCGGTCGGCTGGATGTGAGCGTTGTGAAGCGAAGCACTTTTCATCATCAACTTCGGTTCGAGTCGTTATTTTTTTCTGCCTTCCCAGTTTATAGTACAGTGAGTAAAATCAAGGTTGAGCGCGGTCAAATAGAAGCATGTTGACTTTATTGTTTGTACCATTATGCGTCTCCAATTGACCGTCAAATCAGATCAACTTTGAAATTCGCTATTCGCTATTAGTTATTCCAAACAAAAACACAATTTCTAAAACTGATCAGCAATTGGCTAAATGCAAAGGCAACACCGCTTAGTTGTTAATTGAGTGTTTTAAAGAACAAAAACACAGTAATGTTTACGTAAGTGCAGACTAAATTTGTCAACACTTATTTTTCCCTAATAATTACCGATTTTTCAGATGCATTTCTCTGCATTTCTTCTCAAATTATGCATTTCGAAAAACAAATCAATATTTGGCCAATATTTAAACTAACCATTTTCCAATTCTGACCACGCAGCCGCGCGCAGCCAACAGTGCATCCGGGAACCCTGCACTGCCGATCGTATTTACCGTGTCAAGCTAAGAAAGATTTAACTGGAGAGGATTTTTTCCCTCCGTTGCCCGTAACCAGAAAATACTGCACGGTTTGCTGGCACTAACAGCAGCAGCAGCAGCCTCCTTACTGCCTGGGCCTGCCAGTCTGCCTGCTGCCTGCCTGCCTGCGACCCGCAATAAGTGGTTGAGAGAATGAAGTGAATGCTCGAACAAAAGTTAACTTCGAAGCCGAGCCGGAGCCCTGTGCCGAGGCCGAGCTTTTGCGGTTTTGACTTCTCGACTTCAAGACTTCCCCCATTCACTTCGAGTGAGTGTTCTGCGGTTCAAGCTGCGGGTCCCGACTGCGATGGAGTTTATTCCTGTGTTATTAATATTATTTTCTTGTCGTGTCTCATAATAAATGTTGCTATGCTATGTTTTTTTTCCTTCGCCAGTCTTCTCTGCCTTCTGTTGTGCGTTCCTTCTCGCCGGGAAATGCTTCGCTGAGTTATTTTATTTCCCAGTGGTTGCGCATCTTTTATCGTCAATTGACTTGGGTTCTCCAGTTCGGTTGAATCTGTACGATCGAGGGCGATGCCGATGAGGATGAATTGAGCACTCATCTCTTCCAGTCCAGCTTGCATCCACTGGCATGGTGCGCAGATTTTCAGAATCCGTACCGCCGCCGCCGATATGTGCGGGAGGAGTTTTCGTTTTGCTTCCGCGAACTTCGGGCGTGATCGACGAGAATGAATTATCGTGGCTTTTTCGTTCGAGCCGGAGAATTATCTAATCAATCAACTGCCTGCCTGCCCGTTGTGCCTGAGTTCGGTTTGCTGCGGTGTGAATGTAAATCGCGGCGTTAAGAGTAGAAGAAATCAAGATCAAACCTGAGGAGATCAAAGCATCATTACCATGCTAGGTGTTGAGATTTGCACACGTTTCGATTTTTTCTGAAGCTAAAGACCTAATGGGATAGTCCATAGTCCAGTTGAGATTAATTCCTTAGATTGCGTTCGTAATTTATTCTTTTACTTATTCCATTTATCTTTTGTAGTAGGCTACATATTGAAAATTAAAACAGAAATTATCTATACCTATAAAAATGGATTTCTGTCTGTCTGTCTGTCTGTCCCTATGTTCCTTTTAGAATCGAAAACTACTGAACCGATCAGCGTGAAAATTTGCATCTAGGGGTTTTTGGTGCCAGGGAAGGTTCTTATGATGGTTAGAGCCCCTCCCCCACTAAGAAATGGAACAAAATTTTACATGTGGGTGTTTTTGGAGACAAGAAGTTTTTCTATAGTGAATTGAGACCCCTCCCCACTTTAGGAGGGAGGGCTCCTATACAAATGAAATACAAATTTCCTCATAACTCGAAAACTAATTAATCAAATGGATCCATATTTGGCATGTGGGTGTTTTTGGAGGCATGCTTTTTTCTATGATGTATTAGGACTCCTTACCTTTTATTTTACCTTTTACCTTACCTTACTCGAGAACTAATCAAGCAAATGGAACCAAATTTGGCATGTGGGGGAGGCAGGAATTTATCTAATGATGGTTTGAGACCCCTCACCCCTGTGGTAGGGAGATAAGGACTCTCATACAAATAAAACAGAAATTTTTGCGTAACTCAAAAACTAATCGAACTCGAGAAATTTTAAACTCTCATAAAACAATAAATAACAAGACGATTAAAAACTATCAATAGTTACATTAGATAATTCAGCGCGAGATGGCCACAGGCCGGGGGGGGCAGCCACCCGTAGAGATCACCTCTATCTAGGTTTATTTATTTTCCTAGATCTGCTGACCTCTATTGCTTTCCTTCAGTTGGGTCACCTCTGCGAAATGGTACTTTCTACGAAAAGATTTTCCGTGAAATGGTACATCCCGCGTAAGGTTTTTCGCGAAATGGTATTCTGCGAAACTCTATATTCCGCTTTATGGTCAACCGAGAATTGGTATTTCGCAAAATGGTATTCGGCGAAATGGTTTGTAATGATGCCGAATATATAAACGCTATCCGCTTCATTTTATTAGGCTAAGGAATGAGAGGAGTTGTTTTCTACTTTACTGTGAGGAAAATTTGTATATTAAAACTCCTCAGAAACTTGCAAAACTCGAGATTGGGACAAAGGTCATCCAAGATTCACAATTTATTTACAACACAGCTTAATTTGCGGCAATATGAAGTTTGTCGGGTCAGCTAGTTACCTATAAAAAAGGACAAAAAAGATGCATTCCGAGTTTACGTACCACTCACTTTTGAGTGTGTTTATAAGCATAGGGTAGTTTGCCAATTGTTGCTCACCACCCAATTATTGCCGACTTCTCGGTTTTTTAATAGTAGATCCAAAATACGTCGAAAACTTACAGTTTGGATTAAGAAATCACTCATCAAATTTAAGCTTTTAGATCTCAACATGAAGCAAATTTTAAATTTGTCCATTTCTTGCACACCATCCGCAAATGCCGCTAAACTAGGCCCTACTTTACCATTCTTACTTGATCCAACTCTTATTGAAATTTTACCACTATTTGGCTGTCTGATTAAAACAATACCAATAATTATCGATTTCTCTGGAGACTAAATCCGCAAAAGCCTTATGATATTACCGGCCTGTAACAACTTTCGCGAATAGGAAATAATTTTCGTATCCGTAATCCACCGATGATTAGCGGAACAATGTGTGCGGAAGTTTGTTATGAAAAATTCTTGAGAAATGAAAATTATAACGCAAAGCAATGCTTCAGCCTATATTAAAGGAAGAGGAGAAAGTTATGTAGTGGCTAAAAGAACTTAAAAGTCGAGGTTTCCCTTATACGCTCGAATGTAAAAAAAATCAAAAAACCTTGCTTTTGAAAAAACAGAATCTTCGTTTAAATTTGAAAAGGGAAAGATACCGGAAAACAAAGTTATATTAATTAATTTTAATTGATACAATTCAATGCAATAATTTGTACCTGTTCTAGTAAACTATTGTTCGGTGATGATTGAAATCAAATGCGTGACTAAACGGTAACGGTACGGTACTTAAAATTGGTAAATCTGTTTTTAAGGAATTCTTCTTTATATGTCAACTAGCTGACCCGACAAACTTCGTGTTGCCACAAATTAAACTGTGTACATAAATCGTGAATCCCGAATGACCTTTGTCACAATCTCGAGTTTTGCAAGTTGCTGGGGAGTTCATGGATGTTTTAAAATACAAATTTTCCTCACAGTAAAGTAGAAAACAATTCCCCCAATTGCTTAGCCTGATAAAATAAAGCGGATAGCATTTAAATATTCGCCAGCGTTACAAACCATTTGGCCGAATACCATTTTGCGGAACACCAATTTTCGGTTGACCATAAAGCGGCAGGTCGCCGGCAACACTCGCGGCCTGTGGCCGTCTCGCACTGAATTATCTAATGTTACTATTGATAGTTTTTGGTGGTCTTGTTATTGATTAATGTTTTATGAAAGAGTCTAAAATTTCTAGAGTTCGATTAGTTTTTGAGTTACGCAAAAATTTCTGTTTTATATGTATGAGTCCTTATCCCCCTACCACAGGGGTGAGGGATCTCAAAACATCATTAAAAAATTCCTGCCTCCAAACCCCCCACATGCCAAATTTGGTTCCATTTTGATTTCTTGATTACTTTTCGAGTTATGAGGAAATTTGTATTTCATTTGTATAGGAGCCCCCTCCTGAAGCGGGGAGAGGTTTCAATTCACCATAGAAAACATTCTTGTCTAAAAAACACCAACATGTCATATTTTGTTCCATTTGCTTGATTAGTTCTCGAGTTATGAGAAAATCTGTATTTCATTTGTATGGGAGCCCCCCTCCTAAAAAGGTAAGGGGTCCTAATTCATCATTAAAAAATTTCAGGCCTCCAAATACACCCACATACCAAATATAGTTCCATTTGATTAATTAATTCTCGGAAGGAAATTTGTGTTTCATTTGTATGGGAGCCCCCCCTCTTAAAACTGTCAGGGGTCTCAAAACATCATTAAAAAAATTCCTGCCTCCAAAACCCCTCACATGCCAAATTTGGTTCCATTTTGTTGATTACTTTTCGAGTTATGAGGAAATTTGTATTTCATTTGTATGGGAGCCCCCCCTCCTAAAAAGGTAAGGGGTCCTAATTCATCATTAAAAATTTTCAGGCCTCCAAAAACACCCACATGCCAAATATGGTTCCATTTGATTAATTAGTTCTCGAGTTATGAGGAAATTTGTATTTCATTTGTATAGAAGTCCCCCCTCCTAAAGAGGTTTCAATTCACCATAGAAAAAATTCTTGTCTCCAAAAACACCAAAAACATGTCAAATTTTGTTCCATTTGCTTGATTAGTTCACGAGTTATGAGGAAATTTGTATTTCATGTGTATGGAAGCCCCCCCTCTTAAAAGGGAGAGGGTCATTATTTCCCTTCTAAAGAGGGGAGGGGTCTCAATGCACCATAAAAAAAATTGCCTACAAAAAAACCTACATGCTAAATTTGGTTCCATTTGCTTGATTAGTTCTCGAGTTATAAAGAAATTTGTATTTCATTTGTATGGGAGCCCCCCCTCCTAAAAAGGTCATGGGTCTCAATTCATCATAGAAAAATTCATGCCTCCAAAAACACCCACATGGCAAATATGGTTCCATTTGATTAATTAGTTCTCGAGTTATGAGGAAATTTGTATTTCATTTGTATAGGAGCCCCCGCTCTTAAAGTGGGGAGAGGTCTCAATTCACCATAGAAAAAATTCTTGTCTCCAAAAACACCCACATGTAAAATTTGGTTTGATTTGCTTGATTAATTCTCGTGTTATGCAGAAATTTGTGTTTCATTTGTATGGGAACCTCCCCTCTTAGTGGGAGGTGGGGTCTCTAACTATCATAAGAACCTTCCCTGGCCCCAAAAACCCCTATATGCAAATTTTCACGCCGATCGCTTCAGTAGTTTTCGATTCTATAAGGAACATTCGGGCAGACAGACAGAAATCTATTTTTATAGGTATAGATTTGTATGGGAGCCCCCCCCTCTTAGTGGGGGGAGGGATCTCTAATCATCATAAGAACCTTCCCTGGCACCAAAAATCCCTACATGCAAATTTTCACTCCGATCGGTTCAATAGTTTTTGATTCTATAAGGAACATAGAGCAGTCAGAAATGCATTTTTATAGACATAGATTTGTATGGGAGCCCCCCTCTTAGTTGGGGGAGGGGTCTTTTGTCATCGAGAGAACCTTCCGTAGTCCCAAAAACCCCTACATGCAAATGCAGTAGTTTTCGATCCTAAAAGGAACATAGGGACAGACAGACATACAGAAATCCTTTTTGATAGGATAGATTTTCTGTGCTTGGTATTTCTCCTAATTTAATCTTTTTCGTTACCGTGCAACAATTGGATTGAACGTGGGCAATATTCGGCACATGACGTACCAAATGTTTTTCTGAAAGGTCATTTTGTTTACACGACAAATTTTGATTTAAGACGTAATAATTTCTCCGAGAGATAAGAAAAACTGAAAGTTCCTGTCTTAGGTGTGCAAAAATTGTCAATTTACCCTATATCTGTATTCATATGACGCAGGGTTAATAGCAAGTCAGTCTGAAATTATTCGAGACCAAAACCAATTCATCGTTGCCAGAAATCGGTCGAAAACGCATCTATTTTTACATCTGTCTGGTCTCAAAAAAATTGCAAAATTAATTGACCATTTGCGTTTTTTTAAATTCATTCTTTATTTTATAAAAGAGAGGCTGTATATAAATAAGAACGTAGATCCGTCTGCCTGTCTGTGTTCCCTGCATAAACTCAAAAACCAATGAGCCGATCATCATCAAAATTTACATTTAAGTGCTTTTGATCACGGGGAGTGTTTCTGTACCATCAGTTTGCTCTATCCTAGTTAAAGGGCTGAGCGCAGGAAATGAAAATTTGCATTTTGACTTCATATTTTTTTGAAACGATGGTTTTACAATTGATGAAGGGACGGTAAGGGAAAGTAATTTAGAAGGATTTTTTTTTGGGAATGGAGGGGAAAGAGGGGAAAGGAAGGGGGGGTAATAGGTAGCTACGATTAACAAGTTGTCGTTGTGACGCCAACCTTTTGTCCAATGCTGGAAGGTGCATGGGTCGACCCAAGCTATAATCTGAGATCAGATTATAACCGGCTTCGGACCCACAACATCCGCCAGGGTATGTGGCTCGCAGGTATCCGTGTACCTATGAACCACAGAGGCGCTGGACAAAAGAAGTCTGCACAACACCCCTTATTAATGTAGCGACATGGGTTGGGTCTATTTTTAGACACAAATTGTGCCTCTTCCTCCACTGTACTGTAGATTGTCCGCATAAAGTAGTCTGCATCCTGGTAGTATAAAAAAGAGGGCATTGGAACACAAAGAAAAAGACAGAAGTCCGAGATTGCTTCCTTGCGGTTAGTGAAAGAAGCTATGTTAGTCAGCGGAGATAAAGGACTTAGCTTCGTGTAACATAATTTTTCCTATCAGTATTTCGTACAGCGCACAGGGATGTTATACCTCGGTAATTGGCAATGTTCTGTCTGCTTGTCGCCCTTTTTGAAGGTCGGACGTAATAAACTTTTTCCAACATGTAGAAAATACAGCTTGCGATTTGTTGAAATTTATTTTTAACGGGCAACAGAGGGTAATTGCACTTTTATTTATTACAATTACTGGAATTCCGTCAAATCCATAAGAGGTAGCAGACTTCAACTTTCCAATCGCAACAATAACAACATCATTGGAAAAACTTATGTTACCAATGTTTAGAACGTTGCCTGGAACATAACGAAGAGCACTTTCGACTTCAAACGAGTTAGCGGAAGTAGCACTAAATACTCTAGAGAGGTGTTTAGCGAACAGATTACAAATATCGCTTTGCGAACAGGAATGTTAGTTATCAAGGAATCTGTTAGAAGGAAGTCCGTTTTCTTTTCGTTTTGTCTTTACGAATGACCTGAAGCTTTTAGGGTTTCGTTTAAGTATAGATTAAGTATTCATTAAATATCTAGAGTCCAGAAAATGGCTATATATCCTGTACGAGTTGTTAGCATGATTGAACTCTTACTTTGTTAGCGGATCGCGACGACGAAGCATCCCAAGTAACAATTTGGATTTTATTACGCTTTTATGATGGCATTTAAGACCAAAATTGGTCTTGAAGACCAACATTAGAGTACAATAAAATTCACATTGTTGCTTGGGATGTAATGACGAGGTGCGCGGGCTGTTTCTCGTTAAAATTCTCGTAATCCCCTGTTTGACCAACGGTGGCTTTGGTCGAGGACGAGGGGTGGGAACATATATTCTGAAAAGTTGTAGCAGAGTAAGTGAGAACCTTTCAACTGCTTTGTTAAGATTCCCAGTTCATGCTTCTTAGAGAATCTTGTAAATCAGAAAAGTCCGTTCAAAAAATTAAACTAACGTCGAACAATTCTTCAAATTCACAGAACCATACAAATATAAAAACCCGAATTAATCCACCTAGCGGCGTGACCTAGCCTTTCTACTGCCACAATAATCATTATTTAATTTCTCAGGAACTTAATTGTAATATTAGACTATATTTTTAAATATCCGTTCCGTATTCCTCAAAATCCTTATTTGCCAGTAAAATTCACAACGTATTGTGTAGAATAATTATACTTTCTTTCCTTGTGTGCGTAAATACATGTAAGCGTCATTTATGTTACTTGATGAACACCTTATTTAGTTTTATAATATTTATAGAAAAATAATGTAAACACAAAAGATAATTTTTACAGACCTGCATGAATATGTATAGAAAATTAGAAACCCTCTAACGGGTCTACAGACGGTCTTAACTTTCGGGCTTCAGAGCCACATACGAAACTTGTTTTGAATTGACAATATGAAGTGTTTGTTCATAGCAGATTTTTTGATATTTTGATATTAATACCATGCATTCAAAAGTTAGCATCTTTGAAAAACAAGAGTTCAGAAAAATTATTATTATATTTCTGTTTTGAAGAAAAAGGATATCTACAACAAAATGATTGATCTCAAAATTTTTGCTTGGTTTCAATTTTGCAATATATCTGAATTAGAAAAAATAACTGAATAGAGCATTAGATATTAAAACAAGAAATGGAACTATTTCTTAGCTAGCGCTCCTTCAGATAATTATTTTTGCATGAAAATCAAAACTTAAGTTTCTTTTGAATGTACTCTCATGAAAAGATAGTCATTAGCTTGATCGCATCGTTTTTACAATGTTAGAGGGTTAGGAAAACAAGATGAGGTCGAAAAATAGTGCCAAAGCTGCGCCATAAACATGCTTGAGAATGGGAAATATGATCGATATGATTCCCAGTGCTTGTCTTTTTTTGATTTATTTATTAAAACATGATACATGACATAAGACATCTGTCCTTTAAAATATCACTAACGAAAACAAATCTTACAAAATTTCTACCGTGCAACGTTTACTTCCTATTTTTCATATAACATTTCTAAGCTCTAGTATCTATTGATTGAAAAGAGCATCTATTGATGCGCAGAATTTGTTTGGAGTTTGTACAAATTTATTTGGAAAAATCAACTCACTAGTATTTTTAATCCTACACACCACTATACCTACATGCTTAAATAAACTGCTTTTCTTCGCTTTTTGCTTTTCTTGTACAATTGTAAGTAACAGCAAGTGAAGAAAATGACAATTGAAATCTGAAATCAAAGAAAAGAAAAAACTTTTCGATTGAATCCCGCTATTTAATATTTATTTGCAACAGATACGTAGTTCTCCTACGACGTGCAGGCTTCATCAGTGTCTTATTTCAAAGCGTATACGTATCTTTCGCGAATAAATATTAAATAGTGGAATTTAGTCAGTAAAAGTTTTTTCTTTTCTTTAATTTCAAAGTTCGTATTCCACTAAGAGGCTTCAAAAACTTCAGACAATTGACGTGTTTCTCACTTTTCTTGAATTTCATTGCAAATTTTAAAATTGCAAATTGTCATCACATACATACATACATACATACACACATACATACATATATACATACATACATACATACATACATACATACATACATACATACATACATACATACATACATACATACATACATACATACACACATACATCACACACATCTCATACATTGAATACAATCAACATTTGATTGATATGTTTTGATTTCACACGTTTTAACGGTTTAATATACGGTGCTTAAGTGTTAAAGTTTGAATAACTTTTGAATGAAGCGTCCGATTTTAAATAACTCGGTTTCGTTTGATAGATCTCAGCAGTAATTTTCAAATAATCATAAAATGTGTGATGTTTTTCATTAAATTAATGCTTATATGTTACATAAATATGTTTTAAATACTATTTTTTCACATTTCTTTATGTAACTTTCAAACTACAAGTCCAATCGTCATGAAATTTGGAAGTTAAGGGTTTGCAAGGCTCCTCTTTCATATGCAATCAATTTTGTTCAAATCGGTTAAGGGACCTATGAGATAATGAAGTCCCATATTTTTCGTATTTTTATACATAACTTTTGAACAAAAAGTCCGATCAGTATGAAATTCAATAGCGACCAATGGGACACCTAGACCTTTCATTAGACACTAAGAACATTAAAATCGGTCCAGCCATCTCCGAGAAAAGTGAGTGAGATTAAAAGCGTCACATACACACACACACACACACACATACACACACACACACACACACACACACACACACACACACACATACATACACACACACACAGAAAATGCTCAGTTTTCGAAACTGAGTCGAATGGTATATAACATTCGGCCCGCAGGACCTTCTTTCCATTTCCGGTTTTCCAAGTGATTTCTATACCTTTATACTATATATTTATATAGTAGAAAGGCAAAACCTTATCATATAAAACCCTACAAATACAAGTTACTCCGCAACATGCTCTGTTATGTCAGCGTGAAAAATGTGTAGGACGATGGTTTTTTGAAGATTTTCTTTTTCAGTTCGTCAGTGCCTTGAGCTTCTTTTGATTGTGCTTTCATGAAAAATAGTGATTAGCTTGATCGTCTTAACGATGTTGCCCATTAGAAGGGTAGGGCATGGACAGGGGTTAGACAAAGTGATCGAGACAGGCAAAATTTTCTCAAAATTCAAATTATCATAACTTCTACAATTTTCTACCTTTTTAGATAAAATCAATTGCATTCGACGAAGAAATTTTTCTAGCTTTTTTTATATTCCGAGATTCACAATGGCCAGTGAATACCGGAGATATTCCCTCACTGGAGGAAACACTCTCCTAATAGGGACTTGATTGTTTTCTCGCTTTTAACATCTCATCGCCACCAACTCAACCGCACACACACATATACACTTGTCAGACTCCGAAAGACAGGAAACGTGTCGAACTGATAACCGTTAATTCAGCACCGCGCACCGGAAAATCGGAATAGAAAGGAAACCGGCCAAACGTGTTCCAATTTCCTCTCGAAAAGTGATCCCCATCCATTAAACTGCGGGGCGCGCAGGCCCAAACACAGCGAAGCGAACCGCCACGCCGCCGACCGACCGGTTCGCGCCGAGCTGTTACTTCCCAAAATTCGTCGGCGAGAAGGAGCCGTAAACCGAAAAATATGGAAAACCGAATGACAAATCATTAAGCAATTAAGCACTAAGTCAGAGCTTACCTGCTCTGTCGGCTTGCCTGCCTGGGCCTGGCTGGCCACGGACTTGAAAGAAAACGGACCACGAAAACAATCGTGTTAATTTTGAGCGCTGTTCGCTTTTTTTGTGTTCCTTTCTCCGTTTCCTCGACTCGATCGCGCGCGGGACGGGTTGATTGGGACCCCAAAACAAGCGAAAAGAATGAACACCAATCAAAATTGCATAATAATTGGATCTATTTTCACTCTTTTCTTCTCGTTACAGCCGAATTATTGTTCTTCTCGCATCTCGCGTGTGTTTTGTGTCCGTAAGTGCGTGTGTGTTTGTAAATCTTGAAAGCGACGTGGATGATCGTGCCGCAGAAGCAGCGAAGAAGAAAAAAGCAGTTGACGTAGAGAAGGGCGCAAAAAATATATGAAGAAAATCATTAATAAATAGAATGCAGTCGTATTAGTGTTTTTTAATGTTTCATTATCATTAGTTTTGGGGGTTTATTTGCCCCGGTGTTTTCGTAATTTTGCTTTCCGTTGTGTTCCGCACCACAAGTGGTGTTTTTCCTTTTTCTTCGTGATCGCGAGATCGCAGCGGTGAAGAGTAACAAGCGCTTGAAAAATGAGATTGGAGATTAGTGTGTGCTTAAGGTGAAGTCGTCAGCACCGACGAGAGGAGCATCGAGAGCTCTGACCACGAAATTAAAACGGAAATTGCGAATTGTTGTTGCCAAACAAAGCCGTATTGCTGGCGGCGTGACCGAGCAGCAGCTCGCTAGTATGTGTACGGGTTTGAAATTAGTGTGCTGATGACGGTGTAATTATCGTGGGCTTTCTGTGGCGATTGGTGCTCTAGGGTGAAGCCCACGAAGTAATCTAGCGTGTTTTTTGTGCGTGGTTTCGGCAGAACTACGCGCACATGAGAAGATTAGCTCTACCCACTGTCCGTGATCGTGACAAGCAATTTTGAATTCGATTAAATGAAGATGCCGCGCGCAAAAGGCAAAGTGTGAGGCATCATGAGTTAGAAAGTGTGAAGAAAGAAATGGCGCAGCAACAGACTGAGATCAATGAGAGTCTCGCAAAATCTAACGATATAGGTGCCGATCAACAACAGACAAACAAATTAAGCAATTTGCAAAATGGTACTGATACTCAACCAGGCGGGAAAAATTCTCAAAGTGTACCAGTAATGGGTGGTGAGAAAGCAAAATCACTAGCCGGCGCAGCTGCCGGAGGTAACGGTGGAAATGCCCCGTCTTCACCAGCCTCTGCTCCGCCCCATCCTCCTCACCCGGGTTCGGAAAATGCACCCGGAATGCATCCCTACGAATCCTCGGGACACCATATGCCGCCTGCCAGTAATGCCGGCCCAACAGACCCGAACAGTAAAGACGAAATTCATCATCACCCACAGCATCATCCAATGCATCAGCAACATCCGCAACATCATCAGCACCAGATGTACGGACAGCCGCCGATGCAACATCAACAGTATCCTAGGTATCACCATGACCCGAACATGCCTCCGGGCGATCCGTACGCCCACTACCGAATGAGCGCATCTCCAGGTGGGAAACCTGGTTCGATGATACCTCCGAACCGGCCGCCTCCGCAACGCTA
Organism: Sabethes cyaneus; assembly: GCF_943734655.1. NCBI lineage: Eukaryota > Metazoa > Arthropoda > Insecta > Diptera > Culicidae > Sabethes > Sabethes cyaneus. The sequence continues at coordinate 70,640,118 of NC_071355.1, read as the reverse complement.
CATGCAAGGTCCGGGTGGTCCCGGCGGTCAACCACCCGGTCAACATCCCGGCCATCCGGGACAACCGACGCAAGGTCCAACACCGACGTTGAACTCGCTGCTGCAATCCCATCCACCCGGTCAACATCCGCAGCACCGTTACCCGAATAGCTACGATCCAAATCAACCGCAGCCACCGCCATCTCCCGGTCCGGGTCAACCGGGAGCGCAACCGGGTCAACAGCAGCCACAACAACAGCCACCACCCGGCCAACCTCCGCAACCGTACGGTCATCAGCAAAGCTGGGCTCCACCACCACGACCGTACAGTCCCCAGCTGGGCTCGCAACCGTATCGTCCGCCACCACCGGTAAGTTGTTTTTTTTTTCGTTTGTATTCTTTTTCTGTGTGTTTTAAGACTGATTGTAGTCGTTGCTTTGTTAAAATTTTAGCCAGAGTCCCTTGAACCGCAATGAACTGATAAAAAGTAATCGCTAAACGTCTTCTAGTCTTCGTCATCCGATTTATATAAAAAAGCAGTGAAATGAATTTCAAATCTGGGCCTTGCCAATAGGGACAGTATTAACAAGGGACCTTCCAGATACTACGTGAACAGAATAATACCAATTTTCAACCCCCCGTCCCCTCCGTGGAAATCGACTCAACCCTTCTTCTAGTTCTTCTGTCCATAGTGATCTTGTCTACTATGAACTATTATCGAGTACAAGAAAACCCATTTCAATTTGACTTTCGCTTGACGACTCATCCTTCAAAGGTACCCCTGTCCAACCAGAGTGCCTCAACTTGGCCGTTGACTTCATACAAACGCAGTCAGTTCTTGATAGCATCCTGGAAAATGACGATGATATGAATCTATTATTTTAGCCCTCAACGGGCATACCAACGGCGTAGCATGTACTGCAGAGAGAATTCAAGAAATTAAGTGAAACCTGAAATAGTACGTAATTCATTCAAATCCTTAAATTCAAGGGGAAGGAAGAAAGCGTGGACCTCCCGTACCAAATGCTTGCTATATTCCTATAGATGGTGATCCACCTCTTACGGCCATTGTTCAAAGTGGGTAAAACACCTTAATATATTCACAGTCGTATCCTGACTAATAAAGATTGAGCGAAACTCCGGTCCCTCGGGAATGACCTAATGGCATTTAGACCAGAATCCAAGCTGAAATAGGCCAAGTTTAAAGCACCTTATTTCGTCCTCTGTAAATAGATTAAAGACACCAACTTTAACTACCAAAAATATAAGTTTAAAATGCGGTTAACACTTGAAAATAATGTCGTGTGGTTCAATTAGGATTGTGATTAGGAAAGCCATACGAGCCCGCGCCTGTTAGTTTGGCTAGTCAAATATTATAAACTGAAGTATTTCCAGGTATGGTCACGTGGATGGCCTAGGTATGGGCTTGGGATGGCTAGAGCTATTTTGGGGCGCTTCTTTCTGGTTGCCTTCCCATTTCATTATTTAATTACGAAATTTTTCTTGATCGCGCAGCGTACTAAATAATCATAGCTTTAAGCGGCATTCAACTAAAATTAACGGCTTAGATTATGGTGACAGCTTCAATCTGCATCAAGCAGTGTTTGATAATCGCCGTAAATGGGATTTAGACCACAGTTTTGCATAATAAACTGACGTTGGTTTCATTCAGCTTTAGAACATACACAAATGGCTTCGAGCAAGGACACGTTCTAGCAGGAAAAAACACACACAAACGTGTCTCGAATATGGAGCTCACATTTGAGTCACCGGATATACCGTGATTCACTCGTCGAATACGATAAAAATACCAGCTGTCCCATAAAATACCATCACCCGCAAAAAAAAAAAGATCTATCAATAGACATTCCCTCTAAACTCGAAAACTAAACCCAACATCGTTCGCTCCAAAAGTGTTCCATCATCGCACGACAAGTTCAATGCTCCAATTACGTTGCATAGTACAGACAGGCCAAGTTCATGAACGGCTTGAATTCCCTCTCACCTTACGTCCCACTTTTCCACCTACCTGCCTCAGCGCACTTGGCGAATCAGCATAAGTGGCGCTTCAACTTCGCGGCCGTCGGAGGTCTCTCGTTGATGACGCATACCATGCCATGCCGTCACTTTTCGTTTCAAAATATTCCGCCGCGGCTCTCTGTGATATAGCTAGCTAGCTAGCTAGCTAGCTGGCAAGCACCAGAAAAGTAGAGCAAGCTCATTCCAGATCGAAGCGCGGGTGGATCGGCGGGGGGCTCGGCGGTCGGGCGAGTAGCTCTACCGACCGATATCTAAAATTCGCTTTTATTTATATTCTCCTTTCCCTCGATGAATGAATGCAGCATGAGAGCAGCGAAGCGATTGTCGATAGAACGATCCAACGAACTGGCGCGCGGACGAACGGACGGACGGCCAAACGGAACGGCGGGGTGAGTTTATTCGAGAGAAGTGCGGTTGCCGGCTTAGCGAACCTAGACCCAGCCGGTCAAACACGCTGTGGGTCTGAGTCCAAACGTACACATGTCCGTTTGACAAATGAAAGGACTGCATACGAAATTGGCGACGTACACACAATCCATTGTGACAAACGTTGAATACGCGCGGCACCCACCGAGCACAACACTTTAAACGATATTCCGCGCGGGTTTCCGGTTCCCGTGGCTTTCGGGTTCTCGCCACGCTGCTGCGGCGGTTGACGCTTTTTAACTCGATTAGGTGTGGTCCGTAATTGTACTCTTCTCAGGATGGAAGGGTGATTTTATTTACATACGTGCGATCGTTAATGTCCTGGACGTTCGGGGCTGACTTTGACTGATTGGGTCTAGAGTAGGGACTGTTTTTGAGGGAGAGACCACAAATTGAATTCATTGATTCATTCATTCGAGTTGTTTACAGTTGTGCTAGTATGCTACATGCATGCATGCATACTGATCCGGCTGTTTGGGTACCATTTTTCTGACTTAGATAAGTTTGTCTCCGAAAAAAAACAAATGCTACGTTGTTTTTGTTGTTTCTATTATTGGATTGTACAGTCTAAACTATCCACCTAAACATAGTATGATATTTATACACGTTAAACTTTTTAGTTTAGTTAAACTTTTTAGACCTGCTCGCAAATCGACCACGTTCTGGTTGAAGGCCAGTACTTTTTTGATGCCACAGACGTGCGGTCCTTCCGGGCACCGAGTCGTTGACTCGGTGCACTATTTCGTAGTAAGCAAGATTCGCGCCCGGTTGGCCAAATCGTGACTAACGAGAAAGATACGACTGAACTATCGGCGGTTAAAGGGTGTTTCTCATCAAGTTGCATCACGGAATAAAGGCTGTAGAAAATTACCCATTGGGGAGAAAATGAAAAGTTAGGTAGAAATAGTCTAGAGAGTTTTTCTAACACTGTATTTTTATCGCTGTTGATTATGCGTAAGCACCTGGAAAATCCTCAACTCTCTCCTCGGGACATCGGAAAACAGCTTGGAATCGTGCAGTCAACGGTGAGTTGTACGACTAAACGTTACTACAAAACTCTGAGTATCGAACGGAAGGAGAAATGCGGTCAGAATGGATGTTCTATTAGTGTTCACAAGCGTCCGTGAAAGCGTTTAAGCGAAATCCCAATGCTTCGGTCAATGATGTGGCCAAAAAGTTGAATCTGTCTTCTAGAAGTTGAAGTTTTCGTTCAGAGAGCCAAGGACCGGGAAGGACCGCATACGTACAAAATGCAGTAGGCTTCAAACTACTTGTCAAGCATAGCTACCAATACCCCCCCCCCCCCCCCTTTCCTTTCCGCTTTTCCCCACCTTCACCAAAAAATTTTCATTTCTTTCCCCTACCGTCCCTTCATCAATTGTAGAACCATCGTTTCAAAAAATATTAATATATATGTATGACCGCATTTCAAGGTCAAGACTAAAAAACTTGAGATTAGTCTATTAAAATCGTGTTGAATGGAAAAATACGGGTGAAAAGTCGCGGGCCCGGAAACTGTACACCCAGATGTTGAGGAAGCCTCATTGTCTCATCATGGATTGTGAGACTTACGTCAGGGCGCATTCCGGCAGCTTCCGGGGCTTCTGTTCTTCACTACCCAGCACAAGCTTGGTGTTCCGGAGGAAATAAGGAAGCAGAAACTTTCAAAGTTAGCCAAGAAATACAATATTTGGTAAGCGATCTGCTCATGTGGCAAACGGAGTTCGCCGTTCATGACTACCGAGGCTGGAAACAGGCAAATCTACCTCAAGGAGTGTCTACAGAAGTGTATGCTTCCTCTGTCGAAGCAACAGGAGAGCCTTAGGATCTTCTGACCGGATCTAGCTTCGTGCCACTATACAAAGGATGTCCTGGAGAGGTACGAAGTCAACGGAGTTACTTTCGTACCCTAGAACATGAACCACCCCAAAGCACCTGAACTAGGACCCATCGAAAAATTCTGTGCTATTATGAAGCAGGCACTTCGGACACATCCCAACCACCATGCGATCGGCACTACAGCGCGAAAAGAGTTGGATACTACTGCTGCAGCCACATCCAGAGATTGGCTCGACGCAAAGTGCCAACGAGTGACTGACGAGAGGAATCGAGCCAAAACTCACATATCGAGAGATATCGAGCTGCTAAAGACTTCATCGCTGCAAGAAATGCCAGCTCTGAGATGGCGTTCTTGTGCGAAGCCGGAGACCTACTGTACCCGAACACTTAAAGTTTCGATGTACTGTTTAATGGTGAACAAGATGGAGCTATCGATAGAAACAGGGTAACGATTGAGAATGTTGCACAAGCTTTGGATCCACCAACTTTGGACAAGAATTAAAAATCAGCTAGTGAGTTGAAAAACGGCAAAGTAGATGGAAAGGACGGCATCCCCACTGAACTTCTGAAAGTTGGGAGCGAGCGACTGTATTGTGCATTCCATCAGGTTATAACTAGATGTACCTATACACTGAGAAGGAACTACCTACGGACTGGTTGGAAGGACCTATATACCCCTTTTACAAAAAAAGGTAGTCGGCACGTATGCAGTAATCATCGAGGCATTATTCCCCTAACTTGCAGACTCGCCATTTGTTTATAGATTTCAAGGCGGTGTTCGATTCAATTAAACGAAATGAGCTGTGGTGGTTATGCTTGAACATATTTTTTCAACAAAACTGATTAGACTGCTACGTCCTACCCTTGATGGTTCAAAATCAAGCGTCAGAGCAGCGGGTGAGATATCGGACTCGTTTGTGATGTTAGATGGTTTGAAGCAAGTCGACGGGCTAACGAATTTGGTGTTTAATGTTGAAAGAGAGCGAGCGACGAGCTCTTGGCGTTTCTTGGCGGCATATTAGAAGAATCAATCACTTCAATATGGTCATCAATATGGCAAATATACGAAGATGCGGATATTGTGAGGCGACTAAAAAGCGGCAGGCTCCACTAGGCTGGTCATCTGCGAAAACAATATTCAGCAGGGAACCCGACAAAGGCCTACTACTTCGAGGCCCTGTACCCTGTACTGAATGAGCGCTGTTGATTAGGATGCTAGAGCAGCATCTTCGCTGTCTTCGATAGAACTGTTTTCGCTGTGATCGACAGGGCTGCTCCAGTCGACCAGATTATGATACTGGGGGATTATAATCTGCCTGACATAACGTGGAAGCAATCGTAAGGCGATTTCCTGTACCCCGACCCAACACTTTCTGTACCTCACACTGGTGCTACCAGTATTCTCGACAGTTACAGTGCCGCTACCCTGTCTCAAATCAATCACGTCGTTAACGAGCATAACCGCTGCTTGGACCTCTGTTTCTTTTCAACACAAGATTTCTCTCAACAGCTCCGCTGCCTTTAGTTAAAGATGTACCTCTTCATCCTCCGTTAATCATGGAATCGTTAATGTCTGTGGAAGACAACTATACTAGCGATCTCGACACCACCACCGCTGCTGTTACGTACGATTTTTTCAGAGCAGATCATCGCAGCATCGCAGCCAAACGAGCGAATGGCGAAAACTCAAATCACTGAAAAGAGCCACTCTACGAAAGTTTTCCAGACACCGTACGCTCTCACTACAGCACCACTACGTTAGAGTAAATCACGAGTTCAAGCGAGTCACTCGTGTTTGTTTTCAGCAATATCAACGTTGGATTCAGTGGAAACTCAGGTCGCGCCCCAAAGTCTTGTGGAAGTTTGTGAATGAGCAACGCAAGGAATGCGTGCTGCCCTCCTGTATGATCTATCGCGATGAAACTGCCTCAAATTTTACAGACATAAGCTGCTTATTCGCTAAAAAGTTTGCTAACGTGTTTAGTCATGAAAGTTTAACCAGCGACGATGTCGACTGCGCCGCAAGAAACGTCCCATCGTACGGTCAAGCTCTAAGTAATCTGGGGATAAACACCGAGATGATCTCCATTGCCGCTACGCAACTGAAATCCTCCTTCAATCCCGGGCCAGATGGAATTCCGTCCGCTCTCCTGAAGAAGCACATCACTTGTTTGGCTAGACCACTACAGCTCGTATTCCAGAAGTCCGTCTCCAGCGGTATTTTTCCGTCTTGCTGGAAATCTACTTATATGTTTCCTGTGCACAAAAAAGGCAACAAGCGAGATGTGGACAAATACCGAGGAATTACATCGTTGAGTGCCATCTCGAAATTGTTCGACCTAATATCGTTTTGGAGCCACTTTTTCACATTGCAAGCAATATTTGAGCGCGGATCAGCATGGATTCCTCTATGGTCGATCCACTACTACTAATTTGCTGTGCCTTACTACGCACATCGTCGACAACATGTCTGCAATGACGCAAATCGACGTCATATATACCGACCTGTCAGCCGCCTTTGATAAGCTCAATCACGTAATCGCAATCGCGAAACTCGAAAGGCTTGGGATAGGCGGAACTTTTCTGCGATGGTTCCGTTCTTATCTAACATATCGTCAGCTGATGGTTGCCATCGGCGATTGTAGATCCAGCACATTCTGCGCCACCTCAGATATTCTCCGCTCAACTGAAGACTGCATCGCTCTCCAACGCCAGCTGGATATCTTCGCGAATTGGTGTACCTTTAACAGAATGGTTGTAAATCCCTCAAAGTGCTCTGTAATATCGTTCTCACGTAAAAAAGATGCTATTATTTTCAACTACACACTGCTATCGAGCACTATCGAGCGGGTCGATCATATCAAAGACCTAGGTGTAATCTTCGATACAAAGCTAATATTTGGACAGCATGTATCTTATATCGTCAACAAATCCTCTAGGATCATGGGATTCATTTTTAGAATCGCCAAATGTTTCACAGACGTCTACTGCTTACAAACATTTTACTGCTCCCTGGTCAGATCGACTCTGGAGTACTGTTCTGCGGTTTGGAAACTGAACTACCAGAACAGTTCTGAACGAATCGAATCCGTCCAGCGCTGCTTTCTGCGTTTTGCTCTTCGTCGGCTGTCCTGGCGAAATCCGTATCACTTACCGAGCTACGAAAATCGATGTATGATGATCCACCTAGATACTTTCTCTACACGGAGAGATACATCTAAAGCCCCGCTAGTCACTGATACTCTACGAGGAAAACTAGATTGCCCTTAACTTCTAGAGCGCATCGACCTTAATGTGGAGCCTAGATCCTTTCGAAATACTGCTATGCTGAGGACGTTATACCACCGTATGAACTACAGCAAATACGGGGAGCCCTCAGCGGTCTCCAGAGGACGTTTGACAAAGTAGCATTCATATTCGATTTCCATCTATCGCGCCAAACTCTTCGTGAACGATTCAACCGCTTCTTCAGCCGGTCCAAATAACTTGTCTATCCGTTTAGTTATATTTATGTGAATTTATTACTATTTATACACTTGACCACTAGTTTTAAGAAGTTAGACCATCATTAGGATAAGTCTGTTGATGTAATAAATAAATAAGAAACAAGCCGTAGTTAGGGGACGGACAAACCTAAAGAAAGCAGATATTTGATAAGTAGTTTGTCGCCAAAAAAAGCCGTAGGATTAAACGTCCTTTCTAAGACTTTATCGACAGACTTCGCAGCCGGCTATTAGAGTACAGGATAGTTACAGGCCCAGTACAAAAATACTACTGACTCTATCTAGCCGCACCGCCTGCTCGAGATTCGACCATACGACGACTGACTTGTTAGACCAGCATCGTACATCGAAAGCAACTAAGTGACACTAAGCGGGTCGCCGAAAAAATAAAAGGAAAGTAAGTAAATAAATAGTTCAAGAAACAAAAACTATTATGATGTCATGACCATTTAGAAAACAGAATCGAAACACTCTTGAGAATATATTTAAGTGAACTAAAATAAGATTAAAATTGAGCTAATTAATGCATCAATACAATTAGCAAAACAGGTCCATTGCGTGTTGCAAATGTTTGGTGCCCCAGCTTCTGCAAAGGTCTGGGCACGTCCGTGTCTGTTTGTGAAACCATCTGCCGGGTGTATGCGAAAGTGCTAGGATCAGCATTCAAAAAGTTACAAAAATTATTTTCTTTACCCTAAACGTTTGACACTGACTGACTGGTTTTGCAGGCACAATGCAGGCATCTCGATCCCTTTGGTTTTCGTTAAAACTTGTTGAAAAAATGAGCCAAACCAAGGCAACGTTGTGAACCGAAGAAGAAAAAAAAGGGAACTTTACTGCGCTGTAAAAATCCCAAGCAAACAGTGTTGGTGGAGCACTACGTAAAGTAAGAACATTCAAATACCGCGCTCACCCGCACTTGCCCACTCAGGGCAGGCAGGCAGGCAGCGGTATCATCTGTTATGTTGACATTCCGAATTATCATCACCACCGTCGATCGGCGGGTGAAGCTAACGTGTTGCTGCCGCACCCGGGCTCTGCGGGCCACCACGGTCGAACTTTACATCAACCTCCGGAATGATGATCCTATTTTCAACGTTGTTGCTGCCGGCAGCACTATTACAGCATTTCGCTGCTGTTGCTCGCCGATCATCATAATAATAACAATAACACTAACGAGATGGCGATAGACTACACCGGCTCCCGATAGCGTCGAATATTGGCCGTGTGCATGCAAACGACGACGACGACGACGACAACAAGGTAGCAACATGCTTACGTCGAGGGGTTGCGTTCGTCACAAAAACGGATTGGTGGAGGGTGGTGGGGGGAATCGACGGAAAAGCAGCGTGCCCGAGGAGCACTGAGCGAGGTTTTGATTGGCACTCGGCGGTGGTGGCAGCGGAAGCGGCGGTGGTGAAGAAGGCGCTACAAATGGGGTGTTATAATGCGTGTGCTGATGCCTTTGACGGCAGCGGATACAGCTTCCGATGAGCATCCCGTGACATGTATGCTCTGTATGTGAAGTGCCCGTCCAACAACAGTCAGACTGGCGAAGCACAGATTATAATTAAAAGCACTCATTCCGCTTCGGCCGGAGAAATATTTCCTCGGATCGTCGGCCTCTGAAGATGCGACAGCGTGTGTCCCCTTTGCTGGTTGCAGTGCGTGTTTGCGTTTCAGAAGGGTTTCAATGGGCTGTTTACATAAACAGTGCGAAGCGTTTCTCGGGTTAAGATAATCGCATCAAATCATTTTTTCATCTTTCTATCTCATTAAAAATCATTAATTTTTTCGCATGAAATAATACGATTACGAATTGACGGCAATACATTTGATACTCTTCAGAAAAGATATTTACAACCCATCTGCTGCTGCACTCAAGAAGTCAGCCGGCTATATTTCCACCAGCACCACCTACCCGATGGATACTACACTCTTTTCGTAACCGCTAAAAATAACCCCCCAGACATTCCTTGCACACAGCCAGACCGATGCGATGTACAGGACCTAAAGACATCGCATTTTACTACACGCTAGCAGTGGGTTGCGACAACGCGGGTGCATAACTAAAAATAGTTCTCGCGCTGTCAGTGACAGTAAAATGCCTCCTCACACCCGCCCTGCCCGGCTCGGCCCGGCCCAGCCTGGCGTGTGTGTGTTGTGTTGTGCCGTTTGTGACGTTCATTGGGACACGAGCCGGCGCGCCGTGATCTATCAACCGTGCAGGTATTATGCACAGAGTAACAAACGAGGGTCACGATTGACCTTCGTTACAGAAGAAATCAACCTGGAGCCTGAGCCGGTAATGCTCAAGGCCGGATCCGTTGTTACCGCCGCTCCAACAGTGTCTGCCCCATTGAGAGTGGCATAAATTAAGTTGGCGAACGAAAGAAAACCATAAAAAAGCCGTTGCAGCATCTATACGTGCGGGGCAGGGACATGATTCCGAGGCAGGGTTCAGGGGGAAAAGTTACAACAGCCAGCTGATTTGCAGTGTGTTTGCCGCCAAACGGCGTATCAAAGTCTCATGGGTCTACGTTTAGGGAAATGGTAACTCTAAGAAAAATCGATTCCTGAAATGGGGATTGTCGGTGCGTGGAGTTTGGTCATCATGTAGTTTTACAGTGTATTCGATAGAGTATGCAAAGGCTAAAAACCTCTCTAATACAGAATAAAAAAAATAGAGTATGCAAAGCAAAGCAGACGGATACGTTTGCCGTTTTATTGCCAAGAAACTCATAAACATGCACAATGAGTTAAGTATTTGTTATAGGTTCATCACACGTTGAAAACTAGTGTTTGCTATCATTTTGTTGTCCGAAAGAAACCTTGAAATTTTGAATAAATTATCTTTGTTATCACTATTAACTGTCAGTAAAGTGAATGGCCTTGAAAGTAAGACGTTTGCATTAGAAAAACTTTTTTATGCCAACGTAAGAACCGATAACTCAATATTTAGTGAACAGGACACAACACTAATAGTTGGACATGACCCCGTTGATGGGAAACATATTTCCCGAAACCGCTCGGTTTAAAAGGTAAACTATCCGTTTTGTAAGAACTGTTAGTGTTGTTTCCTGTTTATTAAATATTGACGTTTGCATTAATTTTGAGTGTATCTCGTGTAAAGTCCATCCATAACAATTGTATCAAATTAGTCCAATTCAAATCTTTCTCCCCTTGCTTTAATCACCAGTCGCAATCGTTGTTAAAAAGCGTTACATTTGGCACGCACGATATATTGAGTCATTTCATCTCAATTTCTTCAAACGTTGCTTGAAAGTATCCTCAGTTAATCCTTTAGTGCTTCCTAGTTTGCCTAGCATTTAACCACATGCAGAAAAGTCGAGAAAATTTAAATCAGGTGAAGAGGTAAACCAATCTTTTGAAGAAATAAAGTCCATAAAATTATCCCTATAGAGCTTGCTTCATTTAGAATTGGAACAAACTTTTGCTCATATTGTGGCGCGCTTGGTGGACGAATTTGAAAGTTCCTAGCGCCCACGTGTCGGAAATTTTGTTAGCTTCACCTATGTATTTTTGACATTCCACAAAACGACTGTATTTTGTAAACAAACGACAAACGACAACAATGGACGATGAAACCTATGCCAAGGCTGACTTCGGGCAAATGCCAGGTCAAAAATTTTACTTGGCAACGGCTCGGGGAGACGTTCCAAGCAAATTTAAATTTGTTTTTGCCGATAAATTTGCACGAAAATTTATGACTTGGCACGGCCTTTTTCAGCTGTGGCAGAAAAACGAAAGTTTTCGTTAAAAATAAGACAATAAAGTCGGAACTGTACCAAAAGGAGTGTCTCCAAAAACGAATTTTGCCGTTCATTCGACCTCACCACCATGCCATGATGTTTTGGCTAGATTTGACAAGCTGTCATTGCAGCAAAGTCGTTCAAGAATGGTATACAGAGAAAGGGGTCCAGTCCTTAACCCACCCAATTGCCCCCAGTTCCGCCCCATTGAGAAATACTGGGCAATCATGAAGAGGAGAGTAAAGTAAAGGAAGAAACTGTGTGCCGCCTAATGAGCCTTATTACAGGAAAAGTCCGAGAATTCCTTCGAAACCGTGACGCATAATTTTATCCGTATTTTTTCTTAAAATTATGAAGAAAATGCTACATTTGTGTCTTTTCCTTGAATTCAATAATAAATAACTGAATTACACGCAATTGTTTTTGTTCCAATACTATCTGAAGTAAGTTTTAGCAAGCCTGTGTAGCTTTCACCTGGTGAGACGGTGCAGAATCTTGTTGGAAGCAGTATGATGCATTTTTCTAGTATTTTTTGTCGATCGGAAGCAAATCAAACATTATCGATGTAATATTTAGTGTTGATTTTAACACTAAGTTTAATGAATAGCAATGGAACCTTCAAATTTTCGGAGGAACATCCCCATACCATACCGACATCATTCTGTTAAGAATTATTCTCTAAAATAATTTACTTATGGAAGGAACAAAACTAATTGGCCTATAGCTTGAAGCCTCCGGTGGATTTTTATCTGGCTTCAAAATAGGTGTAATGTTAGCAGTTTTCCATAAGTTAGGAAAATATGCTAATTTAAAACAGTTATTAAATATTTTAACCAAAAATTGATAAGTGATTTCAGGAAGTTTTTTAATTAAAATGTAAAATATCCCATCATCACCAAGTGCTTTCATATTCTTGAATTTTTTGATAATTGAACGAACCTCATCCAAGTCAGTTTCAAATACTTCATTAGGTGAGACGTTATGAGTAGAAACTTGATCATATTTTTGTGAGACATCGCTTTCAACTGAACTCACCACATTCAAATTAAAATTATGAACATTTTCAAACTGCTGAGCAAGTCGTTGAGCCTTTTGTTCATTTGTTAAAAGAATATGATCTCCATCTTTTATTGCTGGAATAGGCTTTGAAGGTTTCTTCAGAATTTTTGACAATTTCCAGAAAGGTTTTGATTAAGGTTTCAACTGCTCAATCTTAGCCGCAAACTTTCCATTCCTCAAAGCAGTAAATTTCTGTTTAATCTCTTTATAAATAATTTTCAAAGCGGGGTCTCGAGTTGATGGTGCGAAAGATAACTCTTTGGTTAATTCGAGGTAACTTCAGCTTCTTTAAAATATCACTCGGTCGAGATAAGTAAATCAAAAACAGACTTATCACAAGTTTTTTTTTTTCGTCCTTGATTACCCCGACACTTAAACGAATAAAAATTCAAAACAAACTTGTAAGTTGCAAGCTGTGTTGATATTTGAATACATTCTAGACGAAAAACACATTCCTTCAGCTCTATTGAAAAAATGCTGTGATGCACTGAAATCGCCGATCGCTGCAAATCGTCGTACAGTCAGTCCACAATCATGGGACACGTACAATTGTGGGGCTTTTTAGCTTTATCTACCAATTAATGCATAAATATTATACTAATTAATTGATAAAATTATTATTCGTAGGTAGCACTAATAATTTGATTAATCATTAAGCGATATTTAAGCGGAAATTAGCAGCTAAAGCTAAAATGACCCACAATTGTGTCTGACCCACAATTGTGTCTGACCCATGATTGTGGACTGACTGTATAGGTTTCCCGTTTTAAAGAAGGGCAATAAGCAGAATGTGAAGCTCTATCGCGGAATCACTTCTTTGTGCGGTTGCTCAAAAAATTTTGAAGTTTTTGTCTACGATCGGCTGTTGGTTTGTGCAAAACACTATATTTCTTCGTCGCAACATGGTTTTATCCTGACCGTTCTGCTTCAAGCAAGTTATTGGAATTTACTTTGCTATATCTGTGCACCATGGAACAGGGCAATCAAATCGATGCCATTTATACTGATTTAAAAGCAGCATTTTGTCGAGTCGACCATCAAATTGGGAGGTTTATCTAGCATGCTTTTCTGGCTAAGCTCTTATCTTCGCAAAATTGCCGTTACTCTCGGCTATCATCAATCAAGGTGGTTTCAGATCGACTCCGGAGTACCTCAAGGAAGCATTTTGGGACCATTGCTGTTTACGCTGTTTGTCAACAATGTCACTAAGCTACTGCCTCCCGAAACAAGGTTGTGCTTTGCGGACGATGTAAAAATTTATCTGCCAATTAAGTCCGCCAGTGGTTGAACTTCAAAAATTGGTTGATTTGTTTGTGATATGGTGCACCTCTAACAAGATGTCAACCAGCATTCATAAATGCACTGTTATTAGCTTTTCACATAAAAACAGCCACTGATTTTTGACTTCAGAATCGGAAAAGAATTCGGTGATCCATGTACTTTACGCACGTTTGACTGTTCCTTCGTTCGTCCATTCTCGAGAACAAGCACTATGACTTTTGGATTCTTCGTATAGAGCGGATTCCAAAACATTTTATTCGTCTACCGAATGTTTGCTTGGCGAAACTCGGATGTCCTTCCACCACGGCAAAGTTCAAACTGTTTCCCAAGCAGCAGTTTTATACGGCAACCAGCAGGGAAAATGTTATGCAGACATTTTCAAACATATGAAACTGTCCAAGTTAGCTAATAAATATCTGGTTTGACAGGCTATCTGTACCTGTGATTTAAAAAGCGACATTTTCATTGCAACCGGCACCTTCAACCAGGAAATTTATTTGCACGAGTGTCCGAAAAACCGTCTGCGTCATTCCTTGAAGCCACATGATGGATGTTCCGTGTTGTTTTGACCGTGTTTTGCATCCTGCCATAACGGAACGGAAGGCCCTGGTATGCCGTCAATAACGTGCAGGGTATCCAAGAACAAGAACGCTCCCAACACGCAAGAGCGCGTAAGTATTAGGCGGTACTGCTACACGGAGAATAAAAATGTAGTTTCAACCATATTTATGGTTGTTTTACGCACAAACAAAAATTTCGTTTTGTTTCAAACTGAAATGTATGATTGAAATGAAAATATTTATTGTTACATCAATGTCAACTTCAAATTTGAAAATACTTTACTTTTAATTCAAAACTGTTATTTACTTGATTCAAACAGAATCTCGTTTGGAAACAACAATATTTTCAGGTTGTTATAAAAATATTTTATTGAGGCTTAAAACAACAATCATTTTGTTTGAAATAAACCGGAGCTTTTTCGCTCCGTGTAGATAGAGCCAGTAGAATTGTTGCACTAGACCCGTAACTGTCCTGTACTCTTATATAGCCGGCTGTGGCTGTGTGAAGTCTGTTGATAAAGAAGGGTCAAGTCTTAGAAAAGCCCAAGGCTTTGCTTTTTTACGGCCATCGTAGACGGAAACTGAAGAAAACCAAAAAAAAAACTTAGAAGCGCGAAACAGGTTAACGAGAAATGAGCAGTCATTAACTATTCGTCAGAAAACCCAATTTCAAAAGCAGGTTTTAGGCCCAAAACAGTGGCTTTGTTTTAAAAATACATTCACTAAAATTTTTCATGTACAGAACTTTCATTTCAAACAAAAAAAATTGCTTTTGAAATTCACAAAATCAATGACGACTTATTTCACCTTAAGGTAATCTGACGTTCTGCGGCAAACAAAATGGATGATTAGACAGAATCTGGCAGGGGTTAAACGAACGGCCCGACGATTAGAATTCGGGCAACCGAAAGCTTAGCTGAATTTTGCTCTGATTGAAATTTTAAAAGAAAAACATTTTGATTCGAACATCGTTGGTTGCTAATTCACAGCAAACTACCCAGCTAGCACCAACTCGTATATCAATGTACGAAAACTATCGTAAATATCTCCTAACAAACTCGAAATCGTAAGTAAAGCTGGATAAAGTGGGATCAAGTTGATTTTCTGTCGGATATAATGATAATGACTGACATACATACGATTTTCAGCCCAAAATCGTAGAGTAGTACGGAGCAACTCGCGCTTATTATTATCGGATATTATCGTATATAAATATTTATATAGTCGTAACGCTCCAAATTTTTTGTAATCACGTATATCGCCTCCAAAATAGTACGGATATGCCAATTTTGCGCATGAAATACGATTTATTTAGCATGTATATCTGTACGTAATGTTGCTTTTTACCTTTTTTATACATATGAAAATGAAGGTATATGATTACCTTAAAATTTGCAGTTTAGTTTTTTCATACTCATCACCTTGCATAGAAAGGAAATATAATGGAAATTGCAGGTTCACTTCCACGTGTAACATAAAAGGCGTTGTTGGAATGTGAAGTAAGAGAAACACAATTCGAACAAAGGTAGAAAATAATCGACAGTTTGGCTTTTACATCTCATTTAGTGAACACAGCACTGGTTGCCTCCGACAAATGTCAGCTAAAAGAGATAAGATTTTCATTTTCACACGTTGTTAATCGTATTTTTTTATAACCCTAATTAAAATTTCAATTTCCTAACAGCGAGAGCAGCGAGGCTTGAAATCGCCAACCAGAATCGCTATATAGCTACACTCAAAGCAAAGGTAACGAAACGAAAATTACATGTATGCTTACTGACAAGTGCGTGCAAATTTGAAACTGGCTAACCGGCCATGACAAGTGTCACCTCTTTTACACGTAATGCATCATCACAGACTAACGTGTGGTATTCGAACCTTGTTTCCTTGTTACTTATTTACAATCAACCGTATCGATGGTATCGTATTAAAACGGAATAACTTTTGCCCAGCTTTTGGGTTTCCGCAATGGAAGTCCAGCTCTAGGGGGTGGGAGGGGGAGGAGTGGGTGAATAAGGATCAGTATCAGTTCGTTGAAATAATTGATTTCTATGCCCGGAGCATCGTCTCTAAGATGCACTGCTGCTAGTTGCTCTTGCAAAGTTGTGTGCTTGGGTGTATTGGTATTTTCCGGTGCGTACAGAACCGTTGCCCCGGTACAGCACATCATTAGAATAATTGAAATTCAAATCAATTATGAGGGCGGCAGCTGCGCTGCCATAGTTCTCGCACGCCTACACTCATGCTCACTGCTTCGTCTCTGTTACTGATATTTAAAGGTGTAATATCCGTCTGAGACAGTGGTTCGCGTTTAGGGTGGTATTTCAGCGGGAGAATGTTTGATCTCGACAGGATATTGCCGAAAGCTAAAGATGCGTAACCATAGGAGCAGTGTGCCACCGTAAGACGGTGCCATTTTGAGCGGTCTGAAGAAATAATTCTCACCGGATTTTTCAAAATGTATGCCTAATGACCCTGGTTAAATGTTCTGATCATCGTCGCTTAAGCTTAAACCGCTCTTCACCCAACTATTAACATAAAAGAGTGTCCCAAAAGGTCTAAGCATGATTTTGCATAAGTCATTGAATATCTGCCCGGAAAAAAATAACCATAACACGAAGATAAAACTTATGGTAACAGTAGGATACAAAATACAGTAAAAACAATAAAATTTGTCGTCCGAAAAGATAAGCAAACTATCATACTTATTGTGATCCATCATATTTTTTATGGCTTTTAGAGATTCTATTAAAATTACGGGTTGTTAAGTATCTTAACAATAAAAAATCTAGTTTTTCGCGGACAAAAATTTTTATTTACAGTCCTTTTATGGTTATTTTTATTTTAGGCGAGAAAACAATACAATACATAATTAAACAGCAAAGCAAAGCCTGGGTGCTAATTCCGTTATTGAAATTTGACCTTCTGTTTTTATACAACAGACTTCGCAGCCAGCTGTTAGAATACAGGACAGTGCGAGGTCTACGATCCTATTGACTCTAATAGCCTTTCCCATAATTAAAAAAGGCTGTAAATTAATGTGAAATATGGCCAATTTTATAGTATAAAATAAGATTTAAAAATATGAATAAAATTTGAATTTGAGGCACTTTTACAATAAATTTACCATAAGTTTCAATGTTCACAATAAAAACTGTTGTAGATGCATTGTTTCTAATACAAAATTTCATGTAAATTTTTTTTCGGGAGTTTATTTCACTCCCGCGCTTCTTTCGATAAGCACTGAAAAGTTCCTCACGACCAATTTCGTTTCAAAGAACTTGATACTTGATGGAAGTCGCGAATCGAAAATTAATTCTGAACGTCCATTTCAAAACTCCGACGTGGTCAGGTTAACAAGGATTATGATGTCGCCAAGAAATTTTAATGCCAGCCAAAGCACCACCAGAAGGACTCGTCTGCGGGAAGGATTTCGATCATTTCGGGTCCAAAAGTAACCAAACGGGACACTGCAGCAGTATCCAGTGCCCAAAAGAAGTGCCACGGTATTGTACAATGAAGTGCATTATTCATGAACGACAGAACGTACGTGAAGGTGGATTATGGGCAGCTTCCCGGACAAAAATTTTATAAAACCACCGTTCGAGGTGATGTCCCCAGCAAGTTTAAATATGTTTTTGCCGATAAATTCATTTTACACCGTCGTTTACAGAACTTATAAGTGCACTTGCCGTATTTAAACGAAAGGATTTGCAGGTTGTTTTTGGTAGAGTACAAACGGAAAGCAGAGAGCGGCGTAGGCGTATGAGTCACGAGCTGCTGGCACTACTTGCAGAGGTCCCACTCTACACCTGGCGAAAGTTGGGAGACTTTGGTGGGCCGGCCACGCCACAAGAATGCTGGACGACTGTGCAAGAAAATCTCTACAAGAACCAGACGTAGAGGCTCTACCAGATTGAAGCCGACTTACGTGTGTCGAGACGTTTAAAGAGTTGGCGACGAGTAGCCAAGGACCGATTGCAGAGGAGATTAGAGAGAAATTATTGATTCGGCAAGAGCCACTCCTGCCCTATGTCTATGAAGAAGACAAATTCGCAAGAAAGCTTATGATTCGGCAGGGGTATGCGCAACTGCGGACAAAAAAACCACGTTTTCGCGTCAAAGGAAACAAGACTATGGATTCCAAGATATACTAGTAAGAGCGCCTGAAAACGTATTTTTTCGTATCAATAAAGCTCACAATGGAGCTGTAAAGTTTTGGCCTGATTTGGCTAGTTGCCACTACAACGAAGAAATATTACAGTGGTATCAAAACAACGAGGGTAGATTTTTTCGACAACTCCACTCATTTGAGAAATATTGGCCAATTGTCAAACAAAAGAAGAACAGTGTAAAAGAGTGGACAGGTAACTCGGGATGCGACAGAGATGGAGAGATAGTGGAACAAAATGGTGTCTTTACTATTTTCTCTTAAAGTGCAATAAATAACCTTCATTTTTATTTCCATTAACATTCACCTTTTTTTTTACCTCAAGCTTCAAACTACCGCATCGAAAATCGATGATGATAAAATTTATGTCCAATTTGATCACAAGATCCGGATGGTGGTCCGTTCTGTACTGTCTATGATGACCAAAATATTGTCGTTGCCGATAAAATCTAATCTAATCTAATCTCACACTAACGCAGGCAATTTTTGAAAGCATCCTAGAAAATGACGCTTACTTGAATCAACCATCTTTCTTATCACCGGCCAGGCCAACTACGCAGCATGTACCGCAGAAAGAATTCCAAGGAACCATGTAGAACCAGAAATAATACTGAATTCCATTAAACTCTTTGAAATCAAGGGGAAGGAAGAAAGCGTGGACGTCCCGTATCAAACGCTTCTCATATAGATAACGATTTATTTACAATCGTTGGGAGTATCTTTGCTAATAAAAGTTAAGTGATACGCCGGACCCTTGGGGATGAGCGCCTTATTTCGCTCTATGAAAACAGCTTAGTCCGCCAAAAATATTAGTTTAAATAATATTACAGTTGAAAATAAAGTCGTGTGGTTCAATGGCTGCCTAAAACTACAGTTGGAAGTTTAGAAACTGAAAACCACACTACTCCGCACCTTCTAGCTTGGTTAGCCAATTACAAAAATTGAAATATTTCCAGGTATGGCCACGTGGAGGCGCTAGGTAGGAGCTTGGGATGGCTAGAGCTATGTTGAGCGCTTTTTCCTAGTTGCCTTCGCCATTTCATACCCAAAAAAATTTACTGACGATGCCGATAAGTACATTTTTAAGGAAATATACAGCATATATAACTATGGCGTGGCAAGCGATTATCAAGTATAGAATGCTTTTAAAGTAATTCAGAAGTAGCATCTGACCCAATGAAAGCTAATGTTTACATTCGGGAATACTTGGAGCAGCACCTGTTGTCCATGATTCGTAAACATCCGAATGTTTCAGTGCTGTTTTGGCGTGATTTGGCATTAGTACGCGAAGGACTCGCTAGCCTGGTACAAAGCCAATGGCGTCGAGTTCGTACCAAAGACGATTGGTCGATCAAACTGTTCCGTGGCGTGGTCAATCGAAACGCGTGAAACCCTTACGAAGGCATGTTAAGGGGAAACCGAAAGTGGCTCAAAGATGGCTGGATAAATGGTTACCGCTCGAAGCATGTATTGTTCTGCACCTTAAAAATGCAGCTGTATTGGCAGAGCACGCTTTCACCACGGATTCAGTGCTTCCAGTGCTGTTATAATTTCCTAAAACTTGTCATTCCATTTATCGATCTGCTATATATCAACAAACGCTCAGCAAAACATAAATGCTAATGGAAAATAAATTTAACTGATCATATATCGATCATTACGTGTTCATAAAAGCGACCAATGTATAATTTGGAATTAGTCAATAGATATTTTGTTGCGCACATATTTCATTGTACTAGCGGTTTCCGAAAAAGTAGCAACACAGTATCAAACTTTCGTCACATCAATGAGCTTTTAAAGAGCTTTCAACTTTCGCCGCATCGATAAGCTTAGAGTGATGTAAACAAACAAAACGGAAGCGCAGGAATCAAAAACTGGCCTCCGATGCAAACGGATTAATTAAACATCCTAGTGATCCTACGCATTATTCAGTTGCTGCTGTTAATCTTGATTGAATCGGAATGCCTTGATAAAGAAAACAAACCATATTTCGGGATGTTTGTAGTCGATGGGGTTGGCTGCGAATCAGCTGTGTTTATGTTTGCGAGCTCCGCTATTTTACATATGTTACCAATACTAATGCAATATTCAAATAAACGTTTAGGTTTTTAACGAACACATGAGATGTACAGTACAGTGTTTGTCGCACTAACACAATAACGTTAGCCACTTTCGGTATCGCCTTAAGGTGGCGGATTTCATTGAATTTTTGAAAAAAAAATCCAATTCAAAGTATTGAAAAAAAGTACCCATAATCATCGGGAAATAGTCGGTGTTGATGCTTGAAAGAAGTTGGGCGCACGTTTGAATGAATCTCAAAACTATCACGATGAATTGTAGGAAAATACTAAAGAGAATGGTAAATCGAAAAGAAAAAGAATTGAAACCGCTCAATCGGAGATTCAGAGATATTTGCATCTGTGGATCATAAATTTCTCAAGGCCAATGGATATTGTTCAATATTTACACACAAGCGTTCTCTGTTGACTATTTAGGATATTGCATTTATTTGTGGCGTCTCATAATTATTATTTCTCACATTTACGAACAACGAGTTAAAAGTCCTCTGTACATTAATAATTCTCTTTAATACTCTGTTTATTAGCAATACAATCGAAAGTATGTAAACAATGGCATGCAACGAATTGTAAAGTAACAAATCAAACGCTCAAAACTTATTTTCGGATCAAACAGTTGCTAATTCTTCTTCACTTCAAAAAATGCTCCATCACGTCACATGCATGAATATTCCGTGAACCCCTTGTCCGTATAAGACATCGGTTTTGAATAAATTCTTGCAGTATGTGGATATAATCGGGCGAAAGATTGGGATTTGTCGCTTACTTTTGCATAACTGTTCACTTTCAGGACGTCAAATTGCGCTAGGTTTATCACGGTACTAAGAAATATTGTTGGGACTAGGAGATTTATCACTTTTTCTTGCTCATTTCCCTAACAGAGACTTCTGATTGGTCTAGGTTTATAGCGATCCTAAAAAAATTTTGTTAGCACGAGAGGACCGGCACTTTTTATGACGTACTTCCCAAGCACAGATATCGAAATAGTATAAGTCTGAACGTCGTAAAAAGTGTTCGACCTGTTGGGACGAGGGGGCTGTCACTTAAAAAACAGTAATCGAAACCACGGTAATCAGTAATGTCATCCCTGTCTGTAAAGCAAGGCGATTACGAAGAAAATGTTTTGGGATATTTGGCCTTGAAACTTTTCGTTAATTTTCACTCATTTGTGATTGAAAAAATAAATATAATAGGAACCACATAATTGCTGCATCTGTTATGAGTTATTTGTTATTTATTCTGCATTCCGTAATTGAAAGACGAATATCTTTTTATTAGTTATAATCAGGGCCTTTAATTATCACCGAATTTCAAACAAAACAGAAAATCTTTTTTCTTAGCATACATTGTTTTTTATGCCTCTGAGTTTCGTATGTACAACTGCACAGTGATTTTCATCATAGTATACAAGTTCAATATATCGTGAAAATAGAACAGGAGAAAGTGATTTTCAAACCCAGAAGGTGATATTCACTTCAGGAAAAAAACAATTTTAAATGCAGTAAATGAAAAGAAAAATCTTATGGCCAACAGCTGAACGCAATAGATGCTAAATAACAACATAAATTTTTTGTTGATTTTCACTGCTCAAACGTGAATATCAGTTTGTTACAATATCACAGGGCGCTGATATTCTATATTCTCGTGCATGAAGTTCATGCTTGTTGTATATAGTTATTATGTACGTTTGATCAAAGCAAGCAGATTTTCAATGCAAGGCAGACTGATAATCTAGAAGTTTGAACGTTATGCTGATGAATATTAACAGCACTGGTTATAATGATAAACACTGAAGCATCACGTAAATTAAAAACTCAATTCAATATTCGACTAATACTAAGTTACTTATTATCATAAACATCTATATATATAAGAGCCTTGTCTGCAGCCAAAACCAGGGGCGCGATGTATATTTTCGTGGTAATAATCGCCCACATTAAGTAAAGACTCAATTCAATCATACCAGATTGCATTCAAGACGAACAAAAGTAACGTAGTTGCACCTCATAGAGTTACATAGCGTACCTCCCATTTGCTCTCAATTAGACGCAAGGCGACACGCGCGGGTTACAGCTAGTGTAATATATCTGATCAAGTAAAATGCTCAATCAATCTTTTCTTCAATGTGGCTGTCTCAATTCAATAGTTAAATTATTAGGTAAGCTATTCTATTGGCCCACACCTCTGACAAAGAACGAATTACCGTATTTGGCTGTACGATGACGAGGTAGGATGAATTTTGTCATCCGTGAGCTTCTAATAGATTGTAGTTTGTTATACAGGGAATTAGGTTGTTTTAAGGTGAATATTCGAAACAGTTTTCGGCAACATCTACGTCCAAAATCGCTAAAGGCACATCCAAGGAGTTGATATTGTAGGTGGGAAACACTGGCAAACCTATTAAGGTTAAAAATGTCTCGTATGCAAGCATTCAAAGCCACTCTAAGCCTAGAGAGCTGACATTTGATTAAACAAAAAATCACAGGCTATAAAATTCGGAAAAATTAAGCTCTTAAACTGTTTCATTTTTAATTCGGCTGTGAGAAATGAGGCATAAATTTTGCCACATTGCTGGAAAGTAACCTTTTCTCATCCGAAATTCGATTGCACAATAATACCCAGGCTAGTCGCATTCGAGACAAATTCTGTTGGGTTATCCTGGAGAATTAGACATGGTTTTGGGTTTTCATTGCTATGCCTATTGTTGATGAACAATGCATGAGTCTTTGTAGCGTTGAGCGAAAGCTTGTTTACTGAGTACCATGAAGTAATTCGGCTTAAATCGCGATTTATACGAACCGAAATTTCTTTTGAAGTCAAGTCAGCGCAATCAAAATAAATCTGTGCATCGTGGGTGACAGTTGGTAGGTCGTTTATATACAAGGAAAATAGGATTGGTCCGAGAATTGAATCTTGAGGAACACCAGAAACAATAGGCGGTGAGGAAGAGTATATTCCATCATTAAACACAACTTGGGTTCGTGAAAATAAATCTTATGCGATAAGTTTTGCTGCATGCCGTGATAGGATAGATGAGCTGATGAGTTGATTGGTATCCAAACCATTTATAATTGGCAGAGCTATTAAGAGCGTTCAAAATCTTTCATATTTCCATGACAGTAACTAAAATCCAAATTATGGAATGACACTCTGCGGTGAGACGTAGTCCTACGTCAAAAAAAATCGTGATTTAGAGATGTCCATGTTAAACACTGACTAACTGTCCGCCTTCGTGGATTTCAAAATTACGTCAAACATCGACTTTAATTTTTTGCAGTCGTTCCCTTTCCAAAGAAGTTTACATCGCAGGATTCTTCAAACCAAATATCAAATAAGCATTCGCCATCTTGCTTTTCAAAATGGCGGCTTTTTGTATCATGTTGCTATGTGTACAACATACAACAAGTTAGGTATTCACCATCTTGCACTATCATCAAGTGCAGCAAAGACACTGCTTTTTCTGTTGACTTCAATAAATGATCCCAAATGTTAGTAAAATAAATCTCATGCCAGAGATTGGTCTACAAAATGTTTTATTCATAGTCATTTAGTCTTATAAGACAAATCTTCAAGTCTGTTACTTACATTGTTTAATATGTGCTTACAATGCAAAAAAGCATTAAATTGTTACTCAAAAGAAATACATACAATACATTTCTGGCTTTAGTTTTCAAAAGGTCGCATAATCAACCCTTTTGCATGCATTATGCGACCTTCTGAAAACTAATGCCAGATTTGTTGTTCAGTTTGAATTTAGCGGCTTGGCATGTATGTGCTTATTTTGCTTCGCCGCTTGTTTTGCCCACAATCCAAAACTACCGCACACTACGGTCATTGGAGTTTAGAGCCTGCATCGCGATTGTTTTTCTTGTTATGAACGTAATGGTTGTACACTACATATTATTACAGGTCCACTGGCCCGCTGGATCTGCACGTATGTTATGTATGTGTGTATGTGTGTCCAAGCAGGGATAACCAAAGTTGAAACTGCGTTAGGAGTTCCTTAGCTACGCAAGGCTAGTGTAGTTGTTGCCGGGCGATTACTTCAACTAGAAGCAAATATAGTTCTAACTGGCGGAGTGAATTTTCAACATTGTCGATCACAATCAAAAGCTATCCTGTACTGAATCGTGCTTCTTTTTGGTTTGATAAAATGCAACTTTCAACTAACGCTCTTCTTTCTCTTATTTCCCCCCCCCCCCCTAGGTAAGTGCAATTACGGATAAAAATATCGAAATGTCACAACAGGTACGCTTATCCATTCTTCGGAGACCCTTAATCACACTTTAGCATGCACGTCATCAGAAAGCGGCAAAAAATACGGTGAGTAAGGCAACCCGAAAATCAGTGCCAGATTTAAATCACTTTGCGGCGGGGCCTTCTCAACCGTTGCGTTGGTTGGCAGGCAGCAGCAGCAGCAGCATCTCCGTACAATATCCACGTTTACGTTCACGCCGACCCGACGGCGAGTGGCGGAGATTCAATCCGATGCGGTGGAACATCGAGAGCAGAGGGGGTTGGGCGAGGTCACATACATACCTGACCTCGCACAATAAATTATTTGCCGGCACATTATCGTATTCTGAAGCGCGCGTCTTCTTCGTTGTGGAAGCAGAACGTGAATTCGCGCCAATCGCTCTCCTTAACTTGAGTGTTTGCTCGCACCGACCGGCCGTCAGGGAGGGAAGCGGGGCGACTGATTGTGAACGACGCAACGGAGGTTTGCGGTTGGCTGTGGATTTCAGCAGCGAGTTCCGGGAGGAGGGAAGCAATCGGCGGGAGGATGAGGTTTGCCAAAGCTCCACTTGATATGCAATTGTTTTCCCCTTTGCTTCGTTTATCGGCCGCCAGGATGATTGTGTACATACATGTTTGATTCGGTGTGACTCCTGAGCTGCCGTGATATGCAGTACGCGTCGCTGTGTTTGTTTGATTGCGAATTTATGCTGCTCCGAAGGATGGATGGAGACAGCGGACGACGCGGTGAGCTGTTTAAGATGTGCTTAACGTTTGTGTAATATTTATCCAGGGTCGGAAGGGTTGCTTGCTGTTCATTGCTCTTAAAACATCTTTGATCGTACTGATGGTTTATGATAGAGAGGAAAAACCTCCGATTGCACAACCAATCTAACAAACTTGTTTTGGGTATTTTGGAATGAGTAGTTCTGAAATGCGACCCGTTGTTGGTTAGTTTGCTTTTATAATTAAATTTATGTATATTTACGTAATAGCATTCATTCCCCTGCGATGGCAGGTAAAGCTTTGTTTATCAGGACTGGAATTTTCTAACAGTATTTCAAATTAGAATTGCAATAAGAAATACGTGCTAATGCCGACTAATTAAAAGCAAAGCAAAGCCTAGGAGAAAAATTCCGTGAAATTTCACCTTGTTTTTTCTAACGCCAGACTTTGCAGCCAGCTGTAAGCGTAGAGGACAATTGCGGGGCTACGATGCTTTCGTGGTTGTAAGAACAACCTCACCCCATCGAAAGATTTCGAGAATGCGACGACTGACTTGTTGGATTAATGTCATACCCGCGAGTGCAATTAGAAACAATATATTACCCTCAAATCTGCGAATGATCATTTTAAGATTTGTGAACTTTCTCATGACTTGTTTCGAAGGTCCTTAGCATGATTAGTTTTTCCTTATTAATAGAGAATGTACTGAGCAAGTTAATCCAGGCACACCTCACGCGATATCCCTCAGGATTTGATCTGCATAATAATGTTCCGCCAACAAACTCGGTCCATGGCTGTCCGTCTCCATTTTCTCTATTGTCTTGTCCTGCACTTTCCAGCTCATACTCCACTTGGTCTAACCATCGAGCACGGTGCGCACCGTTGCGTCTGGAACCAACCGGATTTGAGGCGAAAATCATTTTTGCGGGTTTGTTGTCCGTCATTTTCACAACATGTCCCGCCCATTTTACCCTTCCAGCTTTAGTAACTTGCTGGATTTTGGGTTCGCAGAAGAGCTGCGGTAGCTCGTGGTTCATTCTTCTCCTCCATACACCGCCAAAGATAGTCTCAAGCACGCGACGTTCAAAAATGGGCAGTGCTTTCAAGTCCTCGTCCAACATTCTCCGCGTTTCGTGCCCGTAAAGGACTACCGGTCTAAGCGTTTTGTATACATAGTACATTTGGTACGGGGGTGACGGTGAAGCTTACCGGACCTTAGAATCTTGTGGAGTCCGTAGTAAGCACGACTTCCGGCAAGAATACGTCTGCGTATTTCACTGCTGTAGTTGTTATCCGACGTTGTCAACGATCCGAGCTAAACAGATTCGTCCACCATCTCGTCCCCGTCGACTACCACACTATTGCCTCTGCGAGCTCGATTCCTCCTGCCAATTGGTACTTGGCTTTAGACGTATTCACCAGAAATCCAACCTTTACTGCTTCACATTTCAGTTTGGCCTGGAAAGTCCTTTCGACAATGTCCACACCGTCAGTGAAACAGATAAATTGACTAGATTTATTAAAGATTATGCCCGCATGTTAAAATCTGCATTTTTCATAACAGCTTCTAGATTTGAACAGGAGACAGGAAATACCATCGCCTTGTCCTCTGCGTGTTTCAAAAGGGCTTGATGACGCGACCGAAACCCTCACACAGCACCAAACCCCATCCATCGTGACCTCAATCAGTCTTGTCAGCTTCCCGGGAAATTCGTTTTCGTCCATAATTTTCCATAGCTCTTCACGGTCGATAGTATCGTAAGCGGCTTTAAAATCTATGAAATGGTGATGCGTAGGGACTTCACTTGCTATTCGCGATACTTTTGGAGGATCTTTCGCATCACAAAGATTTGGTCCGTTGTCGATCGGCCGTCCACAAAACCGGTTTGATAACTTTCCCACGAATCTACTTCCTAGCGGCGATAGACCGCGAAAGATGATCTGACAATGCACTTTTTAGGCGGCGTTGAGATCGGTGATCGCTCGATAGTTCTCACAATCCAACTTGTCGTCCTTCTTGTATGTTGAGCATATTGCTCCCTCCTTTCACTCCTCCGGTAGCTGCTCTATTTCCCAGATCCTGACGATCAGCCGAACCCGTCATAAGCCACCTAGACCAGCGTGTTTTGCGGATTCTTAAAAAAGTAGAATTTCCCGGAAGAAACTATGAGAAGAATCGTTTGTTCGGCAATTTTTACGTCGTAACGCTCAATAATGTCGTCCACAAAGTACTCTTAATGAATGTGTTTTTCTCGATGCGGCTATAACCTGGATCCCAAGCCGCAATTTAAGTTTCATTACGTTCCTCTAGTGGTTTTCATGACCATGTTCATGAAACCACCAATGAAACTATGAGCTCCAATAACACCTTCCGATGACTGCTAAAAAATACCTTCCGACCAAGTGGGTCACTCTTCAGAAGATTTTTATAACCTCTTAAGGAATCAATCAATAAGCCTGAATAGTTTTTTTACGCACTGCTGAAACTGGCAATAAAACCAGTAACGTTTGGTTTATAGCGACCAGAATAAAATATCGGGAAGAGTAAATAATACATTTTCTGTAGCTTCCGTAGTAGTTTTATCCTGCATATTGGAACAATAGGTGGCTAAAATCAATGCGCCATCAAAATTTTGCGATTTTTGAAAACCAGTTGTTGAAGCAAAAAATTAAATATATTCGATTAATGAAGTAATTTGCGGTTTCGTCACCAACGAGAATTAGCTGCGGCTCGTTTATGTAGGAGTGAGCATTGCCAACCTGAAAACAACTATTCGAGCGAATCACTTGCGTTCATATTCGTGTTTTTCTCTACGTTCATTGTTTCTCGATAATGGTGAATGAAATCAAATGTGAACTATTCATTCATTTTGAACTGCCGACAACGGCAAACGAAATTACAATAAATGTAAACATTGCTCCGAAGTTTTAATTATTTTCCTTCAGCCACCTTTGATTGATTTTAAAAAGCGGGCATTTTAAAAAAACTAAACTTTGAGATCTAAATTATCAGTCAAGAGCTAGAAAATTGGCTGACAGGCTAGTCGTGCAATCATTCATCACTGCAATTCATGAATGAATTGTGTTGAAGGGTAGAAAATTGAGACAGAGAAACACTGTCAGTAGCTCAGTATTCATATCCATGGGCTGACAGATAATAGAATAATACCAGAGATAAGACTGCATGCGCTAAATGCGTTTTATATTCGCCTTCAATTGTTTGGAGCACTGGTTCTGACATTGAAAATTGATTATAAACTTCCTTTCTGCAACCTCCCAGTTGGCCTCGAGGTAAGACGCTGGTCTAATAAGACAGTCGTCGTATGTTCGAATCTCGGCCTGGAGAGGCTGTTAGAGTCAATAGAATCGCAGCACTGACCCCGCACTGTCCTGTATTCTAACAGCTGGTTGCGAAGTCTGTTGTACAAAAACAGAAGGTCAAATTTCGATAACGGAATTAGCACCCAGGCTTTGCTTTGCCAGACTTCCAGCAACTTACACTTTGCTTTAATGATTTTTTTTGTCTAAGGTCAAAAAAATTAGGATACAGCAATATGCATTGCATAGAAAAATGATTTCGACATTGAATTTTAATATTCTTCATAATAGCAGTAATAAATCGGTTTGGCCATGGTGTTTATTAGTAGATTACGGGAGGGTATTTTCAGCAGGTTTCTAAATTCAGCCTATTTGCCTTCTTTTCTTTCGAAAATAAAAATATTTTGCCGACACACAATTTTAATATTTTATAACTATTTTCTCAAGACTGTAAGTAATCTACTATTTTTCATTCAAAGAACGTCAAAACCACCTGTTCTTTCACTAGAACTAGGCCATAGGCCGAAAAAATAGATGCCATCGCTTAATAGGTTGAAAATACCCTCCCGTGCCCTACTATAAAACTAACAGATTTATCGCGGTTTGACAAGCAACTATTTCAAGTTTTATTGCGTTTCTCTAGTGATTTTCATAAGCAATGTCAGGTTATAAGCTCAAGTAGTCACATCACGCTCTGCTGAAAGCAGCAATATAACCGATTATGCTTCACGCTGTTTGACAGCTACCGCCATTATTTGATATAGCTTTTCGCTTTTCACTCTGGTAAAAGTCTAAATCAGTCCGCCAGTTTTGTCAACTTGAAAATACATTCGTGAGCAGAAAAGTTAAAGTTTCATTGTCAGATCATCCTGTTCGATTTAGTTTATAGCGACCATAATAAAATGTTCCATATAATATTTAATACATTTTTAGCAATCTCCGTTGGTTTGCAGTATATGCGTATTTAATTTTATCGTGCATATTTATAGGTGGATAAAATCACATTTCTAGCAAAATCAGTTTAGTTGATTCCTGTGGAACAGGAAACCCGATTGTAAGCTTTCTTTCTGCAAAACACTTTGATTTGATTAATTATTGTTTGCGACCGAAAACAAAATACTAGAATATGGCAATGTGACCTCGCATAATAAATGGTTTTGGTGTTGAACTCTAATACTCTTGATAATAGTAGCAATAAATCGGTTTGGTCAGGGTGTTACCGTTTTAAGGCTCGATAAAACTAACAAGTTTTTTCGCGGTTTGACAAATAACCGTAAAAATATTAACTTTGGTGCGCCCTATTGTATTGCTACGCCACACTTATGGTAAGTTTATAAGATACGTGGTGCAGCCAACTAGTAAGCAATCACAATAAATTTGCTTTATTGACAATGTGTTTGACTCGTATGCTCTTGGTAATACCATAATAAAACCAGATATGATGATTAATACCGCAATAAAACCTTCATAAAATTCAGGTAAAACCAAGTGGCTTTGGAATTGTTACTTGCGGTTGGGATGGAACAGGATAATCAGATCGACGCCATTTATAACTGATCTGAAAGCGGCATTCGGTCGTGCCGACCATGATATCTCGCTAGCAAATTGGGAGTGTCAACTAGCCTGCTTTGATGGCTTAGGTCATATCTACGTAATCGTAAAATCACCGTCAATTTGAGTCCCAATCAATCAAGTTCCAGACTGGTTCTGCCGTTTCCTAAGGTAGCATTCTGGGACCTTCGCTATTCTCGTTGTTTGTGAACGACGTCACTCGACTGTTGCCTCCTGGAACAAGGCTGTGCTACTGGGTTTTTGTGCCACATTGAGTAAGAGTATTCGGTTTACTCAAGGCGGCTTATCCCAGTCCAATCACATTTAATTTAGACCGTGAAGTCGGATGAATTAAATAAATAAATAATAATATTTCAATTTTTTTGTTACATGTCCTGCAATTTGGAGTGTTTTGATGAGCGAAATTTATAATGATCTTGCTTCATACGAGTTATAATCGTTTCCTTGTAGTGATTGATTTCCTTGTGGATTTTTCTAAACCATGAACACAGATTACCGGTATGAACTCTCTGGTTGTAAGATTTAGGCATACATAATTGTAACCTGTACCCTGCTAAAGGGCACTCAGCTAAAAATAAAGATTGATTTACATGACGGAAAAATAATCGATGCGATAATAAAAATCTTTTTCCGACGCACTCACTTTGATCTTTGCTTTATTTGTTAGAAAGGATGAGTTCGATTCTTCAATCAATCTCTGATTAATTTCAGTCCAATCGGTATCAGATCAATCATTTCAGAAGTTTGAAACCAACATTTTAACAATTTACTTTATTTAGGTAGTTGACCTATCTATCTGTAAATCGTTCAGTTAATAATTCAACAGAATTTCGCTGTAAAATATGATTATAATGCATGGAATTTCTGCTGTAAACCATTCCCTTTATCAGAGTTAATGCCGTCCTCTCCCATAGCTCACTCCTATTTAGTCATTTTTCCATACCCATTTCAATTATCCTGATTGGTATTTAATTATGCTGACATACGAGGATGTTATTTTCACCACCAGCGTAGGAAAAAAAAGTCACATCCTGATCCTGTAAATCCCTTCCGATGTACACCGGCATTATCCACTGCACATTAGCAGACTGACAAGTGCGATAGTGCCCTACCTAATCGAATCAAAAAGTCATGAAGTGAAAACCGAAAGTTTTGCTCGGCTGCGATGCAGAAAGCTGGGAACGTAAGGAAGAGTTTCTTTTTTTATTTCTTCGCAGAAGATTTACTACGCGACTGCCAACGACGCCATCCCGTGGAAGGGTTAGTCATTTTAATTTCTTTGGCTTACCTACCGGAATAAGCCCACAATCCAGTTTTTGCCTCCACGGGCATATCCAAGTGGGTCATAAAATATGTACGAATCCGAAAGGGAGAACGGGAACCACCGAAAAGCTTCGCACACCTTTGCATTATGGAAAGAAGCTGAATTCCTTGTACGTCCCATTTAGAGACTTCGGGCTGGCAACTTTCAAGTCGAAACAAGCGAAAGTATAAAGTCAGACGATATTCTCCGGCGTTCGTTCCAGTGAACGGGCAAAGTTGATTGTTTTATTGCTGTTTTATTCACCTTTCTCCCCAATAATTTGGAAGCAGCCGGGTGCTTCGTCGACCATGGACCTGGTCTTAATGGCGCAAGGTGCATCGTAAAATCGGCCAAAAAGGACGATAACGATCGCTTTGGGTGGTTGCGAAAAGGCAAGACCTACTAGCGAACGGCGGCAAACGGTGGCAGTGAATTTTATTGCCAATTTGAATTTTCCGGCAGCTGTGTAGAGCGGAATTTGATGTGCTTGTGTATGTGTGCTCGCTGCAGTTTGTGTACCGCAGTGCCAAATTGAGTGAGAACGAATCCGAAATCCCAAAGCTGCGGATTATCCCCGCCGCAGCATTGTACATTCAATCGATTGATGCTGTAGGGCTTTCCGAGGAAAATGAATTGGTGAAAAAAAAATCAGTTCAAACACATCCTCGAAGTTAATCTTTCGATTTTCTGATTCTGCATAATATGGATAACTGATTATTGCATGATGTGCGATGATACATATCGTGAGTAATTTGGCCTTGCTCTCACTGGATGGAGGGTGATGTTCAGTATAGGATTTATTTCTGCTACCAATGCTGCTGATTGGACATTTATTGATACAGTCAATCGATAAGTTTTATCTCATATTTTTTGCATAAACTGCATTTTACTCCTCTCAAGCAACTCAAGTTCAAAATCGTTCTATCATTTTTTCAACTTGACGTCGTACACATTTATTTCATAATATGAAACACCAGCCAAGTGCACCGTAAAACTTCTAGACGTAGGTCAAGAATATCCAATGACCGTCGAAAATGAATATAAACCTCACCGACAACCAGTGGCAAAGCATGGGGGCAAGCAGCATAATCAGAGAAACAGACGCGCCAAAGAGTAGGTATGAGCTCGTTCGGATACGAAAAGCGGAAAATATACGTACTCGAAAAGGGACCCTTCCCTTGCCGCCGCCGCCACCACCACCGCAGCTGTCTCATTTCAGCAGAGCGGTCCAAGAAGCCCCGTCAACGGTATTTTACTCGAAAAGCACATCAACAGCCGCATCCATGGCAATTCTTCAATTAACCTTTTTCGCCTTTTCGCCGTAGTACTCGAAGCTCGATGCTCGGATGCGGAACGCCTCATCCCTTTCTAACGTTCGTTGGATGAGATTTTCATATGCCTTCCAGTGCACACTCCTCAGCTCACGGCAAACTGCGCTGTCTGCCTGCCTGCCTGCCTGCCGCCACATGGAATAGTATTAACTTCCCAAGCTTATCATCATACCGTTTGCAGATTTTATTGCGATCTATAGCTGAGAAAGTTCCGTCACCCTTTGCTGTTGAAGCATTGGGTTTGGGGAGGTTAAAGGCTAGTGATTTTCTTAGCGCTTTGGCATAAAAATGTGGTTTGCTCACCATTGCAAAAACGCTTTAGCGGTCGCGGAAAAATCAAACTCAATTTACTCGCTCGAGGTTTGTTATTAGAATTCTTATATCCCTTTAAGACCGAGCCCACACAAAGTTCAAAAGTTTTAAAAGTCTTTACCAGGCTTCTACCAACAAAACAAAAAAAAGTTTGTTCCAATACGTTGTGTAGTTTCTGAGAAAAAGTTTGAAAATCGTGGTTTTTCAGGAGCGGCGTTTTATTCCGTCGAGGTTGTGGAATGCTTATGTGTATGATCATTTTTCGACAATTTGCCGTGGTCGGATCATTATAAAATTAGTAGGGTTTATTTCTAATTCCCGTCGTAGGAAGGAAAGCCACTCTAATTTTCATCATTTCTTAGGTGGATTTAATGAATACTCCAAAAGTTCTGCTGCTGATTTGACTCAAACACACTTACCTTCCACCGCCCAGTTAGCTTCGAGGTACGATGCTGGTCTAACAAGCCAGTCGTCGCAAGTTCGAATCTCGGCTAGGCGGTGCTTGCTTGATAGAGTCAGTAGGATCGTTACACTGGCCCCGTAATTTTCCTGTACTCTAAACAGCCGGCTGCGAAGTCTGTCGATAAAGAAGGGTGATGTCTAATGACGGTTTAAGCCCACGACTTTGCTTTTTACACTTACCTTCCGATCCGTGCCCTTTGAATTCACTAAAAAGCGATTAATAAAGCATTTGATTGAAATTACGCAACTGACTTTATGTCTTAAATTCGTCGTACCATTTTAAAATCCGGTCATCAAAATTTTTCATCGTCCGAACTAAAAATCACAACAATGTTTACGAAGCTAGCGCGCATGTATTTGTGTAGGACAGCATGACAAATGTTATTCTGCAAAATTGTTTTAGGTTATGCAAGTTTTTCCGGCTGCAGAATAACAACAGTGCGTTGCGTGAGCTATTTTCATTTTATGAATGACGGAAATTGAAACGATTAGTCGACATTTTCTTCTTCGTCGCACGAAGAAACGTTGGAAATTTGGCTGCTAGGAATTCTTTAATGAAAAAAGCATTTAAATAGATCTCAGCTCATTTTGATTGATCGCGTATGACAGGCAACAAACTAAAATATTAGGGAATGGCTAATTTTGCGTTGTGTGTCATAAAAATCCCTGATATTTTTAATAATTTATGTTGGATAGGACGGGAATAGGCAATTACGACGAAGCAGCAACATACCCTATCAAAATAAGCGGGAAAGATTGCAGAATCAAAATCTGAAACAAAAAAAAATGAATATTTAAAAAAAAATTGTCATTTATGTCCCTTTAACAATTTTAGTATCAAATGAAAGGCCTTACTAGTGCAAAAGTTTTGGAAAAGAACTGTTTTAAACAAATAATTAGTTTAAAAGTTATGCTTAGAAATATGTTTTTACTAAATGTCAACAAGTCGAACGTTTCTCAGAGATGACCGAATCGATTTATGCGCTATTTAATCTTATTTAATCGGTCTTACGGTCTTGAACCTTTATTATAACATCTTACTTGTTAATTGCAATACAGTTAGTCAAAAAAGTATTCGGAACAGCATCGAATAAATTTTTGATTTAATAATATTGCTCAATATTTTTGCAAAAAATAGTTAATTATTTATTTTTAAACAATGAATTAGGGGAAAAGCTCTCCATTGTAAAGAAAGAGTCCATATAATTAGCCTCGATTAGCGACCGTAGCCTTGTAGGACAATCTATGTTCTTGATGAGCTATTTTAATCTGTTTGGGATAAAATTAATTAATTTCTCAAACATTGCTGTACGAATTGTAAACCAAATTTTTAAGAAAAATTCCGTTCAAGTCATTTTCATTAGAAATCGATTTAGTTTTAAAATGATCTCAAAAGATGCTTAATGGGGTTCAAGTCTGGACTGACTGTTAGTGTTTCGATAACGCTAGGTCAATTGTACAGTACATTGTACAATTGATTATAAAAAAATGAAAATCGGCTTAGTCGTTTAAAAGTTATGATTAAAGAAAAGTATGGAAAAACAACGTGTTTGGTCCCACAATATTTCAGAAAGAGGCACCCCAAAGAGCAAATGAAAAAGTACGGTTCTAAAATTTTCTGCAACTTATTGAATTTTCAAAATTGAAAGCAATTTAATAGTGACGATACATCGATCGATAAACGATGGAATAGTGATTTATGAAGCTGTATTTTCTTTCAAATAAGACTAATAGCGCATAAATTGGTCTGGCCATCTCTGAGAAACAGGCGATAATTATTACCTAATCAAAGCTAGTTTTATATATAACTTTTGAACCGCTTGTTCTATTCTAATAAAATATGACGTTAGTAAGACCTCTTATTTGGTATTTGGTACTGCAAACTTCGTATTGGCTGAATTAAACTGTGCTGTTACTGCCCATAAATGCATAACAGTCCCATCTGACTTTTCACCACTTTTGAGATAAACCTGGGAATCATCTTTAAATTAACTGTTCTTTCAATATTTCAAACAAAAAAGTTATGTTTGTTCCCAAGATGTTGAAAAAAATATCAAACTATGTCAGTCCCATATTACAAATAAACGCATAACAGTCACAGTAGTAAAAATATATCAATAAGCATCTGTTTTTTTGGAAATGCCTGGACCGATTCCGACTGCAGCAACTAACCAAACGGAACATTTTATGGCCTAGAAGAACACTATTGAGGAGAATTTGGATCGGATGTACGATTCCGAAGTTATAGTGGGATCAAGTTCCGGAATGTATGGGACTTGAACATAGAAGCACCTTGAACCACAACAAACCCATCATGTGACACCTATAAATACGCGGATTTGCAAATCTAGACTATTTTTAGTTGTATAAAGTGTTCAAGACACAGGAAAGCGACCAGATTCTGAGTCAAACAAACCCCATCATGCGACCTCACTATAAACTCAAGATAACAAATTACAATCAAAAGGAGAAAAGGCCAGGAAGAGATTTGAGTGAAGTTTTTGGAGCGTCTTCTAGCGCAGCGTATTTTAGAAATTTGAGTCAAAAAGGACATTTTGAACAATTGAATTGAACGAGCACGTGAATTATCAAAGCAACAACGACACGTGGTCTTGAAAATACTGCTGAGTCACTGACAACGCAAGGATCAAGGCATGCTGTGACAGTTATGCGTTTATTCTTACTTTTCAAGCACAAATAAACGCATATCAGCAACTTCGGCAGTTTTTCTAAGTTTTGGAACAAATTTTAGGTCACTTGTGAACAAATTGCTTGTAAAAGTATTCTGTTATGTACATTCAAGTGATTTTATGACGATTTGGACGATTTGTTTCCAAAATCGATTCATTATTAAAGAAAAATTCTTGTGGCTTCAACAGCATCTTTCGTAGTTGCACGTTTTTGCAGATGCGACTGTCTTCTATTTATGGGCAGTGTACTTAAATCGTACATCTCGGATTTTGTAAGTTTGTGAGGAGTTCAATCTCAGATGATTCATTTCGGCAGTTACGTAACGATGCACAAATTTTCCTCATAGTGTGTAAAGTAGAAAACAACTCCCCATTGCTACGCCAGATAAAATAAAGCTGATAGCATTTAAATATCCGCCGTGATTGAGTAACATTTCGCCGAATTCCAATTCCAGGTTAATACCATTTCGCGAAAAACGTTACGCGGAATGTACCATTTCACGGAAAACCTTTTCGTAGAAAGTATGTACTATTTCGCAGCGGTGAATCTCTCTTTACTCGCTGTCGTTCATTCGGACCCAACTGGAGGAAAGTAATAGAGGTCAGTAGACCTAGGAAAACAAATAAACCTAGACAGAGATGATTTCTGCTTTCTGCTGGGGTCTCAAACCACCATCGATAAAAGTCCTCCAAAACCCGCACATGCTAAATTTAGTTTCATTTACTTGATTAATTCATTAATTAATTTTTAACCTCAAACTATGATGGTGGTCTAACAAGCCAGCCGTTGTAGGTTCGAATCTTAGTTGGGCGGTGCTACTAGATTGAGTTAGTAGAATTGTTGCACTAGCCTCGTAAGTGTGCTGTACTCTACTAGCCAGCTGTGAAGTCTGTCGATAAAGAAGAGTCAAGTCTTAGAAAAGACGTTGAAGCCCAAGGCTTTGCTTTTTACTTGATTAATTCTCGAAGTATGCAGAGATTAATTTGTGTTTCATTTATGGGAGCTCCCCCTCTTAGAGGGGGAGGACTCTCAATCCACCAGAGAAAAAATCCTGCCTTCAAAAACCCCCACATGCCAAATTTGGTTCCATTTGGTTGATCAGTTCTCGAGCTATGAGAAATTTTGTATTTCATTTGTATAGGAGTTGTGTAAGTGCGCATCATGTGCATTCTGTGTATTGGTATTGGTGTCAGCTTTAGCCTTATATATAGGTTAACCGACGCGCAAGGTAGCGACTTGATGTCATTTGTTATTTTTTTACCGCGCGCGATGAAGGAGTACCGAACCGTCGTAGTAAAGTTGTTTGCGAGAGGTGAGCGACCCGGCGACATATTTCGGCGATTGAAATCCCACGGGTTGAAGCGGAATTTCATCTATTACACCATCCGTCGGTACCGGGAGACGGGCTCGGCCAAGGACCGTGCTAGATCCGCGCGGCCGCGTTCGACGAGGACGCCAGCAGCCATCAAGGTGGTGAGGGAGCGGGTTCGTCGAATAAAATGAACCGCTTGATCCGGTAGACCGCTGTTGACCTGAATGTGTCGATCGGGTCATCATGGCGAAGGACCTAGAATGCAAGTCGTAAAGGAAATGCAAGGTTCACGGGGTAACGCAGGCTACAACGACGAATAGGCTGGACAGAGCAAAACTGATACTTTCGCGGCACGCTGATTAAGAGTTCATGTTTTCTGATAAGAAACTCTTCATCTTGCAACAGCCGCACAATGTCCAAAATGATCGGCTGTGGGTGCCGACGTTGGCCAGCATCCCCCCGTCTCACATAAACATCCCGCGGTTCCAGAGCACCGCGTCGGTGATGGTTTGGGGGGCCGTATCCAAGCGTGGGAAGCTTCCACTGGTGTTTATCGACAAAAACGTGAAAATCAACGCCGCGTACTATAAGACCGATGTTCTGGAGAAGATTGTGGCCCCGGCACTTCGTGACCTCTACGGGAAAGATCATTACGTCTTTCAACAGGGCGGCGCATCGGCCCACACGGCGAATATCGTCCAAGCGTGGTGTCGGGAGAATTTGACTGATTTTCTCGCTAAGACTTTGTGGCCTCCCAGCTCCCCGGATTTTAATCCCCTGGACTTTTATGTATGTTAAGCAGAGCGAACATCAAGTGAGCTCTATGAACCAATTTAATAAGCTCATTTCCAAGATCGAGGACGAAATAGCCATAGACCAGGTGCGTGCCGCTAATTCTTTTACGTCTCAAGCTCGTTATAAAGCACAAAGGGTGGGTGCTTCCTCCAAATATGTCGTAGAGGTTCTCTATAAACACTGCTTCAATAAGAATTGACTCAGAAAACGATATCTTGTATTTTCATTTTTTAAACACATTTTTAAAGTGTATTCGAACTTATTGAACACCCTGTAGAGCAATTCCACCTCAACTAGTAAAACGATTTGCCGATCGGCTAGATTTCAACGCCGCCTACATGGTGCTCTCCCAGATTTTGTTCCGTCGTATATATCCAGTAGTAAGAGAATTCGTAGGGTAGTATCAGGTGGGTTTTATGGGGGCCTGTGCTACTACGGACTCGAATTTCACTCTCCAGCAAATCCTCCAGAAATGTCGGAAGTACAACGGGCCTACGCATCATATTTCCGTGAATTTCAGGGCGGCAAACGATACAGTCGAGCGCGAACAACTACGGCAGATAATGTACGAGTACGGGTTTTAGGACAAACTAGCGTGGCTGATCAAAGCTACCCTAAAGCGAGTGATGTATTACGTGCGTGTTTCGGGGACACTCTCTAGTCCTTTCGAATCGCGTAGAGGGTTGCGGCGGAGGCATGTACTGTCCTTTATGGTATTCAACTTCGCTTTGGAAGGTGTGATTCAACGAGCGAAATATTTATTAAGTAGAACTCATAGATTGTTGATGCATCGAATTGTAGCGAAAAATTCGACCTGATAATACACTAATTTTGTAACTTTATTCGAAATCTATAGAAAGATTCATTCAACATTAAGGGGAGGAGCTGTACCTACATTCGTAGTCCTACACCAAGCCAACGTTGGTGCCTCCAGACACAGACCCTTTTACTTTTTTCTTTCAAACTTTCTACTTCGCTCCTGTCCAGCACAGTTAGCTTCGATGTACGATGCTGGTCTAACAAGCCAGTCGTCGTATGTTCGAATCTTGACTGGGCGGTGTTGCTGTACTTTAATAACCGGCTACCAAGCCTGTCGATAAAGAAGGGTAATGTCTAAAGACAGTTATATCCAAGGCTTTGCTTTATGTTTTGCTACTTCGCATCTCCCGTTTCTATGACCATGAAGTGAAACAAGTTATTTGCCCATGGACAGGCGGCTTTCATTATGCTCTACATGCTACAGATTATCCGGGTTAAGTCGGACGAGCTAGAAGTGCAAAACAACTCTGTAAACATTGTCAAACATGAATATCTTTCGGCAAATTTCCTCGGTCAAGCAGGTCGAATGCCCAGCGAAATAAACGTCGAAAAATGTGAAATATACCTCTAGTTTTAACAATCCTTTGGTGACGTAATGTTATTGTTATAAAACCCGATTCATGTAGTACACTTTTGTATCCAATTGACCGGGGTGAAATTTTTAATGTCATATTATCACTTGTAAGTTTGGTTGCTGGCTCATCGAGCGATCACTAGAAATTACCTTCATGAGAATGAAGTAATCGGAGCATAACATTTTTACAACCCTGTCCGAAACAAAACGCCGTCATACCGATCGAATGCGCTTGTTATGTTTGTCGTTTATGCTGAATTGGCCACGCTGTAGCTGTTGAATTTCGATCCCAATTCTACACCACTGACTTTCCTCGGGGATGCCATCAGTCCGAACATCGCACCCATCAGCCGCAAAACAATGAAACATTCATACTCTGCTGTTGTTGTGCGCTATAACCCGTGTGTTGCTAGTTGGTGGCCCGTTGGCCCCCTCCGGGGTTGGAGGCACAAACAGCGAATGAGACCAGCACAGCGGAATGGAAGGTAAATTGCAATTTCACTGCATCAACCGAAAGAGCCTGCTGGCAGCATTGCATTGCCTGCGGCATGAACACTGTTTCGCCAACCGATACAGCACGACTGTCTGGTGGGAATTGATCGATTTACAATGTAATCCGCTAAGTATGGCACCAACTCCTCTGTGGCAGTTAGTAGTAATTGTTTGCAACTATGGTTTCTAGCCGTACAGGCTGAATGTCTTCAGCGGGTTAGAAAAATGACATAAGTTTACCAAAAAGTTTGAATTTAAATAATCCTCACGGTGCACGATACCACAGGATAACTTTCTTTTTAAGCTGCAGTTCAGCACAAATACAAATTGTCCTGACTGGCAAATCTACCCGCTGTGAACACCGCAGCGAATTAGGAACCCAAAACGACAACCAGACACGCCAGCAGTCAGTAGTCAGTACTTCTGCGTCTCTCGTTCCAATGTTTTCACTCATCAAAACATTGTCTCCGTATTCGGCATTGATTCCGCAGCGAGTATTACTTCCCAGAGGCATTTAATCTGCCCTTCTCCGATCCGCTTGGGAGCGAAGCGGAAGTTTGCCAGCTAAGGCAGACCAGCTACACCCCAGAAAAGCGTCACTCAATAGCTACGTGCCAGAGAAGGAAAATCATTCGAAAGAGGGAAACTAACAATCGAACTCAGTCAGGAAAAAAAACTGCTGCGACAGTACAATCTGAACTGAACCTTTTCCCCTTTATCGTGTAAGGAGGGCGAAACTGAATCGTCAGTAGGGTTGCAAACGGTTCTGAAATAAAAAATGTGTGAGTTCTATACCAAGGTAGCAAGATATGCACTTTTTTCTCTATATTTCCAAGAAATATCATCCATTTTTGCTAGTGACGGAAATTAATAAAACTATGAGAAACCCCCTGCCAGCTCCCAGCAAACGGGTAACTACCAATGCCTTCTCGCGGCAAGCCTTCTCCGTTCCGTCGGTGTTCGCATGTGCTGCAATCCTGTTTTTTCGATCAGCACCAACCCGACATCACCGGCAATCGAATCCGGAGCAATTTATTGTCCTCATCAATCCCCATAGGAGCCGGAAACTTGGAGATCGACGCGAAGTATGGTTGAACAAAAAAATAGGTACACGGACGCGAGAAACCTTACGAAAAACGGCAACTTTTATTTTCAATTTCTCATGCGAACTGTGCTGTATCTCGCAACGAATGAAACGAAACTTGCCGGGGTACGTGCCGGGGCCCGGGATGATTTCTTGTTTGCCCACAGTGCCGCTGCTGCTGCTCGTCGTCGTCAGCAGCTGCGTCCGCGGCGGCGGCAGCGCTGCTGTTGTGCCCCCGGAAAGGGAGAAGCGGGACCACCACCGACGACGACATCGCCGAATTGAAGCGTGAGGAATAATAGCCGCCGCACAACCGAGGGCGCCGCCAGTCGTAGTTAGAGCTAGAGCTGTCAGAGAGTTTTTGCTCCGCTCGGTAACAGATAACTGGCGGAAGATAAGATTCTGCTGTTTCTACGAAATCGGCCAGCAGTGCTGCCGATATCGAAGCCGGCCGGTATTTTGCTGGTGTCGTTTCCCGTTCGACTGGGTTGGGTTTCAACTGTGCGGTAAAATTAATTGCTATCTGTCCTGATCGGTTTAGTTCGGTATTTATATATAATACAGCATCATTTCACGTTGAAGTTGTTGGTGATAAGAAACGATCAGGTCCTTGAAAAACCTTAATGCTAAACACACTTTTTAGACTAATAAAAATTTAGCGTTTGGTCTAGGCGTTACCCAAGATTCTCTTATAGGTCCTCTTCTTTTTATATTATGTTACATTTTCAATTTTTTCAAATAGAGTTACATCCCAAGCAGCATTGCCGGTTTTATAAAACACTTAAAGCAGTTTTCATGACCAAATTTGTTATAAAAACCACAACAAGAGAATGACAAAACCACAATTTGGGAGCTTGGAATGCTTGTTAATTTTGTAGTCATGAAGCATTTAGCGTGTGGGGTCTCCCCAAGTATAAACATTTTTGCCTATTTCAAATGCAATATACATTATGCTAAATATTCACAATTATTGAATCATTTAGGCTGCGAACCATTTGTAGAAGTTTTTTAGCTCTTAGTTAAAATCTGACAGGTCAGTAGTTATGAAGTTTATCATACGCCAAAGCATGGTTATTTTTGACTGTCCGATGGTTATAACTCTAGACAATGAGCATAGGTGAGAACGATAGTTTCATATCTCACCCACCCTTTAGGAGCAATTTATCTTTTACACATTTCACCTCAAATTATTTTTTATTAGAAAAACTATCCAGAGCAAATGAACACCAAAAATTCATCCAGTTTCAACGCATGTACAAATAAACAAATTCCCTCTCACCGGAACATATCTTCTTTCTCAGCTTATTTGCTCTCATTAAGTAAAACAACTACCCTTCTGTTAAAGTATGAAATGGTTTGCAATTCAAATTATAATTTAACCATTTGAGGGATAGTAATTGCTGGGCTGTTAAATTTTACCTAAAAAATAGCGAAAAGGCTCACAGTGTAATTGACTTTAGTGATTTTGGTATCCAATGAATGGCATTTCAATGTGCTTTTGCAGAAAAATATTACGAAAAATATTTCATTTGCAAAAAAAAACACCAATAAAAAGTTGCGATAATGCAATAGACGCTTTTTGTTCAGTTTTTACCAGCAACGAAACGGATATTTTTGACAAAGAGGAACCAAAACCATCCTTTTTCTTACGGCTAAAAACAAATCAAACAAATACTTTTAAAAAATCATATCTCAAAAAAAATTATTAAAATTATTTGTAATTTCTTTTTTTAGTGCGTATAAAAAATAGGAGTCTCTAGTTCTCGAACTAGAAAATAATGAAAACTGATAACTTTAGATGTTTTCGGGAGTATGATAAAAAAAATTATATTATTTCA
Organism: Sabethes cyaneus; assembly: GCF_943734655.1. Taxonomy (NCBI): domain Eukaryota; kingdom Metazoa; phylum Arthropoda; class Insecta; order Diptera; family Culicidae; genus Sabethes; species Sabethes cyaneus. The sequence continues at coordinate 70,596,544 of NC_071355.1, read as the reverse complement.
AGTCAATTTTTAATTTTTTCTCGATAATGTTGAAGACGATTCAACCTTATTGTTGTTGTTGTTTTTTATTAGTGACCGATGAATATAAAATAAAGATGAATTAACTCGGGTGTTTTTTTTTTGTTGTATTCTGATCATCACACTTCAGACTAAAATTAAGAATTATTTTATACGAAAACTCCCTTTTCCGTCTTCAATGACTTCTTGAAGTTGACCGCTTAAAAAAATAAAAAAAAATGGTCCCTTGGGTTGGTGCTCGAAGTTTCATCTGAAATGAAAACTCTTAAAAGGTCGAAATGGAAATTTAAATATCGAAAACAAGACTTTACTGCACATTTTCGTAGAAACTGAGACTCTGCTCAGCAAGTGCGTATCCCATCGATGCGCATTGGTGGTAATCGGAAGGCGTCAAGTCTGGTGAGCAAGTCGCATGTGAAAGAAGTTCCCAAATCGATCATTGTTGTTGTCGGTAGTGTTTTGTATTAATTATTTCGCCAAGTTTGAGTAGCTCATAGCAGATCAAACCCATCTAAATCCACCAAACATAAAGCATTGTCTTTCGTCCATAGCGATTTGACCGTGCAACCGATGTTGATGGTTCCCCTGGACTTACTCAGGATCTTTGATGGTAACGATTCTTAGCTCACTCGACTCCACTTTTCATCGCTAGTCACAATCCGCTGGAGAAAAGACGTCCTTATGTGCCTGGCGAACAGTATTTCCGATGTGAATTTTCGGTTTGACTAATACCATTCAAGAAGTGCCACGAGACGAAGACGGGAGAACGCCAATTTCGCGCAGTAGATCCTATTGCGGACGGACACGACATTCAAGTGTCACATCTACTACAGCAGCGATACCAAATAAAGCAGAATATGGAGTCGAAATTCGTAATACACGGAAAACAAATGAGAAGCCTGCTCTCAGGCCGACCACGTTCTGGTTGATGGCCGACACTTTTCTGGCGTTGTAGACGTGCGGTCCTTACGGGGACCAAACGTCGAATCGGAGCACTATCTCGTAATAAACAAGATCCGCGCCCGGTTGTCCAACGTATTCAAATCGAGACCAACAAGTAAGACAGAATATTCGGCGGTTATCAGCTGCAAAGTACTTTTGGAAAACTGATAAGCGAAAGCTGTCCACCACTGTGGTTGCGGAAGCGAAGAATTGCTTCGTGAGGCATGATATTAAAAATTTCCTTAAAACTCCATCAACAGAATCGGGAACCGGGCCTTGCCAACCCCTGTTATGTGCAACGCCAACCCTACCCCAACTTTCCCCTACCATCCCTTCATCAATTGTAGAACCATCGTTTCAAAAAATATTAATAAAATATGTTTGACCGCATTTCAACGTCAAGACTAAAAAAAAATTCAAGGTTGGTCTAACATGTCTATGTTACTGTTGAATGGCTAACAAGATGAAGTTATTAACAGAAACAGGGTAACGATTGAGGATGATACACAAGCTATGGATCCACCAGCTTTGGACGAAGTTAAAAAAGCAGTTAGAGAGCTGAACGGTAAAGTAATTACCATCCCCGCCGAACTTTTAAAAGCCGGAAGCGAGCGGCTGTTTTATGAATTCATCAGGTAATACCAAACTTGTGGACTGAGTAGGTAGTCCCTACGGACTGGTTGGAAGGTCTCATATACCCTATTTACAAAACGGGCCATCGACTCAAATGCAGCAATTATCAAGGCGTTACTGTCCTGAATTCTGAATACAAAATTCCCTCCCGCATCCTGTTTCTCAGACTGAGGCCGTTGCAGGAAAACTTTGCTGGCAAATACCAGTGCGGTTTGTCGAGAGGGCCGCTCCACGACGGACCAAATGTTCAGTTTACGACAAATCCTCGATAAATTCTGGGAATTCAACTTGTAGACTTACCATTTTCGACAGACTTCAAGGCGGTGTACGATTTTGTTAAACGAAATGAGATGTGGTGGATGGTTTTCCAACAGAACTGATTAGGCTGATCCGTGATGGTTCAATAGGTTTGGTTCAGAATAGTGTGTGAGACATTGTGTGATTATTATTATTATTATTTACTAATTACTTCATCCGACTGAAGTCTACATGAAAAAATGGTTTCTATAAAGCATTGATGCTTCTTAACCTCTGTACCTCGTCGAAATTAAACAATACTTCCTCTTTCGAAAATGTTCTAACATATGCAGTAATGGATTTATTACATGCGACGACGGTACGGTGAAATGGAGTTCGCAGTAAGCAAAAACGCAGGAACCCAGAATCCGTTGCGAAGCACGAAGATCCAATAGAGATAAAAGTCGAGAGGAATCGATTTTACCGTTGATGGCTTTTGCCATGAATACTGCCTGGGGTATTTTTCGTCGAAAATCTGGTGAGTCTAGGTCAAGTAGACGGCAGAATATGATAGGAGGCTCTCGGGATGACGCCATGGTAGATGGTAGATCATGGTAACTGCTGAGGACACCATTCAATGCTACAATTTTCAAGCAGTGGCCGAGCCAGAGCACAATACAAGGATTTGAGGCAATGCGAATCATGGAAGTTTCGTCCTATTTTAAAAATGAATCCGAGTTGAAGCATTGTTCTCGAGATTATCTCCTCGCGATTTAGGTCCAATGTTAGTTCGGTATCGAGTAAAACAACAAGATCACTAGCGATGTGGTAGTTACAAAGAATCGGGCTCTCCATGCGGTACAAACTCATAACCTCACATTTTGCAACACTTAACGTTAACCAGCTTCGTTTACACCAGTCGACAAATGTGTCGAGTAAAACTTGCAGGCGGCGACAGTCGTCCAGTCGTTTTTCAACAGCCAGGAACAGTTTCAGATCATCTTCGTACACAAGTCTGCAACCGATATCTAACATCTGAGTGATGTCATTGAAGAATACTGAAAACAGCAATGGTCCCATTTTGCTTCCTTGCGGAACACCAGAGGTTTTGCAGAATTGCGACGAAATACAGGAACCATGTTTCACGCGCAGTACCCTGCCTCGCAAGTACGAGCTCAGCCATTGCCATTACCATTGATGTTAGATGGTTCGAATCAAGGCGACGGACTATATTTGCTGTTTAATATTGCTTTAGAACAGTGGTGCCCAGGCATAGGCATGGTGCGGGTCAAATGATGTTGCGGGCCGCGAATTCCTCTAGCCATTCCTGCGTATAACAAAATGCAAAATATGCGGCAATAAAAACCATTTTCTGGGAATTACCACAAGATTTAAACCGGAAAGCATTCGGAACTACAAAATGCACGAGGCATTACGACTGATTTCGGTGACCCCTGTGCCATCAAAAAAGTTACTCATAGGTCCATCATCTCTCAAATCAGTCCGCGGGCCGCACAAAACATTTTGAAGGGCCGCTGTTTGGCCATCACTGCTTTAGCAGCTGCTATTCGAAGAGTATGCGTACCATCATTATAAAATCGCACATGCTTTCTAGGGTTTTGCGGACGACGTCGATGTCTTTGGTGTTAACCGTAAAGCAGTGGAAGCGCCTCACGCACGTGTTAAGGAGGGAGCTAGAGAAGCACATCTTAAGAAGCAAGCAGGGTAGGGTAGGATATAATTTGTCCCAAAACGAAGTCTATAGTGGCTAGTAGAGAGCATGATATCCCTTCGGGTGGTGATAGATGGCGATACTTTTGAAGTGGTCAACGAATTTGTTTATCTTGACAACGGTCTGAGCCGAGAAGTAAAATAGCGGATCGCGGCTACCAACAGGGCCTTCTACGGATTACGTAGCCTGCAACTCCGTACGAAACTCACGCTCTATAAGATGCTAGTTCACTCGGTGGTACTCTACGGCCACAAAACGTGGACGTTGGAAGAGAGCTCTTGGCGTTTTTGAGCGTAAGATCCTGCAATCAATTCTTGACGGCATATTAGAAGAAGAAGTGCAGCGCAGGCGCATGAATCACGAAATATAGGTAATATACTAAGATGCAACGGATGTGAGGCGATTACAACACTGAAGGCTACAGTAGGCTGGCGACGTAGCGAGGAAACCGGATGAGAGACCAACGAAAACAATATTCAGCAGAGAACCCGACAGAGACCGGAGACGCTTCGCGTCCCGAGAATTCAACTTGCAGATTCACTATCTGTTCAAAGACTTCAAGGCGGCGTACGACTCAGTTAAGCTAAATGAGTTTTGTGGTGGATTGTGGTTAAACATGGTTTTTTAGTTTTTTAGCAAAAGCCAATATCAAGCGTCAGAATAACGATGGAGATATTGGATCCCCTTGAGACGTTAGATGATTTGAAGCAAGTTTACGGGCCGTCGGACGACGCTTCACAGTGACCGTAGTTGTTTAGGGTCAAAATTTTGAAGCGGACCCGTCGGCTCAATTATTTTCTGCCAGAGCCCAAACTCAGAAGTCTTCAAAAAATCGTGAAAAACCCCATGCCAGAAAAAAAATTGCAGCAATACCAGTTAGTTTGAAAATTACTTTCGAGTTTTGTATTAATTGAGCAAATTATTGACCACTGTACTACATTTTTGGCAGTAATAGACGAAAACTTGTTCAACATTTTCAGCCACAAAAACCCTTAAAACAGTCTCATTATCAGTGTTATCATCATCAGAATGCAAATCGCTCAACAGCCGCTTTGTTTGACACGAGTAAATTTACCAGACGTGTTATCAACGCAACCACTTCTGGCAAAAATCCACGAAACCGGCATCGCTGCTTAGCAGCAGTGCCACCGGCCTCTCCACCAGCAGCGTACCGAACCAGACGCAGAAAGCGGAGACAAGTCAAGGGAAATATATTTACGTTCAATTATAAGTAGAAAATCCAACATTCACCACGCTAAACTTTATCTGCTTGATTCCATAAAATTACAATCTACCATCCTAGCCCGGTTGCGTCGCTGCTCCTGCTGCTGCTGTGTCGGAACCCTCGCCGGTGCTGCCGGTCGGTGGTGGCACGAGGCATTTTAGCACCGAGAACCGACAGTTCGGTATGGTATCCAAGTTGAACGGGAAAAACGAGGAAAATCCAACCGACCTCCCATCTATCCGTCAGTCCACCCACGCGCACATGCTGAGGCATGGCAAACAAACCGAGCGAACGAACGAACAGTTTCCAAGCATTAAAAATGAGTGCTTTTCCATCTATCCTGAAGGTCTCATTCCAGATTCCGGTGGAACCAGTCAGCCTGCCGTGCCGTGCCATGCCATGCCATGCCAAGCCAACCAACCAACCACCCACCTGAGCAATATAGGATCATCATCAACGCTCTGACTCTATCGGTAGGATAGCACAGCAGAGCCACAAAAGCAACGTTATTTTCATCTCATTTTCCATGCTGTGCACGGACAGCGGACACCCGACACAGCTCTGTGTTAGTGTCTGCGTACTGGTTTCCATTGCACCAATACTACTAGCACTCTGTGTCGGCAGTGTAGAATGAAAGGATGAGGAAAAATCGATATTTTCCTCTGTGTAATAACGGTGGAGCAGTAGTTCAGTCAGTTCGGTGCCGCCGACAACCATAAGCATAATAGAAGGCGGAGCTTTTTATGCTCCCGTTATACACACGTACACTGGCTCGCACACAAGTGCAGGTACACGGCAGGTCCGATCTGCCACCGGTGGGTTGAGTGGGCGCCTGTTTGTGTTATGAATTTTCCACCAGCAACCAGAATGCCCTCGGTACACACCGAGCACTGACGACAACAACAATGGGTTCGTACCCACACGCAAACACACCGACATGCACACATCTATAGCAGCACAGAGTGGCAAACATTGTATGCGAAAGCGTTTTTAGGATCCTGTCCTGGTGCACAGGCTCAGGTTCTGGCTGGTGGCACACTCGACGGGTATAGGGAAAAATTATATATCATTTATCTATTCAGCTCGGGTGCAGATGAGGATTCATCGAGTCGGGATAAGTTCCAGAGACAAAGAGCACAGAGCCAAGCAGCAGTGGCACTTTTGCGAGGGTTGTCCTGGCTGACATCGTCAGGGAATGGAGAGCAGAGGAAACCATTAAATGCAGGGACTATAGCGCTCTGTAAAGCCAGGCACGGACGGGCAAGGCGGCATGTGTGATGTGGCTCTGCACCGGAAAACACAGTGGAGCCAGAGGGGTGGAAAATTACACAACCCTTGTTGCCGCCACCCGTTATGTGTGTGCTCTGTCAGCCTACCCACTTTCCTTCTGCCAGCGTTGCTGCTTTTTGTGTGTGCCCTCTCGAAATGCTTCACGCGCTGATAAACCTGACACACAATGTGCTACCCTTCCGTCGTTCCGTTCCACCACCGTGGATCCAATTGGAACGATTCCTTCTCTGCACTGTCCTCTCGTCGTCGCCGGCTGCAGAAACCGGAGGGTGGAAGGATATGAAACAATCGTCAACGAGATAAAGCATCATTTTTGCCCGAGAATCGACACTCGGTTCGGTACTCTGCGAAACTATCTACCGCGGGTGTAGGTGCCATTTGTTCCGCAGTCGGTTCAACCAACCTCCGCGATACCCCCTCGAACGAACGCGAATGGTTAACCGGCGGCTGGCTTTGGCATGTAGGAGCGTTTAGAATAATGATAGTATCAAATCATAAAACTAGGTAACCGAAAGCGGCACTGACTGCTGTGCTGGAATCCAGCTGGCTGGCAGGCCGGCTGGACAAGAAGAACGAACAACTAAGTTTCCACGTTGCTGGGGGCTCCATCGGGAGAGGAAAGTGGGAAATCAAATTATGTTTGATTATTAACACACAACACAGGATTTGATGGTTGTTGCTTGGCTGGCTGGCTGACGGGGTTGTGTTGGGGTGCTCCCCGCGAAGTGGTCTCACACTGCACTGCAGTAGGGTGACCCTTGAGTTGGGAGTTTTCTGCCTGTCTGTCTGTGCAATGTGTCGAACTTGTTTGCGATATTGTCTGTCATGTGTCAAATAACAACGGGTCATCTATTAGAGGGGCTTATACTGTGTTGTGTAGGTTGGAGTAAAAGTTGCAATGTGCGTCAATTGTGGTGAAAAATATCTAGGTCAAGCCTGCCATGGTGCGAGTTCTTTACTGGTCGATCTTTTTGTACTAGTGATGTTTAACTCCTGGATTTAAGTTGTTTTCTTGAGGAGACACAGTTCACTAACATTAATTTTATCTACTAGTAATGTGCGAATCTTCCAAACATTAGAAGTGGCTTGGTTCAGATAGATGGAAGGTCCCATAATTTATGACTTTGGAAAACCAGTCAGCAATAGCAATAAATCCAGCTTTGGTGGTGTGTTGGTTGCTGTAGCGCAGTGTCATCCCAGCTCAGTCATCGATAGTGAGTGGAAAAAATCTGGAGCAAATTTGTGTGAAGGCTAGTGTTAGAGGCACGACCGTGCTACTGTGTGGCGTTTATATACCTCCCGATCGCAGCCAGATCATCGACGTAATTGAAGAACATATCTCTTCTGTTGGCGAGCTTCACAGAAAATGTGGCGATAAAGATGTTTTGTTGGTTTGTGGAGATTTTAATCAACCTCGACTTGTTTGGAATGTTGACCCAGTTGGTATTTCTACTCATCCTCCCGCAGCTGGTGCGGCGTTGATAGACGGCATGGATTTTTTCAATTTACGCCAAGCAAATTTCCAAAAAAATCACCTTGGACGTACGCTGGACTTAGTGTTTTGTTCCTCTGATCGATTGTTAGTTGAGGGTAGCATCGCCCCGCTACTTCCTGTCGATCCTCACCACCCGCCTCTTTCAATAACTCTTGCAACTGCCAATTGTAACAGCGCTGATCGTGTATGTGTGGATAACGAAACGAGATCGTTAAACTATCGAAAGATAGACTTTGATGCTTTGACAAATCACTTGTCGAACGTTGATTGGGAGTTCCTGCGTGATTTCATTGATGTTGATGACATGACTGCGTGCTTCTGCAGTATTGTTGTGGAATGGCTGAATTTAAATCTACCTACTGTGAAGCGCCATAGCTCACCTGCGTGGAGTACTGTTCGCTTGCGTGAATTAAAGCGACTAAAAAACAATGCTCAGCGCAAATATCGCCGTTTTAAAACCAACTTGTCGAAGCTGAACTTTAAACATCGTATTGATGCATACCGTCGGCTGAACAGTGCTCTGTATAAATCTTATGTTCTGCGAGTGCAGACCGATCTTCGTCGAAATCCTAAGAACTTTTGGAACTTCGTTAACTCTAAAAGGAAATGCTCTTCCGTACCATTGAATGTTTGCCTGGACGATGTTGTGGCAACATCAGAGCTTGATTCATGCGAGCTGTTTGCAAAATTTTTCGCATCTGTGTTTGCCGATCGAATTGCTTCCGAAACCGAAGCTGAGATCGCGGCAGAGAGTGTTCCAGCTAGTTTAATCGACTTGACAATTTTTGAAGTTACTGCTGATATGATATTAGCCGCAGCAAAGAAGCTAAAACGATCGTACTCAGCAGGCCCCGATGGAATTCCTGCTGTCGTTTTTAATAAATGCGCTGAGGTGCTAGCAATCCCACTATGCTATATCTTCAACAAGTCTTTTGCGCAAGGAAAATTTCCCGGAATATGGAAGCAATCCTTTATGTTTCCGGTGTTGAAAGCTGGGGACCGGCAGAACGTTAGAAATTACCGTGGCATCACTAGTCTGTCGGCTGGCTCCAAGCTATTCGAGATTATAGTGAGTGGCGTGGTTCTCTCCCGTACAAAGAATTACATCTCTACCTCTCAACATGGATATGTCCCAGGTCGCTCCGTTTGTACTAACTTGCTGGAATTTACTTCGTCGTGTATATCGCATATGGAGCAGAAGGCACAAATCGATGTCATTTACACCGATCTAAAAGCAGCTTTCGATCGCATTGATCACAAGATCCTTCTGTGTAAAATATCGCGACTTGGTGGTTCTCGTCGATTCGTTCAATGGTTGAGTTCGTACCTATGCGGTAGAATCTTACGCGTTAAGCTCGGCGAATGCATGTCTTCGGAATTTACTAATAATTCAGGAGTTCCGCAGGGAAGCAACATGGGACCCCTGTTATTCATGCTGTTTTTCAACGACGTGACCTTGTTACTCGCATCTAGCTGCAAATTGGTGTATGCCGACGACCTTAAATTGTATCTGGTAGTTCGAACCATAGATGATTGCCTCCGTCTGCAGGACATGCTGAATGATTTCGTTGGCTGGTGTCGAAGAAACTGGCTCGTAATCAGTATTGCCAAGTGTGAGGTCATGACGTTTCACCGCATTTTAAAGCCAGTTTTGTTTGATTATCACGTCGACGGATTGAAACTGAGGAGAGTCGACCGTGTAAGTGATCTCGGGGTTCTCCTTGATGCGAAGCTCACTTTTCACTTACATCATGCCGCATTGATATCAAGAGCCACACGCCAGCTTGGTTTTATCTCCAAAATCGCCCGCGATTTCAAAGATCCACATTGCCTGAAAGCTCTCTATTGCTCTCTAGTTCGTCCAATACTGGAAAACTGCAATTTAGTTTGGTTTCCACATCAGTTGACTTGGAATTTGCGGATTGAGCGTATTCAAAAAAGGTTTGTCCGACTTGCATTACGTGAGCTTCCCTGGCGTGACCCCGTTAACCTGCCACCGTATCCGGATCGCTGCCGTCTACTCGGAATCGATACACTCGAGCGCCGTCGAAAATGGCAACAAGCAATTTTTATTGCAAAACTGATCAATGGTAATGTTGATTCACCGACACTTCTGTCTCTCCTGAACTTCCGCGCTTCTCAACGTACTCTCCGTTCAACTGGCTTGCTACAAACCAACTACCACCGAACATCATTTGGTTATCAGGAACCGATTACCGCGTGCATGAGGACCTTCGAAACGGTTGAACAATTGTTTAATTTTAATGAGTCAACGCAGAAATTCGTCGCGAAACTAAAAGGATCGAATATTTTATAAAGTTGACGCACATTTATTAAGATTTTAAAAATTCAGATGAATGTTCTGTAGAAATAAATAATAATATTAAAATAATAATAATAATTACTAAGTATTACCGAAAAAAATCTAAAATAAAAGTTACCACTAAGATGACGGAAAAAATGACAAGCGCAGCCGCCTATAAAAGACGATTTTCGTTTCGAACAGGCGAGGCACGAGGACAAAAGATGCCAAATGCCAGTCCGAAAATTCGTAACTTTAACTCATACCCAGGTAAATTAAGAGCAATCATTGCAAAGTGCCTAAGGTCACAATATATACAAGCCAAGTGTGTATTACATCACGTAAAATGTTAAAAAAAATAACTTGTGATATGTTCGTTACCTTTTCCTAACAAGACTTCAATTTTGAGCATATCCACACAATCGCTTGACGCAAGTACGGTTTACTAAATATCAGGACGTCATACTGGTCTATGTTTTCTTATGTTTTACAAAAAAAGGTTATTGGGTTTAGTGACCATATCGTGCCAAATTGGAGTGCAGGATTAAAGTGCAGCTTTCTAGGTCAACTCCATCAAAGGGTGTTAGGATTCCGTAAACTTTGTACAGCAATCGAGACTATCGTAGTGGACAAACAAAATTAAACTTTTATTAATACAGTTTTAGCTTGAAAAATATTCCAAAACTTATTGAGATTGGGATTCGTCCGACTTATGCGAGTATGCTACTACAAAAGTTCAATTCAATGGACAAAGTAGTCTAAGTCCCCCCTAACAAAAAAAATGCGAGTTGGAAAGACGCGAAAGGCTGTTAGCCACAGACAAAAGGACAAAACTTTTTGAAGAAAATCTCACAAAAATATTGTCAAGTGCGTGAACACTGGCACCATCTATGATCGACACTCCCAAACATTATCTTACAATAGAAGTATCCTATTGTGTCGGAGTAAACACTACCCAGTTAGCTACAAGGTATGATGCTGGTCTAACAAGCCAGTCGTTGTATGTTCGAATCTCCGCTAGGCGGTGCTACTACAGTCAGTAGGATCGTTGGTCCTGCAATCTAGTAACCGGTTATGAAGTTTATCGTTAAAGAAAGGTCAGTTTTCAGAGACGTTTATACCCAAGACTGCTTTTTAAGGAGTATCCCTCGGGCAAGCAAGTAGCAAGTAGGTGGCCTTCGCTTCTTTTCGTTAAAAAGTGCCACTTTGACGAATTCGAAGACATTTCCAACCAACATCAACTTTGAAATGACTGTTAAAGCGTGCGAAAAATGAGACAATGAGTGATATGTGAGTTTATTCGTGGTTATTTGATTCTATAAACGAAATACCTTACAATACCTTGGTGTTCAATTCTGGGGACCGGCAGAACGTTAAAAATTACCGTGACATCACTAATTTGTCGGCTGGCTCCAAGCTATTCGAGACTATAGTGAGTAGCATCGTCCTCTCCCGTAGAAAGAAATGCATCTTTACCTCTCAACATGGATTCGTCGCAGGTCGCTCCGTTTGTACTAACGTGTTGGAATTTACTTCGTCGTGTATATCGCATATGGAGCAGAAGGCACAAATTGATGTCATTTACACTGATCTAAAAGCAGCTTTCGATCCTATTGATTACAAGATCCTTTTCTGTAAGATATCGCGACTTGGTACTTCTCGTCGACTCGTTAAGTGCTTGAATTCGTACCTATGCGGTAGAATGTTACGCGTTAAGCTCGGTGTTTGCATATCTTCGGAATTTACGAATAATTCAGAAGTTCCTCAGGGAAGCAACATGGGACCCCTGTTATTCATGCTGTTTTCCCACGACGTCATCTTATTACTCGAATTTGGCTGCAAATTTGTATATGCTGACGACCTTAAATTATATCTGGTAGTTCGAACCATAGATGATTGCTATCGTCTACAGGCCATACTGAATGATTTCGTTGATTGCTGTCGAAGAAACTGGCTCGTAATCATCAGTATTGCCAAGTGTGAGGCTGTGACGTTTCAGCGCATTTTAAAGTCAATTTTGTTCGACTATTGTTCGTTCACGTACGACTATTGTTTGTTCACGTCGACGGATCGAAACTAAGCAGAGTCGACCATGTGAGTGATCTCGGCGTTATCCTTTATGCAAAGCTTACTTTTCACTTACATCAGAGCCGCACGCCAGCTTGGTTCTATCTCCAAAATCGCCCGCGATCTCAAAGATCCACATTGACTGAAAGCTTTCTATTGCTCTCTAGTTCGTCCAATTCTGGAAAACTGCAGCTTGGTTTGGTTTCCACATCAGTTGACTTGGAATTTTCGGATTGGGCGTATACAAAAATGGTTTATCCGACTTGCATTACGTGAGCTTCCCTGGCGTTACCCCGTTAACCTGTCACCGTATCCGGATCGCTGCCGTCTACTGAGAATCGATACACTCGAGTGCCGTTGCAAATAGCAACAAGCAATTTTTATAGCAAAACTGATCAACGGTGATATTGATTCAATTCTATTGATTTCTCGCTTCTCAACGTACTCTTCGATCAACTGGTTTGCTACAAACCACTTAACACCGTACATCGTTTGGTTATCAGGAACCGATTACCGCATGCATTAGGACCTTCGAAACGGTTGAACAGTTATTTACCTGCAATGAATCAATGCGGAAATTCGTTACGAAATAAAAAGATCAAATATCTTATAACTTTGACGCACATTTATTGAGACTTTAAAAAATCCGAATAAACGTTCATCATCTGTTGAATCAGAAAACGACAGTAATTGCAAGTCAATCAACAACCACAATCTCATTTGTGGTTTCTATTTCATGATATTTTTTTTTAAATTGAGACCGTTAGCAGAGTGCTTCGCCGGCGAGTACCAAGTTGATTTTCATGAGGATCCACGACCGATTAGATATTTACCCTGCGTCAATCACTAGATTAGTTCCGCAAGTACAGCTTGTACACGCAACATCTGTTTGTCGATTTTAAGGCAGCGTACGATTCAAGTCAAACGAAATGAGCCGCACCAGATGTTGCTAAAAAATCGGTTTCCAACGAAACTACTTCAGCTGATTCGTCTGAATGGGTCAAAATCATGCGTCAATCAAAATAGCTCGTTTCAGCCGCTTTCCGAGCGTCGAGTAGATTGAAACAAGGGGATGCTCCCTCTAACTTGCCTTTCCATATTGCTTTCTAAAGCGCAATAGAAAAAGCAAACATGGAAAGGATCGGGACGATCATCATGAGATTCCACATCACATGACTCTTGGTTCAGCGGAAGAAGTCGCTATCATCGGAATCAACCACAGAGCAGTGGAATATGCCTGTAAGTGCTTTTAGTTGCATGCTTCGGGAGTTGGGACTCTCCATCAACGCTGCCCAAATTATGTACGTGGTTGCTGGCAAAGGAACGTGGCACAGTTTCATGAATTACGAGCTATGTCGAGTAGAATGAAAGTAATACAGTATGTGGCAGGCTGCGATGGGCTGGGCACGTGGCCAAAATCCTTGAAAAAAGTAGGGGAGTGTCGTCGTGGTTGAACCACGTTTTGGAATTCGCCCATAACTTTCGTTTCAAAAGGAATTTTTAAAACCTAAATACATCGTTGCAAAGGTCTAAGAATAAGATATACAGTAGACTCTCGGAAAAGTTAATTGTTCAGAAAAGTTAAGCGAATATTAGCTCTCATGTAACGCTCTAAAAAGTTAATTTTTGGCTTAACTTTTCTGAGAGTTTAAATTTGTTAGTTGTCCAAAGCGTTCATTCACTCACACATTCATTCATATTTCTTTACATTACAACTTCCAGATTCCTAAAAATGTGTATCCTGTATTCGAGAATATATTTTTCGCTTTTGTATTTGTTATTTTCGATGACTCTTAGGACTACTCAGAAAAGTTAATATTTCGGAAAAGTTAATCGACCCATTCCCCAATCGATTAACTTTTCCGAGAGTCCACTGTATTTCCGGAAAGTTTTGAACTGATTGCTTGAAAAATAAAAAGTTAGCAAAAAATAGGCATTTACGTGAAGACAAAAAATGTCATAGTCGGGCCATGTTGGGCCACCGCAGAAAATCTAAGACATACGTATTGAAGTTCTATATAGAGACATGAAAAGAATGAATTCCGTGAACAACGGCTCATATAGCTACAAATACCCTATTTTTATTTGCATTTTTGCGAAATTTTGGCGATCTTTAAAATCAATATTGCCATCGCCTTTTCCGAAGTGTACAACTACAATGAAAAAAACAACAAAAATCTGGGTTTTTATCGTACAAATTTTGCTTTATTTCATCACATTTTACGTGACTCACTGACATTCTCTAGCGATTATTACGCTTCTGCGCTTAAACTTATGGTGGCCCAACCATGACTACTCAAGTGGCCCGACCTTTACAAAGAGCGCTTTTCTAGTATTTCACCGTAGCCTTCCCAAACACCTTACTGGAGGGGATTTTTTTTTGCAGCACAACACAGTTCATACATTTTCAAAATTTATTTCTATAATTGCTTTTCATGAACCATTTCTTGAAGAAAAGTTTATTGCGCCTGGAAAACTTTTTTTGTAAGATTTAGTCACTGAATTCAGTACGGATGTTTTAAATACACGATTGAAACTCACAATATTGTGAAAAGTTAGCTATCACAGTGAGAAGTTTTACAATGGTTGTATCATAGATATCATGAGTTACTAAAACTGTAAAATCGTGATGGCCGACCATAACAGTGGCCCGACGATAACGACAATACCCTACTGTTTTGAGCAAACAACCAGAGAGAGGTCACAGGCTTCGGGCTGGCCGGGCTTCAGCTGGTGTTTGAGGAGATTAGAGCAACTCAGCCACTGCCACTAGCCACTGAATAAAGTAAAGTAACATGGTATTTTTTTAAACATGATAATCATAAATCAGCATATCAGCCGTTTTAAATACCATAAAATCAGCCGTTTTAAACCGCCGAATTGTTAAGTTTCCATTACTTAAACACATCCTTGAACGTATCAAAAATTTCAATTTCAAATTTCGTATTCAAGAATTTCAGTTTAGTGAGCGGATGTAGGCGGAATACCAGTCCCGATTTGGATGCCAAAGGAGCATTCTACAATGTTTACGGACAATGATAGAGTGCTAAGGTATCAGATGCGAAAATTAAGTCAATTCTTATGCTATATTACATTTAATTCACAATAATAATATTTCTAGCGGTCGGTTTTTGGGGGTTGGCGCCGGGTTCCCGTTATAAATATTGCGCACTAGCAGTTTGGTCTCGAGGGTTGGAATGCGGGTGCGACTCTATGGTTTAAATCTTCTGTCGACTACCGCGAACGCCCAGGTTGTGCTGTGCTCAATTTACTTTGTAAACCTATCTTGGGACAGTGCATAAATACCAGGGGGATGAAAGATGAAATTTGTTGCATGGGTAAAGCCCTGATAAGCTGATCATTACTGATGGTCCGAGATATGTCTGCCCATTGGTTCATTTGTAGTTGTTTGTATTGGAAAATTAATGGTAGGTGCGCGGTTGAAAACAACCGGTGTCAGGCGGGGCTGACGAGATCTCCACACTCTCACTCTTCTACATTTTAGGGGAACTGGGGGTAAAATGAACACCCTTAGCAATTTCGCCATTTTCTCCCCCAGTTCAGTTTGGATAAATTAAACATTATTTTACATTATCATTGTTCTACATAAGCCGTAGATATTCAACAGAGCTGTTGGAATTAAAATAAGACTCCACAAAGTTAACATAATGTATCTTCGCCACGTTCATACAATGCTTGACTTTCAACTCGCACGATTTTCCAGCACACGGTCATTTTCCGTCATTTTTCGAGAGACTCGATCATTTTTATTGCTTGAATTGTAATTAGGTCGTGGCTGCTGATAAATAGAAAATCATTATACACACTGTTCATTTTGCCCCCATAGTGAGGTGTTCATTTTCCCCTTAAAACACCAATTGTTTTTACCAATTACCAATTGTACCAATTGTTAAACAATAAAAAGTGTTTATTATAAACAAACAATTGATAAAAATATTTGGAATTTTCGACTGATCCGCAGGATAGTGATAAGTAAACAACACTAAATGATACCAAAAGTCGAAATTTAATTTGTTTTACCAAAATAGCTTATTTACTAATAATGGAAATTACCATCGGCGTCAGATTTCAGCAAATATTTTTTACTTTTTCAAATTTTTTCACATTGGAAAGCTTATGATCACCACATATTGTCTATTCAACAGCTTGAATTACTTCTAAGAGAAGATATCTATTGATCTGCAACAGATTCTAATCGGTTTACTGGGAATTTGGCCACCTGTTCATTTTGCCTCCCCTGTTCATTTTACCCACAGTTCCCCTACAACTCAAGTAAAACAAAATGTCCAGGACAAAGCACATTTACATTCCATTACGCGATGGTTTTCGATTGTCAAAGTATCTTTCAATAAATAAACTGCTGCATGCGCGGTGTGGCATGGTGCACCGTCTTGTTGAAACCACAGCTTCCCCACATCGAGGCAACTCAATTGTGCGTACAACAAAAACGCGTCAGTGAGTGATAGACTCATTTGGCATTTGTTCAAATTATTTTCGCATGAAAGACAAAACTCAAAGGTCAGTTGACTGTACTTTTGGACTCGTTTGTATTTTTTTTTCGGTACACAATGACAAAGTCACGATTCTCCTTAGGTTTTCAGCAGTTTCGCTTTGCAACATTTGTGTCCAACTGCATGTCAGTACTTTTGCTATCAGAATTACCGCATAATTTGAGGTGTGAAAACAGGAAAAACGCAACAAAATGAAATTCAATCATTTTGTTTGTTAGGTTCCATTTTTGGAGGCACCCTACCGCAGCTGGGGCACGCCTGCTCGGCACTGGATATGACACATGGCAACTTGACTATGACGATCATGATTCAGGAGGAATCACCGAAAGACAGGAGGACAAAAGTTATACAATCCGTAAGGGATTGCTGCAGTGCGATGGGGACCGAACGGACAGAAGTGCTGTAATACTAGCAGTCATATCGCACAGTCCGAAACATCGACGCCGTTCGGTGTGTGGAAAGGTTGAGTTCATAGTAGCATCAGACACTGGGATATGGTCGGTCGGTCGGCCGGTCGATGATGATACGGGATGCAACTATACTATAGACTACAATGAATGAACACACGCGATGGATACGGACAACTTTTTGAGGACGAATATTTATTCGGTCCGGCAGCTGGATTGCATTATGGCAGACGGAGATCTTTATTGCCCGTTCGCTTCTGCTCTTGCCGGAGCGCTTATCCGACATGCCAGCACAGTCAATGGTGGTGATACTTTATTTGACTGCCACTGGAGATTATAGGACAAAGTTGTGTTCCCTCTGATGGAAGCGATTATTTTGCAGTTTAGATCCGTTTTGTAGTGAATGTTGTGACAGTTCTTGTGTTAGATCTGTATCGGGATATTTGTTTTTATTACTGCTGTTGCATCCAGAGATGTGTGTTATACTCCAGTTTTGATGAATTATCGTTATTGTTATTGTCGTTTTACGGTGCAGTACAGGGTACGGTCGATTTATTTTACTAAATGATACCCGTTAATTAAATAACTCATCACTTGATTAGAGTTTAAATCAATTGTGCGCTCATTACTAATTTTTTTTTTCTTTTTTTCTGTTTTATCCCAAACAGGGTAACAACGCACGAGGTCAGCCACCCTACCCACCCGGACCGCCCAACCAAAGTCCGGGCAGCTATCCTCCACCGCAGCAGCAACAAACTCAAGGCCAACAACAGCAACCGGTTGGTCCGCAAGGCCAGCCCGGTGGTCAACAGGGACCTCCGCCACCGCCGCAAGGTCACCAGCAGCCGGGTGGTCAACCCCCGCCGGGCAGCTCCGCGGGAAGTGGTCCTCCACCACCCTCGTCGCAAGGACCACCGCCGCCACAGGCAAACACTCAGTATACTCCCTACCAGCAGCGTTATCCTACGCCACCAGGACCGAACAGCGGCCCCAACCATCGGTCTCCGTATCCTCCTCCGCATCAAGTAAGTACAGATTGGATTGGATCCGCGTCGTTGTACGACATGCAATGTAGCAGTAAAAATGCAATTTCAGCGTGGCTCCCCTCTCCGTTTGTCAAATCTGTTCTTGACAAGAAGATTTTCACAGTAGAAAATGATTACGACTTTGTCTGTTGCATTGGGGTTTACAACCTGTTTTTGGCACTTTTATTTATTCGAGTTTTATAATTGCCGAACGACTGTAGGAAGCTCCTGCAACCAGCGTGGTGTAGCATCTGCTTGGTTGTTCGGGCAGAACATCTATATTTTCACATTTTTGACAAGAGAAGGTGTCTCCTGGAATGGTCGGTACAAACATCCGGTCCGGTGGCGGCCATGGACAATCGAGTTTCAGAGCCATGCAAGCTATGGTTAATGTGTTAGGTTAGGTGCTGTTGCCAAACTAGACAAACAAGGAAAGGTGTTTTCGGCATATGATAGGTTTACTTGTTTAAGGGTAGTAATTACAATCCCTGTAAAGTATCCTAGCAGGTGCGTGTAGTTTGTTTTTGTTCTTGCGAAATGGGTCCTACGATACAAGCAGAGGTTTACGTTTTGTGATACCGGTGTTTCACATCCCAACAACGGACAACTATTCAAACAAGCTTACAAACTTATAGTATCGTGTCCAGTTTGGTGATAGAAACAAACTGGCTGATAAAGTTTGTATTAAAATTGTTAACATCAAATCGACAAAGGCGTCACTTTTTTAAAACACAAAGCCTTGAGTATAACCGCCAACTCGTGAGGGCGCAAGGTACTTTTGTCATATACCGACTACTAAGCACCAGTTTGTCAGAGCACGAAGTCCGGTTGTGATAATCCGTCCATTCGTAAGGACGCTAAATCTAGCTACGATATTCCGGCTCTTCCACGTTATTTTTGCGGGACACATGTTCCAACTACGCTAACCCGGTCGCTTTGCTCCAGCTTTCCTATCAAATCTCAGAATCGCTCTTCGCTATTCTATACATCGCAGTTGAAAACATTCGCTTCTCAAGGGGGAGTATGTTGCGGCAGAAAGCCGCACTGTTTTATTCACATCTACCAAACAATATTATTGGAAGGAATATTTTAGGAAAAATATTGGCTTAAAGCTTAATATGGTTCCTCTCCTCGCTACCTTTTTCTCACAGCACTCTGTCCTGACTTGGATTACGACCCTATCCTCTATCTTATACAATTCAGAGATCTAGTCTGGACCCGGAGGATTAAATCCCGGTCAATCCATGCAAAGTAAACCCAGTCGCGCTGGTCAGAAAGTAGAACGACCGATATTGGCATAAAAATATAAAACATCTTCGAAATGCGCGGCCCGGTTTCTCCTAAGGTGCGCGCAACGAAATTGTTTTTTGAAGCTAAATTGTTTCGCATGCTTTGTGGCTCGAAGAATGAAAATTGAACATATCAGCACCAACGTTTCAAAAGGGCCAATCCACAAAATGTAAACAAACCGAGTGACGGTTGTTTTTTGCTGGACTACCACCACGGTGGGTTTTAGATATAATCGCAATGGGCGCTAAAGAATTCGGTGCTGCGAGAGTACAGCGCGCATTGGTAAGCGATCAAAGTGCGAGTGATGCTCTCCGCTTAACGCGAGGGAAAATAACAGATAAGGAACTCACGTGCGGAGTGTAATTTGCCGGTCGGTAACCCTGAAAACCCCGGAAAACCCTGAATATTGAATGTGTACGTGTATTCATGTGAATCCGCACAGATTCATCCAGATGGGTTCGCTATTTAATGTTTCTAACTCACAATTCATTTATTGTATTTGTTAAAATATTTTTATTTACTGTCATATTTTTGAAATATCTGAGAAATCTTCAAAAACAATTCTTAACAAAATGTGTTACAATTTAGATAAAACCATATCAAGGCCTGTTCGGAATCAGATATTGACTACAATAAATTTAGTTAGAATTTTTGTTATTTCAACCACTAACCGTCGCTCAACTTTATAACAACGGTTGTTAATATTTTTCTAATTTATAACAACCGTTGTTAGAAAAGCTGATAACAAACTAGTCCGTTGGTAACATAGCTTGTTATAAGTTTCTAAGCTCCTCCTGATCGGGAAACAATACGTTCACAGAAAGCTTGATACAGATTGAAGTAATTAAAAACAACTATTATACATATATTGTGCGTACTTTAATAAGGGCCGACTTACGTGTGTCGAGACGCGCATCGACTTGGCGACGGGTAGCCCAGGACCGAGTACACTGGAGAGGAATTCTTGAAACGGCAAGAGCCACCGCGGCTCTCTGACGGTAGAAGTATTTTAGAAGATAGCCTCAAAGTGAGATTCCTCATTTCAAGAATTGCTACGATAAAACGCAGAAAACTTTTACGGGGTTAGTTAAATATTGATTAGGTCTTTGAATTCTGTAGGTTTAAATTCAAGAATTTAAATTACCGGAGTTGATTATTAAACTCCCTACAAAAAGCGTAGTGCGAGATTTTTACATTCTTTCCAACCAACGTTTTCGCTCGAGACTTCAGTTTTGATTAAATGCCAGTGGCATATCGTTAAAATCCATCCATCCATCATAACAATTATATAGTAATTAGTATAACATTGTTTTTCATGATTAATGAATAGTAAAAATCAATTAAAAGTTTCAAGGTCGAATTTCCCCTCACATTTTCAATGTGAACACATTACTTCCCAGGCACAGACGACAATTAGACACATCATAGCTATTTAGGTTATTTCCATTTGTGAAAAAAGTTCCAACAGGATGGAGATTATTTTCGTCGCTTGAACCTAGACTAAAATTATGACCGGAAAGTAATCCAAGTTGGGGAAGTGCGCGACGATACCATCACTTGCAACGATTACTTGGATATGCTGTTGTTATTGCATTCAGAACAAATGTCTTCTTGCAAGAAAGAATGATGAAAGTGTTGTCAATGTTGTGTTTTGTCTTCGCGCAAGCTGGTTTGCACATTCAGGATTTTTTGTTTTGGTTCAACGAATATGAACTTTTGAAATGAGCGATGACCAAGGGATTCGAAAAAATTTCCCCAAAAGCCTTCTGGCAAAATAGTAGAAACTAAATTTTTAGAAATTTAATATTGTACTACATTGCAGGTAGTGGAATTAAGCGGAAAAATCTCTCGTTTCGTCGACGTCGAGCATTCTCGGTACAACGAACTTTCCAAGCGACAGTTAACATCGCAGTATAGAAGTTTCGTTCAATAATAAAATTAACAGAAACGGTCTCAAATCGCAACATTTCGGATTCACTTGTTAATGAGAATTTGTGCCCGCCCAGTTAGCTCCGGAGTATGATGCTGGTCTAACAAGCCAGTCGTCGTATGTTCGAATCTCGACTGGGCGCTGCCGCTACAGAGTTTATAGAATTTTTGCACTAGCCCCGTAATTTTCCTGCACTCTAATGGCCGGCCGCGAAGACTGTCGATAAAGAAGGGTGAAGTTCTGAAGGACGTTTATACTCATGACTTTGCTTTGCTTGTGAATGAGAATGAGAGAGCCAAATATGTAAAACTCTGTGATTAATGAAATTGATGATATAATGAAATTTTACGAAGCACTCCGTTTGCGAACATTTGACTAGAACTCTATGATGATACGAAGACCAACAATTGTTAAGGATGTTATAGTTAGTAATGAAACCATGTTTTTCAGAAGTACTGCGCAAATTTGAAAAACAGTTCGAAAGCAACAAGCGTATTGGTAATGTCATCTTCTTCGCTGAAACGTCGGGAAAATGGTACAATGTTGCTTACTTCTGGAAACTTGTGTGACTAATTTCTTGGAATTTAGTTCAATGCAGTTGTTGGAATTCAAGGGGTGCTCAGTGCCGCGACGCCTGCTGGCATTGGTGACTCAATGGTCACATGGATCCATGGAAACTTTACCTGAAGAAAACAATATGTTACTGGAGATGGTTCATACTCAGTACTTTACGATGTAACATCAGAAGTACCGCAAGGCAGTCGTTTGGGACCATTTCTGTTCATTCTACTGATGAATGAACTACCTGCTGCAATCGGTAACGTCGTCGTATTAATTTACGCCGACAATGTGAAGCTCTTTTATGAAAGGTGAATTGCTTAAAGCTTCAAAGAGATTTGTAAACTTTTTGGCATTTATGTTCAGCATATAAGTTGTAAATTAATAACGATGTGCTTCCATAGCATTTACACGCATCAAACGAATGAGCACGGCAAATATAATTTGAAAAGTTTTGCATGTTGAATGTTTAGATGCACAAATAGGTGATTTTCTCTCAACTATAGAAATTTTATAGTTCATCCACATAATCAGAATAGTTCGAAAAAAATCAGATATGACAGACAGACAAATGTTTATCAAAATCGAAAAATATCAGTATCAATAAGAAACGTAATCTTATTGATGCCCCGATGTGCTAGAACGAGAACCTCACTTCAATTCTACTATTAATCGATCTTCTATCATGTGGAAAACTTTACGTTTATTTTGGTTTAGATTTTGATTCATACCGAGTTCAGATTGACCCGGTTGCTTGCCTATCGACGGTCTCAACTACCACTACCATTACCACCACTACCATCGTCATCATCATCATCATCATGCATCATTATCAACATCGCATCAGTTTCATCGAAACGGCGGCGGCGGCGGGTGGGACACAAACCTAAGACCTAGGCTTTTCAGTTTGATTGAAATTTATGAACACTTGTGCGAAGCCTCTCCCCGTTCCGTTCACCGTTCGTTGGTTCACCTTTGGGGCCGGTCTTGACAGGAAGCAAACCGAGTTCCCGGTTACGGTGAAGCCATAGAAGCAATTTAAATTTATCACACAATCATGTTGGGATTTGCATCTCTCTGCCTGCCGTGTTAGGGTCGGTTCACTAGCGCACAAGAATCGCATCGTGATGGTCAACCGACGTCGTCGAACTTCCACCGCAAGAAGGACGTCTCGCGAGAAGATCTATACGACAAGAGATTACTGTCTCTGATTGTACGCGTAAGGAAGGTGCATTAGAACCAGAAGCTAGTAAGGATAGACATTCGTGTGCCCATCAGCTGTTGGAATTTCTAGTCTATTGAGTTAACCATTCAGAATCCTCGGGATGAGGTTGCTCTATCACGGCGCATTGTAGGAATCGCTTGGTTGTGTTGAATTGGCGGCGGCAGTCGATTCCATTTAGTATCTTTCGTCTATAAGTGAAACGTGACCGACAACCGGTGCCAGGTTGAGGTGCTTTTGTGTTTGCTATGACTGATACCATACGGGGACTCACTCTCGTTCGAATCGAAACAGACCTGTCCTGTGATTACAAGAAGTAAGATAGGAATGTCCCCCCCCCCCCCCCCCCCCTAAGGAAGCAGATAGAATGTAGTGCATACAAGCTGAAAAGCCGGTAACCGAGATTGCTTCACTGGAAAGTTGCTCCTCCATACGTTGAGAATCCAAACAACGGAACGGATTACGAATCCACAGCAGAAGTACGAACTAACTATTGTCGGTGGCAATCTGCCGAGGCTGCCGTTTAAACATGTGCTCAAATTGCATACCTTGGAAGAAACTTTAATTCAAACCTGATATTATCTTCCACATTTGGAAAGCTGGTGCAAGACCAAAATACAGAGATGCCTTAGTTCAGTGAGCATAAACAAATCCTTTACTATTTTCATATTGTGTCGGGTCGTCAGATGGCGCTGAACACGTAATTGCCACAGTTTATAAACAAACCATCAACCGTCGAGAGAGCAGTATCGGGAGCAAAAAGCGGGGAAGCCATTTCACTAGCCGCAGCCGAGTTCGACGAGGAAGAAAGAGCCCATAAAAGTTTTCTACCAACCGTGCGTCCCTCATCCATCAATTACCAGGATCTAGACCATCAAAAGGCCATTCATTCACTGCTGTCTATTCGGTCAGTTTTCCGCAAAACTCGTCACCGGCTGTGACGCGACATACTTTCCTCCACCAGTGCAATGCAGTCA
Source organism: Sabethes cyaneus (assembly GCF_943734655.1). Classification (NCBI taxonomy): domain Eukaryota; kingdom Metazoa; phylum Arthropoda; class Insecta; order Diptera; family Culicidae; genus Sabethes; species Sabethes cyaneus. The sequence goes on along the minus strand of NC_071355.1, from coordinate 70,572,662 downwards.
CTACTAGGGAAGGTTCCAATTAGTAGGTCACCGCTGCAAGTTGTCCTTTCCAGCTGGGCGCGTCTGCATCATTGGAGGAAGAACGCGTGGGAGAGCAAGGGTTGAATAATAGAAGCGTAGATGAGTTTCTGCTCTTTCTGCAGCAGCAACATTGTGTTCATCCAACAGTTTTACCTAAATTCATTCATTTGACAAACGATGTTATCATCTACCGCCGAGCAGCAGCTGAAAGGGGGTGAGGTCCGGTGGAACGACGTCAGGTTTCGTCACCGGGACGAACCGTGCTCCAGGAAAATGAAATATTTTATGAGGAAAGAGTGTGCTCCGCACATTTTCCGGACAGAACAGATGAAAGACTTTCCGTTCACCGAACGGTTGAAATGTATGCGACAATATAATAGAACCTAATCTGTTTACGATTGCGATCAACTCATTGTTTGCGTCATCGATACACTGCCGCCGCATTCGAGTCGTCGAAGTGCAGTAACAATTCTGCACTTCGTACGTAGAGTGCAAGTTATGAATAAATAATGCATAAGCATTGTAGGGAGGGGTTGCTTATTGAGCTAATCAATCCCAGCCGACGTATTCACAATCAGAAATCTAAAATTAACACTACTACAACTTTCGTTGTGCTACCGAACTTGAGATAGTTTCGACAAAGAAAATATTTGTTTAATTCGGTGCAACCAGGAATTATCGAACCATCGTAAACTTTTGATCCATTTTTCACATACTCTAAACACACACGAAATTCATTTACTATTGAAATAATCATAATAATTAGACTAATTTTTGCAAATAACATATTTTGTTATAAGGGTGATATTTAGCATGTTTAGTGGCGAAACCTATATTACTCATTTATATCTAAATGAGTTACAACTATCAAAATCTGTTATACATTTAATATTTTTTGTTATTGCTTCTTGATCAATTTGTTACCAAATTGTAACAGATTATGTTATAACTATCATAATCTATACCTATAAAGAAGGATTTCTGTCTGTCTGTCTGTCTGTCTGTCTGTCCGTATGTTCCTTATAGAATCGAAAACTACTGAACCAATCGGCATGAAAATATGCATGTAGAGGTTTTTTGGGGTCAGGAAAGGTTTTAGTGATGGTTAGAAACCCCTCCCCCCACTAAGAGGGGGGCTCCCATACAAATGAAACACAAATTTCTGCATAACTCGACAACTAATCAAGCAAATAAAACAAAATTTGGCATGTGGGTGTTTTCGGTGACAAGAATTTATTCTATGGTAAATTGAGACCCCTCCCCTCTTTATAAGGGGAATTATAACTCCTCTCTTTAAAAGGGGGGGCTTTCATACAAATTTCCTCATAACTCGAGAACTAATCAAGCAAATGGAACCAAATTTGACATGTAAGTGGTGTTGGACGCAAGATTTTTTCTATGGTGAATTGAGACCCCTCTCTTCTTTAGAAAGCGAGTTATGGCCCATCTCCCCTTTAAGAGGGTGGGCTTCCATACAAATGAAATTCAAATTTCCTTATAACTTGAGAACTAATCAAGCAAATGGAACCAAATTTGGCATGTGGGAGATTTTGGAGTCTTGAATTTATTTTACGATAGTTAGAGACCTCTCACCCCTGTGGTAGGGGGATATGGACTCTCATACAAATAAAACAGAAATTTTTGCGAAACTCAAAAACTAATTGAACTCGAGAAATTCGAGACTCTTCCATAAAACATTAGTCAATACAAGACCACAAAAACTATCTATAGTAACACTAGATCATTCAGGACGAGACGGTCGCGAGTGTTGCCGGTGTCCCGCCGTTGGAAGCGCCGCCCACTGGGGGGCTTGCAAAACTCGAGATTGTGACAAAGATCATCCGAGATTCATGATTTATGTACAACACAGGTTAATTTGTGGCAATACGAAGTTTGTCGGGTCAGCTAGTGTGTTATAAAACTGATATAACCTTGTTATGGTCTCCTGAACGGGTTTCCTTCTGTTTTCAAAGCCTACAGTGGTCTAGAAAATTACGAAAACTATAAATTTACTGGTCCTTATAGTTTTTGTTTTGTTGTTATAAAATGGTTTAACAGTGTGCGTCTATTAAGCATATGGCGTACGCAAACACGTAAAGCATATGTTTGCCGTACTCTTATATGGGTGGGTGGGGACAAGCGGCCTATGCAAATTTGTAGCACCTTCAAGGTGAAGTACTAATTTGATATATCCACTTGTCCTATTTTATCCAATAGGTTGACTTAAGAAAAAATAAAGCTCAAATAAGCGATAACATTATAATGAAAGAGGTCTTAGAGATTTGTGGCCTTCCTTAGAAAGGTTTGTTTTGAATATTTCGATAATTGCTTAAACAATATGTTTTTGTAAAATGCAACTAACAAAAGCTATGTATGAAAATGATTAAATTAAAAAAAAATCTAAAGAAAATGCTCTGTATCTCTACCCCCGAAAGAAATAGAAATATTTCTTCACGAAATTTGTTTGCCTATATATTTGCTACAAGTTTGGCGAAGATACCATGTCTGTGTTTACCAACGCAAAAATTTTTTGCGTTAATTTTTATCATAGTAAGTCATATGCAACTTTTCCCTACGATAAAACTGAACCTTGTCGTGGTGTAGGGCTTTTTAACTAATCAGTAAATGAACAGCGGTCACGTTTACTTCTGTGGGTGTATATCAAAATACTTTTGTGATTTCAAGTGGGACTCGGGGTAAAAATTTACCAAATGTGATTGTTGCGTTCAGAAAGTGCTTTTATTCCGTTTAAGAGAATAAGGCCAGTATGGGGATCTCTGACAATAGATGAAGTTTTCTGGGATTCATCCCTATTTATCACAAATGTCACAAATATCTTCGAAAAATGTCGGATTGATTGAGTTGGTCGGGGGCTTAGGGTTAATAAGGGGATATAAGCGGGATACCAGATCCGATTGGATGCCGAAGGACCATTCTGTAATGATTACGGGTAATAGCACTTCTTAGGTAGGAGATGGGAAAATTAGGTCAATTCGTGTCGCGTGTTCTAGTTTCGGCTAGGCGGTGCTGCTAGATAGAGTAGGATTTTTGCACTGGCCCCGTGGCTGTCTTGAGCTCTGATGGCCGCCCGCGGGCTTTGTCGATGGGAAGGGGTCGAGTCTTAAAGAGACGTTTAAGCCCAGAGCTTTACAGCACTTTGGTCTCGAGGGTTGGAAGGCGGGCGAGTCTCTATATTTTGAAGCTTCTGTCGACTACCGCGAACGTCCAGCTTGTGCTGCGCTCAATTTACTTTGTATCGTGGGAATGCGTGGGATTAAATTTGCCCTGATAAGTTGATAACCACTAATGCTCCGAAATTTGTCTTACCTATTGGTTCATTTGTGGTTGTTTGTGTTGGAAAACTGAAGGCGGGCGCGCGGTTGAAGACCGGTGTCAGGCGGGGCTGACGAATCCTCCACTTTTTCACTATACCACATATTGCAACTCGAGTGGTATCATTATCATCATCATCGTCATCATCATCATTATATTTAAAATATGACATTCCGGCCTTTGGTAGAGAGATCTTAGAGTCAGTTCGTGGAGTCCGCGCAGGGCCGAAACGCCTCCGCCTGCGGGTATAGGCGTGACGGCTATGCTTGGGGCTCTACCTGTGTTTTAGTGGGCGACAGTGCCTGTCTCGTCAGGTAGAACTGATGTTTGAGGTCTCCCTGACACTTTGTTGACATCACAAAAGGGTCCAGCGCAGAGTTTTATACGCTATTAAGCGACCAGTTGGATAACCCGAAAAAAAGGAAAAAGTAAGTCATATGCAACTTTTGACAGTTTCAGATTATGAGGGATATACCCACGAACAGTATCTCCGAAGTTACTATATTGTTAAAATGAAAAAAAAATACGGTAAGAAAAAAGTTCCACTTTCAATCCTTTTGAACCACTTTTGGACTTTTGGATTGTCTCAGCCGTCCCAAGGTTTCTAGTAATGTTGGCTACCCATGCTGAAGAGCGTTCCTCTCGTTTCGATGCCCGTTCGCCGGATCACACCTTCAATAGCGACGTTGAATAACATACAGAACAGTCCATCCCCTTGCCGTAACCCTCTGCGCGATTCAAAAGGACTCGAGAGTGTCCCCGAAACGCGCACGAAGCCCTTCACTCGCGCCAGGGTGACTTTGGTCAGCCGCGTCAGTTTGTCCGGAAAACCGTAATCGTTCATTATCTGCCATAGCTGTGCGCGCTCGACTGTATCGTATGTTGCCTTGAAATCCACGATAATATGATGCATGGCCGAAATTTCTGGTGGATATGGAGGGGGGAGAGAGAGAGAGAGAGAGAGAGAGAGAGAGAGAGAGAGAGAGAGAGAGAGAGAGAGCGAAAAAGGTTGAAGTGTTTCGATTTGAATTACGCGCTCAGTTTGTGGTAGTAATTATAATTGGCTTCTCATCATACTACATTAACTTAGTAAAAGGCTTTTGCTGGAAACACAAGCAATACTGTAAATTATTGCAATAAATCCTATATTGATAAACATTTATTAATGAAATGGTCAAGTTTCGAAGTTTCCTTGCATCGTTAGTTGGAATCAATCTGCTCTTTTTTAAACGACGAACAAATTGTCTTCCTCAAAAATTTATTATTTCATTTTTATGTGCCTTTTATAAACTCCCCAGCGCGCAGCGTTGCCGTTCTCTGTAACGGATTTCAACTTTTAACCTAAAAAGTACGATCGAAATTGACTCTATTTGATGTTCTCTTCGAACGGCACATGACCGTTTATTTACGTGACGTACAATGGCCCGGCGACTGCGTTTTTGTAACCATTTGCTTTCGCCCGGTTTTCCCCTTTGCTTCCAATGCTCGTTTAGTCATAGCTGCTGTGCAGTCTATTTTGCTTTTCCCCATCGACATGCATTCAAGTGACTTTTTTCATCAACTTTTTGTCAGTGGTGTGCGTGCGTAATTGATTGGATTGCGATTCAATTTGTCCACCCTTTCCACGTTCTCCCGTTCGGGGTAGACAACCGACGGTTCAGAACACCCTCACCCTGACGGTGCCTGTCGTTTGCACTACTGCAGCTCATACCCGCCTTCCGCTACTCTCTGTCCTATCACACATAGGTAATTTGAATCTATACTAGCATTTTCATACAGGGCAGTAAAGTTTGGGCTACGTCGTCGTCATTATCACACTAGTGTCAATTTTGTTGAGGTACACCGAAGGCAAAACAATTACCTTTTCAAAAACTGCTGCATATCTACCGGGGGAAGTGGATAGGAAATTTTTTCCGGTCCTGGTCGTAGGCTGGACACTGCAGCGCAGCGCTTCATTAACGCTAATCGAAAATTGTTTGCGTTTCCTGTGAAGAAAGGCTTTACAATTACATACCAGCTCTCCAGGCGTCGTCCTCGAATTGTCTGCCGAAACCGAAGCGGACAAAACGGGTAGCAGTTTAGAAAGTTTCCACTCCGACGTTTCGGTCGAATTGTAAGGTGTCATCTTGATCAAAGAGCTCAAACATAATAGAATTTTTAACGTAAAATCTAAAGCTTTAAATTACCTCACGTAATTTAATTGATATATGCCTGGATAAACTATACACATTAACTCACATCGTTTCGGAAGCACATGAAAAATGCAGATTGCGACGATAGGTGGTCCGAAATAGCATTTTGACTCTCGCACTCTCGGTGTCCATCTGATATTTATTTTTTCATAATTTTTTTTTTCCTCTTTATTTGCAGTACGAACCGGTAAGATCGTGGCCATCACCGGCAGCCAGTCCGGGCCCGGGAGGACAGCCGCAGCAGAGCCATTTACCTCCGTCGCCGCACGGTCCACCGCAAAGCCCGGGCCAGCACGGTGCTCCCAGTCCGTCCCCGCAGCCGCCGCAACCCGCCCAATCGCCGCACCAGGTGAGTGAGTGAGAGCTCTCTTTTGTGGATGTGTTTTTATTTTCATTCAACTTTTTTTCCCTCGCCGTGCACTTGCTTGTTTTTGCAATTCACCAAACTGTGCATTTTTATTCCATTGCGAATTATCAACTGCTGCTATCAAATGGCAGTGCAATTTCGGCAAAATCATCGTTTGTATGTACAGTTGATTTGAAATGTTTTATTCTCTACAGTGATGAAAGTTCTCTGCAGATAGAATAAACTTGTTATGAGGGATTAATATTTTTTAGTACACACCGGAAAGATTAGTTTGATTGTGGGGGTGAATAATACTCCTGAAAATTATGTTGTAAGGAAAGCTTTTGCGGTTTTCGATATTTTTATGATAAATGCTGTATATTTTATACATGAGATCTTTGGCAATTAACGAGAATAGTAAGCGATAGACGAATGTTGATCGAAATATGGGCCTTGGTTGAAGCAAATTGGTGTACTCCTTAGCCAGTCCTTAAACCGATCATTTTAAAAATTTCCATTTTAAAAATCTAACACAGATAGTTCAAATCTGAACCAAAGTTGCATGGCACGTAATATGGTCACCCCGGTGAATGGGAAAAGTTTTGTCACCCATTGAGAAGAAAAGCACAAGTCGAACAACGGCTATCTTTTCCGTAGTTTCTTTCCTCAGCATTTACTGAGCAGCATCGTCACTATGTGTTTTTTTTTCATTCACATGAAACGTGTTTCGTTCTTTGTCCAACTAAAACCATTATGTATGCTTGTACATAGTCTGCGTCATTGCGGTATATACAGTGTGGGTATATGTGTTATCTACTATCAACGATGATTTAAAGTAGCTCGCTTTGTATATGCAAAAGGAAAGAAAGCAAAAACTATCTACTTACTTATGCTGCTGTGCAACGCAGTGCAAAAACTGGAACAGTAGAACAGCTGATTCGCGGCAATTTTCCGCGGTTCAAGCATACATTCATGTCCCACCTTCAAATGTGTGCATTTTTTGCGACTTTCAATTTCAATCATTCCTATAAAATTCCGAATCCAAATCTTCGAAATTGTCTATTCATCTACTCCATAACTGTTCCGACATCGATTGTTTGACGTCAACTTGATATATTGGACCGCAAAGGGGTTCGACCTCCCAAAAATTGGTTCGGCAAGTGCAGGATATTTTATCGACACTCAACCAGACTAACCAGAATTCCCTTCCACAGGCCGGCCGTGTTTCCGTGCGGAAGATTTATTTCGTTTTCACTTTCAACGGGGCCTTGGGTTGTTCTCCACTTCACCGTGAGTATCACAGAAGAACGACAGCCGGCCGGTGATATGCTGCGAAGCTTTTCTGTATTATTTTTTCGCTGTGCCTTGTTTCGTCCCAACAACATCCGACCAGCCATCCGACCGACCGACCGACCGACGTTACTATGCCACGCCATCGCCGTCATCCCATCAGCATTAGAGGGCACGGCTGGGTGCCATTCGCCGAAAAGCTCCCCAGTGATATATGAGGTTTTGCATGACTAACGACGACGACCGAAGAATCGTAACTCCGCCGCCGCCTGCACGACGACGGACGGCGCGCACAGGATGGCTAGCTGCTCCTACGTCAGCTGCTTCCGGGAAACCGGGTATGGTTTTCGTTAATGGTTTGGCTGGCGGCGCTTGTAAGAATCGTTTCCGCCGGCAAATGCAGCGTTTTATGTGCGATTATGGCTTCCTTCGCTTGTAATGATATATCCCGTTTTGCATGTGAATTGAACGTTTTTTCCGTGCACATTTTCTTCAAAGAAAATTGTACAAAATTGCTACTATTTTGTTTTGGTACTTAAATCTTTTCTATGCTGTTTTGAAAATGGATGATTTCTGCATCTGGTTCAGTTGGGAAGAAAAAGTGTTCCCCTAGCCCCTACCTACCGACTGTTGTCATGAATTTCATGAAATTTTGCACGTATTTTTTTCCATGTGTGGACTCATCACTGCGACCAGTATAGTTGATCTATTATGATATCGCCCGGGTGTTTGCTGTATGACCTGCACTACATTTCTTTTTGCTATAATCGCTATTGAGTGAGCGATATGCTTATTAAATTTTATGCGTGCTTGTGTGTATTGGGGTTTACCCTTCCTTCAAAGCTTGATCTACTTTACCCACTTATTCCTCGCTGCCAGTACTATTCCATATTATAGCCGTCCCTGGTGAGAACTCATTCGTACCTCTGACCAGTACACTTAACTATAGGAGGGATATCTGCACTGTCAAGAAGCTACAGAGGGTTAATATAGAATTCAGCATGAAGGAAGGGTAAATGAGAGGCCTAAGAATAAACACATGCTAAAGTCTTTTGACACGGAATGGCTTGATTCTACTAAGATTCGAACCCACGACCACTCGCTTGTCAAAGCAGAGTCGGTAACCTTGCGGCTACAGAGCCCCCCACGTATAGTCAATGGACTTATAACATGGAACGATATTTAAGAAAATTCGAGGCGTTTCGTTTTACCAGAAATCTCCAAGGATAACTTCTCTGTCTTACTCGGACATGACGTAAACTCTTTTAGTAACACATGGAGAGATAGAACTGGGAGAATAAAACAAAATTGAATATTAGACTACGTAATATAACGGTGCGGCAGTAGTTTAGTTAGCAAAACATTCGGGTACCAACCGAAAGAATGTGGGTGCGAACGCCACCTGCCAGTGAACGACCCAATATATATTTGGCATATGTATCAAAATTTTCTAGTTCATTCAGTTTATCATTCTTCGCACCAGACACTTCCTCTTTCCAAAAAAAAAAGACTTCCACAAGTCAAAGTCAAATTTTCAACGACAATGTCTCTAAGAAAAGTTTCAAAAATTATTAAAATTAAAGAAAACTCAATGGAGTCTTAATTAAGACTGCAAAGCCGAAAGAAACTCCATTGCGTAAATTACCAGTCGACAAAAGATTGCATTAAAGAAAACTTTCACGATTGAATTACACTATTAATCAATGATTGAATTCCACTATGAATCTTCGTATTCCGCCCAAAAAACGTAAGTAATACTAGGGGAAAGCCACCATCATTTCAAGAACTTGCCAATGTATGTAGGTAGAATTACAGTAGATTCAAATTTGATTACCAAATGAATTTCACACTAATGCTGTTACAGAAGGGCACTAGTGCGCATTCCGGGGTTATAAGAGTCGCCTTCCAGCATTAGGATCCTTCCATGTAATAATCAATTTCACTGTACCAACTTTAACCCACGTGATGATTTGTTTGTTTTGAATTGAGAACAGCCATATTTGCTTCAGACCTTAAGGATTCAGGTTGGCAATCCACTCCATCATCCAGCCACATTTATGATATCAATAATAATACTATTAATAATATGATATTAAGATGAAATGTGGTATATATGGACAAAAATAGGACAATCTCACCAGCAGTTCTTCGTATGGAATAGAGTAGCGTCCTTTGAGTTTCCATAAGTGCTTCCAATAATTAATTTAATTTTTTCTTCTAGTATCCATGTGCAGTATTAAAGCTCGTTTTGGCCAAAGTTTTTACTATATAGCAGGAGATGCTTCATTAGCTAAAACGAATAAAAATAATTAAAATAACTTGTATTAGACATACCTATTAGTAAGGCCGTGTGGCTCCGCCGTCTGCCCAAAACCGCGGCTTTGAGATCAGGCAGCCGGAAACCACCCAGCATCGCACCTCCTAGCTTGGCTACTCAATAGAGCATTACCAAGTATGGCCACGTGGAGGCGCTAGGTAGGGGCTTGGGATGTCTAGAGCTATATTGGACGCTCCTCATTTGCCTTCCCCATTTCATATCCATTCCTCTCAAAAAACGTAAGTCACGCAAAAACTATGCTTTATCTCATGGGATTTAAAAAAAAAAGTTCTCCTTTGTCATAGAGCATAGATGCTGTTGTTATTCGTTTATTAGGACTTTTTAAACGTATAGAGCATAGAGCATTTCTAACTACAGTAGCAAAACGGTTTGTCTGTTTGGTTTCTATGACACTAATTGGACCTCAACTAGCATAGCTAATCATGCAAAAATCAAAAAGATGGCAACACTGTTTTCAAAAACTTTATAAGCGCAAATTATTTTTACATTACATAGCGACTCACTGCTTCAAAAAAAATATCCTCTAATCCTCTATGTTTTACATGAGAAAATATGGCTTGCTTGCTTAAAAACGCTGTCTTTCGGGATCTGTACGGAACACCTCGTTATAATCAGTGAGTATTATGTAAAAAAAATCTGGGAAATATAATGAGGTTGGAATTTTAGAGATCAAATTGTACTCAATGAAAGAAAAACGTAAATTTAGTGCCGCTAAAAACGATATTTTTTTCGGATATCTTGGGCAATTTTTTTGTGAAAATATGAAAATAATTTCGTTCTAAACCTCATATTTCAGGAGATATGCTTTACTGTATTGGCAATGGTCCGGTATCGACTCGATCGTTATCGAGAGATTTTAGAGAGAAAGAGAGAGATTTTAGAGAGAAAGAGAGAGATTTTAGAGAGAAAGAGAGAGATTTTAGAGAGAAAGAGAGAGATTTTAGAGAGAAAGAGAGAGATTTTAGAGAGAAAGAGAGAGATTTTAGAGAGAAAGAGAGAGGTTTTAGAGAGAAAGAGAGAGATTTTTGAGAGAGATAGAAAGAGAGAGAGAGAGAGAGAGAGAGAGAGAGAGAGAGAGAGAGAGAGAGAGAGAGAGAGAGAGAGAGAGAGAGAGAGAGAGAGAGAGAGAGAGAGAGAGAGAGAGAGGTGAAGACGACACAATATCGATCACAGTATTACTGGTTTTTTAATTTTTACATGTAATCTATAAGGGGGTGTAACTCGAGGGAGAGCAGCTAACCTCACTTATTGAATTTATGCTGTATCCCATCATATACAACTTAAGGTGGAACACTGTGGAGCGAGAAAGCTATTTAACTATTTAGCTATTTGTGGTGCTATTTAACTACAATATATTGATTGTTTTGCTTTGCGGAAACGGAACAAAACTATGGTTTCCATAGTTTTCAGCTTTAAAAACGGTTGCCTTCATGGTAACTTTTCTCAGACGTTCCACAGTGTTTCGCCCTAAGTTGTACATGGTGGGATACAGCATAAATTGATTCACAAAAAATAAGTGAGATTAGCTGCTCACAGCTGCACTCCCTCGAGTTACACCCCCTTAAAGATTACATGTAAAAATTAAAAAACCAGTGATAGCTGCTAAAGGGAAAAAGATAGAGCTCTACTGTCTTTGACGAAAATGTGCAATTTAATGTGATTAATAATTTCTTAGAACGTTTGAAAAGCATACGAAACGTTATTAAAGAGCTGGATCGAAAAAATTGTTTTGAAGGGCGTCCCTAAGTGTGTGGCTCTTTAACTTCTTTCATGTAAGAGATAGAAATCTTCAGTATTCAACAAAGTTTCTCGAAAATAGTTAAGCTACAACTTTTCTGTGGGTAGCAATCATTTTTGACTTAAAATAGAGAAAATATTTTTTGTATCTAATTAGGGACACCCTAATGTCCGAATATTTTTTTACCACTAGAAAATGCTTTTTGAATGAAGAAACTTTTCTGAAGTAACTATTATGCGGTGTCTTCAGGTTCCGATGCTATTACTTATGTCTCACTATTTTTGAAGCCGTCCCACTGTGGGCCACCTCTTCGGTCGTCGTTTGTCGTCTATTTGCTGTCTTTTCACCATTCGTTGTCGTTTGTCATCTTTTCATCATACTATCTCTGTCTTTTCGGCGCCTTTTGACCCTTTTTGACATTTCTTTGCGGTCTTCTATTCGTATTCGTCGTCTCTTTGTCACCTCTGTCGTATTTTTAACGCCTTTTCTTCGTTTCTTTGTCATCTTTTCATCGTATTTTCTGCATTTATTCATAGCTTTCGGCATTTTTTCAGCTTTTTCCCGTATTTATAGCTGTTTTGTCGTCTTTTCGTCGTCTTTTCTTCGTATTTTAGTCACCTTTACCCATCTAGTTATCGCTTTCTTTGTTGTATTTTCTGAAAGCTTAAAAATTTTTAATTATCGCACAAATAGAGAGCTGATTAATATAAATAAACCAATGATTCCCACTTGGTTATAAACAAAGAATAACCTTATTCATCTGACAGCAATAAAGGATTTTAAAGTTCTATTCCCCTATTAGGATCCTTCTTTATTAGGAACTGTCAAAATGTGCGGAAAAATCCACATGTCCGTAAAAATTCCTAAAACCATAGGACGACGGTTAAATTCGTAGATCTTACAGTACTGATTAAGACTCCGAATGGGCGACAACGAGTAAGGACAGCATATATTCCGATAATGATGCCAATCGAAGACCGTGAGTAATTCTCGCTGAAACGGGGCCTCTACTGACACGAGGTCTTCAAATATTGGAACTTTTGCGCTTAATTGGTTGAAAATGGTTAAAAAATAAGAATTACACTTTTGATACCTCGAAATAGTGAATCCCTCGTTCTCCAAGAGGCCTAACAGTTTCAAAAAAAGTTGAATTTTGAGCAAACCTTGGGATCTATATCATGTGATATTTCTTAAATTTGCCATAAAACAACTAACAGATGGCCCGGTTCTGTAAAGAAGAAGAACATGGCTTTTAAATGGAATAAAAATTTTTTGGCGGCCATCTTGGATTTGACCGCCATGTTGGATTTTATAAAAAAATCGCCGTTTTCACCATGATCCCCCCAACCGATTTTAATTTCAAGACCACCATCGAAAAGCTGAGAAAAAATGCTATAAGGAACTTCCATTAAATGACATGTGTAGCCCGCGTTCTGTGCATGACTTCTGAAATGACATAAAAAAGTAGAGTGGTTATCCTCATCCATTCGCTGCTCGACTTCCGGGTTGTTCAGCTCGATTTTCCTCTTCCATCTACGCCTAGACCGCAGCAGTGGTAACCCAAATTAGATCAATTCATCATCATTCGATCAGATCTTCATCATTTAAATTTTGGTGAAGCCTGAGCATGTAACGGCTTTTATTATTGCCAATGTTTTAGTTAAGCTAAGCGCGTGGGGAACATATCTATTTTGGCACATTTTTATCACCACAAACCCACTAAGACTTCGACAATATTGAGCGCTCAGCTAGCGCTTTTCTGAAAAATTTATACCATTTTATGGAACGAATTTCCCAACAGTATATTTTCGAGATATACTATCAGGTACAAATTAGATCTGGTGAATATGGAAGGTGTGCCAACTATTTAATTTACCGTTGTTTTCATTGGCTAGTGGATGAAATCTGATGTGTGAGATTTCATGAAACAATGTTTTGGGCGAATGAAAAAGGGATTGTTGATGAAGTCCTTCGGTAGAACGCGGATCCGTGTCCCAAAATATAGAGGAGGTCATAGCCTTGCATGCTGATGCTGCATGCATGTTGTGTGGTTCAAAAGCTTTGGTTGGTTTTCGCATTCTCTTCTCCACTCAGCTGACGTGGTTTTGGATTGAACGACTGAATTATAAGCATCCAATGACGTCACTTTTCGTGTTGATCGCATTTTTGGATTTCTTCTTTACCCACATAACTCTTGATTTGAAGATTGATTGGAAATTCATACACACAGTCTTCGCTATCATATCCGTAACAAAAATCTTTTCTTCCCCCAACGTTTCGATGTCATATGTCATTGACATGCCAAATAAAATTTCCCCTAGATTGAGCAAAAAAAACTCCATCAGTTGCGATACACCCACCGTAAACTGTGCGCTATTTCAACAACACATGTAAAATCTAACGATATCCTAGAGCACTATGGATGAGCCACTGTTGAATTTTCAACAATAATCGATAACCACAGACACGACACGTGATAATGTACTTTTCACGTACCATTTGTGGTTACTGGCTAGATACTTCATGAAAATTCTATCCGAATAACGTAAAAATCTACCAATTTACAGCTTAATTTGTTCGAATATTTGCTGCAGCATTTTCCTGGCTACAATGCCGGCAAGGGGTCCCAAAATAAAGCAGAAAAAAATATATCGATGCAAAATGCCATGTTCCATTCCACGGTATTATGTGCCACCACCAATTCTAGCCAATGAATGGTCGCCCCGCTGCTGCTGCTGTTGCTGGAGTTGGTGGACGGCCATCGATTTAGAGCGGAATATTAAAAACAACAGCTCGGAACCGCAACGCACACAACGGAACAACCCGCCGGCCCTCGCAGAGATCGTTAACGCACGTCCCGATATAGTGCGAACCTGGTGTTTTGCTACACGCAACAAAATTCGATTTCGAAGTGTGAACTATCGACGGTTGAATTTTAAGTTCATAAATCAAGGATTGTCCAATATAATGCCTACCTACCGGCACATCAAAGCTTTAGTTCAAACTCCTGCAATTATGAGCCAAATGAAATTCTAATCCTTGAAATTGAATTATTTTGCGTGCCACATTTAACCAGGCAAACACCAGTCCATGTCTGCGTGCATTTCGCCTCGTATCGGCGTGCATAGTCGCTGCACCGCCCAGCAACAACCGACGCAACCAACGGCTGTCAGTCCGGTATTCCTGTTTCCGAAAAAAAGCTCACGTTCATCGACCGCAAAATAAATGTTATTGCTTAATTTGATTGCCAATGCACATTGATAGATGAAAGGATTATTCAATTAAATTGACATCAATTTCAATTTTGAAACATCGATTCGGTTGAATGGAACGGTCTCTCTAGGCAGCACTACGGAAAGGAGCCGGAGAGTCGAGGGGATTCGCAAAAATGTGCCAGCGCGTTTACGTTTCGTTATGAACATGGTGGTCATTGGAGTGTGCACATCATCAATCCTGGAATGTGCTCTTTTGTAATTCTGCACGAGTGCACTACTGCACGGCAGGTACTATATATCGGTTTGATTGCCCTCTGCGTCCGGATCGAACAGCCAGCAGTCGCTCATTCGCAAGGGGGTACACCGTGTGTGCGCACGGTAGGGTTGTCCACCGGATCGTACCGGTCACTGGGGTCACATCTACGCCGTATGCAACGGTAGCTTATCGGGAAAGATTTACGATATTTGGGTCAGTGTGAACAACCCCAAACCTAGAGATGGACTGGAGCAATCGTACTCATTATTGATATGACCAACCGGGCGAGCAGTTGTCATTGGCCGGTTCACCAGTCATGGTGAAACCGTTTTCACCGGAGACCGAAGCCTAGGAGCGTTTTGGGGATCAGCAGTTGTTCGGCTGTACGGTGGGTTAAGGGCAAACAGCTTTTCCACTACTTGTGATGGTACGGAATACTGAATTCATTCTAATTCAAACATTCTAAAATTTGCAAATAAGGTTTTTCGTTCATTTAACATAAAAAAAGACTCATCAGTTAATGGGAAAACTTGGGGACTTAAACCCAAACGCATAACCAAGACAAATTCAAAATAAAAAATTATTGATGGCTTTATTTATCACTAACTGTCTTCGATTTAATTACGGTCCAATCCTAAGTTGACCTGCGTTAATTTTTTCTCAACTTTTGGCCAACCGATGTGGTTAACGTTGACTCGCTGTACCCTAATCTAACCACCGTAAAATATTTCCAATCATTTCCCATTATCCCACATTAAAAAGGTCAACCGAAACTCGATGGATTGTACAAGTCGTTTCGCGCCAAACGTTCGCAACCGCCAAACTACAGATTAGTTGACTGGCTCTAAAAGTTCCTGACTAGTTTCGTGACCGATGTGGACCGTGTGAAAATTTAACGGAATCCACCATGCACCATCTGGTAGAACACAGGGCAGCCGCCGCCATTCGGTGCCACCAACCAAAGGAGGCAAGCTCGAGCAATCGCCGAGCAGCCAGCCGAGAGCCAATTGTGGGGAGGGGTTTGGGGCCGATGCTATTCGCCAGTTCGGCTAGTTTGGAACGTTTTTGGGAAATGATAGCCACAGGAGTGCGCACGGACAGTAGTACTTCGCCCTGCAACAACCGAAACCGGCCGGGATAGAACGATAACTACCTGAGCAATGAAACAATGTCACGAAGAATTTGATCAATTATTATGATTTGACTGGTTTTGCAGCAACGTTTGGGAATATTTTTGGGCAGCTGTCACGGCCTAGTCAGGTTCAGTCAGGATGACGCTATGCGCTAGGACAGTGTGCAATGCTGGTCGTTACACTGGGCAGTGTCCAGTACATTTCGTGAAATTGACACGTGAAATGCGACCGGCACGGCAGAGTATCATGAACCATTGCGAAATTGATTGTAGTGCCGTCCGCCTGCGAATTCTTTCGACATGTTATGCGAAGGAAAATTGACTTGTCGGCCGAAGGCTAAATGTCATGACTATTTAGTGTTATGGTGATCGTATAAGGGGTAATTCCATAATGAAGTCTACGACTTAAGGCTCCTCCTTTAGGGGGTATTAATTTTATGACAAGTTGTCACAAAGAGGTTAATAACAGGAACAGCCGTCAGTGAATAAATAAAAATGTACCTTGGAGGATGTTTGGTTTTATAAATCTTATTGCTGCGAACTGCAAAAACAGAGCCTAGGACTAGATTACATTTTCAGAACCGTATCTCGTATCCCAATATTGTTATTTTTGCGGGAAAATGTCAACAGATTTAAGTTTTCGTCGCTAATTCCACGTCGGGATTTCGCTAAAAGTACGCACGACTTATCTGAGCTTCCATCCCACTGTGGTCCAAAAAGAGTTAGGAGATAGAAATATGATATCCAGGACAAAGTTGTAGCAATTAACTTTGCAGAAGAAATAAAATCTTTTTTTCTGTCAGGTGCGGAGTTATAAAGTATTTTCTCTAGAAGTTCTATAAAAATTTCTTTTTCATACTCAACTTTTGTTAGTTGTACTTTACAAGCATACATTGTTCCATGTACTTATCGAAGCAATCAAAACACACGTTTTTGCAGAAGAACAGAAATCTCTAAGACTTTTGCTTGCATTTTCAAACTTTATTTTTCCCTAACTTTCCCTAACTGCGTATAAAGCTAAATCGCACATGCAACTTTATTAACTAGAAAATATATAGTCGTGAGCAGAAAAGGTAAAGTTTTACTGATCGATTTGATTTACAGCCGAAAAATATCCGAAAGAATATGTAAGTAATAATTTTTTTTAGCAGTTTTCGTAGCTGTACAGCATATGCGCATTAAATTTTATCGCACATATTGGAATGATAAGCGGCTTAAATTACCGTTTAGCCAATTAGTCATCAAAATTTTGCAGTTTTTGAAAACCAGTTGTTTAAACAAAATAAATATATTTGCTTAGTCAATCTTTCTTTCTAGCAAAATCATTCTAGTTGCATTCTGACATAAAAACCGTTTAATAATAACTTCCTTTGTGGAGATCATACTTTGTTTTGATTAATTGTTTAGCGACCAAAACAATGCTAGAAGACGGCATAGAAAAATGATTTCGGATTAGAGTTCATCTAATATTCTTCTGAATAGCAGCAATAAGCGCCACAGCTGTTTTATGGCGGTTTGACAAGCAACCGCAATAAAATCAACTTTGATTTGAGCGCCATATTGTATTGTTACGCCCCACTTATAATAAGTTTATAAGAGACTAGCTGATTGCCCAATCTTACTCGGGGTCCCTTTGTTGCTCAGTCACTTGTACATATGTTGTTGCTACGAAAATTCTTATAATTCAAGAAACAAAAAACAATTGTTCTTTATTTGAATGTGACTACTCCCTTTGTCAGATCCGCTCTTGTTATCCCCAGCCACTTGTAACCCGAGCAAAGTTTTAGGGCAAATTGAAAACAAAAGCCGCGCCGTGAAATTAAATTGAATACTACTTTTGCTATCATAAATATCAAACGGAATACTAATCTTGCTGTTACACAATATTAATAGGAAAGCAGAATTAGTTGTCATTTTACTATCATATCATATCATCATCATTTTGCTATCATGATATAATTTGAACCAACCATTTTACTAGAAAAAAATTAAGTGAAAATAGATTAATTTAAGGGGGCATAGTACTTTTTCAATTTAAAAAAATCGAAATTTTTTTTATTGATTATTTCGAAAGATTAACATTTTGACCATATGTGTTTCAAGTCATTTCGATGAATTCCAAAAATTGACAAAGTTACAGCTATTTGTACCGCGCATGTCTGGAGCGATTACACAGCGAATAAAAACTTCAACGTCGTTTTTCTCGAAACCAGGTTTTGAAAGTCGATACCATAAATGTCTCAAGAACGGCTAAAGCAATTCTCATGATTCTTTTTTTGTTTCAAAGCTAACAAAATTATCTAGTGTTTGACCCATCCTTTTTTCGATATTACATTTTTTGTATTTTTAAGAAATGTTTAAAGTCAATTTTTTCGGCTAAAAACCTTACTTTTATGTTTGAATGTCCGCCATTTTGTTATGCGTTCGAATTTTAAAAAAAGGATGGGTCAAACACGAGATAATTTAATATTCTTTCATGTCGTTTTGGAATTTTTCAATTCGGATAAGCCCCCCAGCGCCAATCCATGGTACCGCAAATCATGTTTTTTTCGCATGATCATGTTCAAGGAGCCGTAGAGGAGAGGGGAAGAGGTTCACATATGCAAACAAAACTGCAAATATTAGTATAAAGTGCAATGTTTAGCAAGCAATAAACCCGAATCGATTCGCTTTTCGCGTTATCGAGAAAAAAATATTTGAAATAAGGCAAAAAATATGGTGTAAAAAGTACTATGCCCCCTTAAATATTGAAGGTTTATTCACATCATAAGTGGAATCTGTCAACACATTTTCTTTCAATAAAAATGAAATCAAAATGATAGCAAAGTCTGATACATCATAAGTGCCATTTTGAGTTGGTAACAAAACTTGTTTTCTAGTTGATATCAACAGCAGAATATGTAATAATTTTGATATACTTTTGTTGTCAATCCTTGCTCTGGAAATCTGTCTTCTTCTTGGTAATCCCTAGAAATCGACACAAAGCTTTTTTACGCTTTTGAATCTCCCCCTTGTTAATGGCCACCCTATTCCCCCTTTCAGAAATCCAGCCACTTTTACAATTGCTATCGTTCAACATGCAAGAGCAACGCACTCCTTTACCCATTTGAACTTTCCACCCTCCTGGTAAGAGGCCATCTCCCTCTTTTGTCAACCCTCGTGCGCTGATTTTTTTATGTCAAAAAACATGTGTTTGACATACGACGTTTAACGAAAAACCGAGCAGACGTTCCGGAGTTATGGCAGAACATACATTCATACTTGTTTCTCGTCCCCCTGTCGGCTCCCCAGCCAGCTTCCCCTTCTGTCATGTAGCTAATTATGCATCGGTTTACTTTATGAAAATTCCTATAAAACAAAAAAAAAGGTTTTTTTTCGTATATCCCTCCTCGGTGGAACCCCCTCTTTTCTCACAGTCACTTGCACAACTGCAATTGGTCTAAATGCAAGAGAAATACAACGCCTTTTATTTGAATCTCCCCTCTTTGTTAAGGGCCCTCCCTTCTGTCAATCCCCCAATGCCCTTATGTCAAGGAATGTGTGTGCCAAGCTTGGTGAAGAACGGCGTTCTGGAGTTATGGCGGAACATACAAACATACTAACGCTCACTCACACTCACAAACATACTAACCCTCACTTATATAGATCAAATGTGTGACAGCCAACCAGGTTTGTTGTAGTAATATGAGCAACCACAATAAATTTGTCTTATTAACAGATTTTATCATCCTGGTATTGCGCACTTAGACATTTGATCCTCACACAAAATCTCAGTGGCACTCGCCTTCCATGAGGTAGAGTTTAGTGCCAATTACCTATTACCGTCGTATTAAGGAAAACCACTTCAATTTTCATAGTTTCTTGGGTGAATTTTGACGAATATTCCAAAAGCTCTTGTATTAATTTGGCTCAAACACACTTACCTTCCGATCCGTGAACTTCAATTTCCAGAAAAAGTTATAAGCATTTTATTGAAATTACGCCACTGACTTGAGGTTTTTAAATTCGTCGTATCGTTTTTAAATCCGTCCATCAAAATTTTCCTTCGTTCGAACCCAAAACCTCAACCATGTTTACGAAATTAGCGCGCATGAATTTGTGTAGCACGGCACGGCAAATGTAGTTCTGCAGAAATTTGTACTGGTCATGCTAGTTTTCCCCTGCAGAATAACGACAATGCAATGTGATGCGTGAATCATTTTCGTTTTATGAATGACGGAAATTGAAACGATTAGTCGACACTTTTTCTACGTCGCACGAGAATAGGTAACAAAAAGGATTTAAATAGATCTCAGCTTACTTTTATTGCTCGCACATGACAGCCAACAAACTAAAGTATTATGGAATGACTAATTTTACAATGTATGTCACAAAAAACGGGAATATTTGTAATAATTTGTATTGGATAGAACGAAAATAGGCGATTACGACAAAGTAGCACCCTACCCTATACACAAATTTTTCCTAGTCAAACCATCGGTTATAAAGAAGAGAGAACAGGATGGGACGAGAAGGGGAAGAATTGCATGAAGAGGAAAAACGAGAGATGAGAAGAGCGGAAAACCGAAAGTTAAATGAGTGAGCGAATAGCAAGATATGAGAAAAAAGATAAAATCAAGAAATAGAGAGTTGGTAAAGAAAACCAAGAGATGAGTAGAAAAAGAATGAGAGAGAAATAATTAGAGATGAAAAGAGAAACTTAAGGACGGTAAAAAGATACACAGATACAGATAGAGCCATTCGGGATACTCTATCCAATGACACGGCACGCGAGGAACAACTCCTTTGCTTCCTTCGAGAGGCAAATCTATTTGACAAAATTTAACATAAATTGTAACTGGGTCATTCCACGCGAAGTGTCCGAGCCCCGTGTAATCGACCTTCACGAGTTTGAACCAAATTTCGCCAGATTGTTCGTTTTCGATCAGAAAGCAAAAATCGAAAGTTTGGTGCCGATCGGACATTCCCTCATTAATGGGAGCACCTCCATTTTTAAGGAAAATACTTTTTTGTCAAAACCTCTTATTTTCTTCTACTTATATCTCCGGAAGTATTGGGTTTAGAAAGACACACATGTTTTCACATTTTTAAAGGAAATTACCCAAGGAATTCGGAAAAAGATATTATTTTTAAGCACCAGTGCTGACAAACATTTTTGAACTAAATTTTCATTTTTCTCTCAATGAAGACAATTTGATCTCAAATATTCCAACTTCATCGTGTTTCGCAGATTTTTTTACATAAGAATCATTCATAGCCCCGAGGTATTCTTTGCCGATCCCGAGATACAGCGTTTTAACTCAATCAATACCCCATTTTGTATTAAAAACTATAAGCAAAATAACTTTTTTTTAACCAGTGGTTCTTTACGCACAGTAAAACTACTTTGCCATATCGGGAAAGCATTTATACAATATATGGCAAAGTTTTTCTTAGAAGTGTTGCCAGCTTTTCACTTTTTCGTTTGTTTTATAGCACTAGATGAGGAAATGTTACTTCAAAAAGGCGTAAAATATACGTTAGTTGTTTGATCATAGCCTTGTAAACTGTTTTTCATTTCGCTAATAGACATGAGCTCTTACCTTCCTTGTTTATTGCCTTTATTGTTGCTAGGAGACTAATATTCCATTAATGTATGTAACTAATCATGCGGGAAACTGAAAAGTTGGCAACACTGTTACGAATAACCTTTTTATATACTGTATAAATGCTTTTCCGATATGCCAAAGTATTTTTATATCGCGTAGAGAATTACTGCTTCAAAAAAAGTTATTTTGCTCTTAGTTTTAGATCAAAAATGGGGAATTGCTTGCTTTAAAACACTGTATCTCGAGATCGGCAAAGAATACCTCGGGGCGATGAGTGATTCTTATGTAAAAAAAATTGCGGAACACGATGAAGTTGAAATTTTTGAGACAAAAATGTCTTCATTGAGAGAAAAATGAAGAAGATGAGAAAAACCGTGATATCTAAAATATCAGTCAAGTGCAGGAAAATTGACTGGCAGATTAGTCAAGCAATCATTCAGCACTGCAATTCACGAATGAATTGTTTTGAAGGGTATAAAACTAAGAAAGTTTAACACTGCCAGTAGTACAGTAGTCATGTCCATGTGCTGACAGATAAAAGAATACTACCAGGGGTAAAACTGTATGCGCTGAATGCGTTTTGAATTCGCCTTTATGCAGGGCTGTCAACTTTTTCGAGCACTGACTGTGAACAATTTAACTTTTTTTTAACTTGATGGTTTTTAACAGTTAACTATAATTGATGTCATATCATATCACTGGCAGTCAAAAAACGCCAAAAACCGAAAAAGGGTCAAAAGTAGCCCCACAGGACGACAGTAATTAGTAATTCGGAGCACCATTTTTGGAACTTTGATCACTTTACTGATTTTGTTGGTCGCTATATAAGAATAAAAAAAGGGCAAGGCACGTAGGGTACGGGAGGATATTTCCAGCCCATAAGCGGTAGCCTGAACAATATTCAGGAATTGCGTTGAAACTATATTTATTCGAGACAAGATTTTTATACCAGTTGATAGAATATTATTTACTGAATATCGGCGTGTATTTTGGTTTTAATGAAACGCTACTGAATTTGAGTTATAGTCGCGAGAAGTGATGAAGTCGCTGCGGCTAAATTGAACCCATTTTCTATAGTGCTGTCAGTGTTTTTAAAATCCGACCGGCCTAAATAGCCTGCACAGGGATTAGATGCTTTGCAAAAACAGATCAAAAGAGACCGATGGATAACGTGTTGGTATTGCCCTACATTCCGGGCTCATTGAAGATAATTAGTTTTGCAGTGACAACAGCTTGCTGCTGGCGCTAGTGTATCATTGAATCGTTCATATACATTAGCGCCAGAAGCAAGTGGTTGTCACTCAAATACTAGCTGTGTCAAAACGATAGAAGCTTTTCAGGCGTTTCAGGCCTCACATATTGGTAGTAGTGTAAATAACGTACCATATGCTGGAATTAAAAACAAAAGGCTTCTTTGGTAAATGAAAATTGGTTTATATTTTCATATCAGAGGGAAATTTTTTGTGTTCTTCCGTGATAAAAAGAAGTAGAATTGTTCTGTGATAGCATATTCACAGCTGTTTAGTTTCTAGAATAAGTAAACGTGATCATAATTGTGTGTTTTCCAAACCAACAACAAGAGCGGATACGCGTAAGCGATTGCTTCTATTTTTTCGACCTAATTACGTGCTAGTGGAAAAACAGTGGTTTTGATGTTTATTGAAAAAAATTTAGCTAATTACTTACATTTTTATGAAAATAGTTATAACACATTAAAGGCTATAAGTGCTACATTCGTTTCAGTATTGTTATATAGTGGCAAAGTTTTTATTTAGGAAAGTGTAGCCAAAAAAGGTAATGTATGCCGAAATTAGTAGCGTACTGGGAATACCCCCCCGTACCCTACTTATTTTTTTAATGTTCCTCATTGGGTTCTGGACAAGAGTTCCGTCGATTCTTTTGCTTACTTTCCTCCAGTCCTCTTTGAATTCCTCGTCCTTCCTTGAATTCCTTTGGAAGATCGTCGGCTCCATCATCCATCTTCGGCAGTTTTCCACTCATCGGAGCCCAATACTTTGCACCCGGGTCTGATTTCTTGAAAATAGGGGCCCATTCATTACCTTTTTCATAAACTCGACGTCATTTTCAGAATACCAGATCGATATTAAACACGCATAATGCCAAATTAGGCTAAAACAATGCTTTCGGATAAATGTTCACAAACGGTTTTTGTAGATTTCGGCATTTATTTTCGCTATTGTGAAATTAGGTGATGATTTCATACTACATTGGCAAATTGCTTACCATAACAGCACTTTTACCAGATTTTTCACAAAATATCGACCTCTTCGGGTTCGGGACATTCGTTTCTTGCTAGACGGTGTAGAACTGAGCCCCTGCCCTGAAAGCGCTTGGTAGTCCAGTTTAGCATTTGTTTCGTCATCAATTATGCAAATTTCCTTTTTGTTCAAAACATAATCACGTAACTGGGCTCAAGTTTTCACGGAATCTGCTTGAATTTTGCTGTGTTTGGAACATTTTTGCTTTATGTAGGTCTTGAGGAGGTTATGTACCTAAGCTCTTTGAACCACACAAGCCTTCGACCGGGTAGATCCTTCGGTATGTAATGTGTACCAATTTGATTAATCGCATTTAACCACAAAAAGCACAGCGATTCAGACGTGTATCCTTAATAAACGATACGGTCCTTGTACTTGCGAATGCCTTTGCGAATTATGTTTTGCTTAAAAAAACTAAACTACAGATCCGCATTTCATTCAAACTAATCAATCTTTAAATCAAATATACCTACGGAAAGCTGCTGCACAAAATCATGCTCCAACCCTCCACCACCACCACCACCACCTAATGGCATATAGGTATGGTACCATTCGTACCATATCTGCTCGACGGGTTACTATAACGGCGGCGGTTGATGTTGCTTTTGTTTGTTGGGATCTCCGTTATCCCATCAACAACGACCTTGACACAGACCCAGTTTCAAACGCGACGGAGGCCTTCTGACGTTATTCTACTCTCCACATGGCAAACAAAATATACTGACACAACAAGCTGCAACGGCGGCGGTGGCAGCAGCAGCAGAAGAGTCGACGTCGTCGTCGTCGTCGTCATCATAGTCATCGTATATTCCGACGTTTGTTATGGCTTTAGCGCTACTCCATTCGCTCTGTTCGGCAGCGAGCCTCGAATCATTTCGCTAGAGATGGTAAGCCTTTACTGCTGGCTGGATGAATGTTTATTTATTTATATTTATTCCGTGCGTATTTGCCCATTTTCTCCACCGCTTGAGCTCGTATTATCAGCAGATCCCATTTCGCCGCAGGACAGGGTGAAGCGGAGTTTGCATGGAGCCTGCGAACCTCTTGTGAATATAACCATCGCTTTCGAGTCGATGTGTACACTCGCTGCACCGTAAGCCTCGTACGGAAGCAAGCGTAGTCTGAGATGTGAGCAACAGGAGGGACACTGCCGAAAAGTAACACCACATCATCAACAACCGTCCGGGGCTACTGCTGCTGCTGCATCGTGGGTTGGCTGGCCGGCCGGTTGAATGTCCACGTGGTTGGAAATTTTCACCACAACCCGATCACCCTGGAAACCCCGGAGGCCGGAGGTACGAAACGCGTGTATTGGTCCTTCTCTAGGCCGGTCTGACTCATCCCGATTGGTGGTATAGGCTGTTGCTGGTGCATGTTGAAAATGAATTTGTTGTGTAAGGTTAGACCGAAAATTCCTCGAATGTACCGGAGAGTTCGAACACACACGCACCCACCCAGCCAGAAGCCGGGCCGTACCATAGAGGCAAGAACGACCTAGAAAAGCCGCCGCCGCCGCCACCGTCTAGACGTGAACTAGGCCAGGATTGATGCTTGATTCTGGGTCGAGAGGAAAGTACGAGTGCGTTGAACTGTGCCCCGTTCTCGAAATAATGGCTCATGCCCACCAGTGGCAGTACGCAGGGAATGCGGCCAGTAACCGATTCGAAACCGGAGTCGAACCGGGGAAATTGCTCGATTCACAGAGTGAACTAATAACTGAGTCTGAATTTAACCTTCTTTAGCTTTTGAATGATTGCTTTGAAATGTTAGGTTTTAAGTTCTATCCTTAACCTCAATTGTGCCGGAAAATTAATTGTAAATTGATAGAAGACTGCTGACATAATGATCAACATGGAAGTGTAGCCGACTCTGTGGTTATACATCTAATCGAGTTCAAGATGTTTGGGTTTTGCTACTCTGAGTACCTGGATAATGAATTTAAATCCTAAAGACGGCACTCACAGGCGAATTAAAAACGCTCTCTGGTGGTATCATCAGAACACTATGAAGCAGCTTTTCTCTCCAAATCCTGAATTAAATGTACTGTCAAAACATGTACGATATGTTGATTGGATACTGTTTGTATCCATGCGAAAAATTGGTTACATCTGGACGCAACTTGGCACGAAGGTACAATTTTACTTCATTAGTTACTAAAACGTCAATAACTGAAGTACTTTGTACCTAGTTTATATGTGACAATCAGAGACTTCTACAAACAGATAATCAATAATATTGTTTCGGCGAAAACACATACTTCTACTGCAGTTGCTACGGTTTTGTGATAACTGCTGAGGAGCTTTTTGGTACCACAAGGCAGCAATCTAAGACCATAGATTTTATCAATCAAATTTTATCAGTTTCAGCGTACAACGCTAAATAGCCTTTCACACAAAAATATATGAGTTAATTAATAATTCGTGGAAATGTGTGCAAAGTTTTTGCGGTGTTCGGACGCGGCGTTATCTTATTAAAACTAATAGATACAGATAGAGATCTCAGTTTGTACGGTCCTTCGGTTCTTACCAAATGCCACGACAACAAGGGCACTCGAGTGTCAGAGTGTGCACTTGATTCAATTTTGTCTGTGCCTTTTCTCACTCCAGCCGCAAAAAAGTTTTGCGGTTATTTATCCTGCTGCATGGTCTACTTTCGAAAGCTCGCTGGCGCTCTTACAACGCAGCACAACTGAAAATAAGATAATCAGTGAATTATTAACCGGTTGCTTCCGCTAAACCTTCGGCCCTCCCTCTGTCCTTATCCACCCCTTCGGTCCATGACATGCCCCATTGCTTGACATCAGCAAAAAGCCGATCAAGAAACGAAAAACGCGCTCTCGCCGACAAAGGGGCAACGGATCGGGCCGAAATCCTCGCTCCTAGATTTGCCAAACAGACGGACAAACACATTTTTCTTCGGAAATGCCGTAACACCCAAGCTCGAAACAGTTTTTTCCTGTTGACAGTTCAGACACCGACCGAGAGCCAGAGCACCGATGGAAGTTAGGAAAACGATGCTACGGGACAACCAGTCGGCAGAAGAAATATGTAGAACAAAAAAAAAAAGCTAAACGGAATGGAAAACGCAGAAAAACTTCCAACGAAAAATGTTTTCGACTATCTGTCGGTTCTGCTGCCACCGACAAAACGGAAGCACAATCACATCCCATCAGCAGCAGCAGTAGCACCGGCAGCAGTGGAACGATGTTCCGTTCCTTGGAAAGCACACATTTCATACCACGCCATAGTCTTATGGATTCGAAGAGATTCACCTTCAAGGTTCATTGCTTTGTGTGCCAGGCCAGGTCGTTTCTAAGTGCAGAAGAAAGAGAAACTGGCTGTTTTTCCACCCAGTCCCAGCAGTGCGATGTATACGGACAGAAACGAAAGGAAATCCTGCCGCTGCTGCTTGCCGACTCCGCTTTTTCTTTGCCTCCCTGTGACGTGCCTCTGCCACAAAGAGCAAGTTGGCAACGTTCGAGTGGGTGGTGTTGGTCTTGCTTGCTTACCGGATGGGTGGAAAATTTTCCTCTGCTTTGTTGTACCCTATAGCTATGTCGACATTTTACATAAGCCAGCCTGGCGCTGGCAGTGGTATATGTATGTATCTGTGTGGGTGTTTTTGGCCGCTAGGGAAAGACGAAATGCTTTGCTGCTCCTTTGCCTAGAAAGTGCGAGCGTTTCGGAAGCCGGAGAAGATTAAACTTTTTCCTTGAGGAGAAAGTGCAGGGGGGCATAAGCAATATGCGGGGGCGGCGAACATTTTGCACATAGACAGACAGACCGGTAAAGTGCTTGTTCGTGTACGTGTACACGGGAAACTTGGCTCCACTACCACCAGCCAGCCAGCCAACAGCCAGCGTTTGGAAAGAAGCTTGCGGAAAGACAACACGACCGGGACAGTTTCTAGTCGAGAAAGGAACTTTGTCAACGGTAAAATGAACCTACGTCGATGACGATAACAAAGACGAGGACGACGACAACGGTGCACGGGTAGGTCGACGAGAAAAAGTGGAGTAATAACATCAGGTGCTCCGAAAGCGAAGCGAATTCGAATTTTCGACACCGTGGCTAGGTGTGGCGGGGTGTGGTGTTTGCTGCTAGAATTTATTCATCTTCGGTCGCAATGGGATTTTATTGTCGAGCCTCCTCATCCTCATACTTCTAGCGTAACGATTCGCGGTTCCGGTTTTACGGCGAGGTACAAGTTTTTTGTTACTTTCGTAACAATTACTCGCCCTTTGTGAGAGTCGCGCTCCGGCGGTACCATGGTTGGGGTCATGCACTGAATGAAGGATTAGACGGTGTAGAGTATTTGTAGTTTTTTGTATATCATGTTTAAATAGATTGATAACCGGCGATTTCCAAATAAAGGTCGGAATTGATATGTTCTACATGATGGGAAATTTCCAAAATCGTTTTGTTAACACCGTTAATATTTCAATGATGATAATGTTACGTTATTTTTTGTGTTTGAGTTATAACCGAAAAACTAACGACAACGACCGCACATCACCGGTAATTTCAATTCAACTTCATGTGTATCGATTATTTCCATTATTCAAATTAAATAAAGTTTGTTATTGTTATTATTTGTTGGTATTTATTAA
Source organism: Sabethes cyaneus (assembly GCF_943734655.1). Classification (NCBI taxonomy): domain Eukaryota; kingdom Metazoa; phylum Arthropoda; class Insecta; order Diptera; family Culicidae; genus Sabethes; species Sabethes cyaneus. Next base: position 70,544,325 of record NC_071355.1, on the reverse strand, counting down.
ATTAGTAGAACTTAGTGGAACTCTGTGCCTGTACCGGTGCCTGTACGATAATGAACCATAAATGACCTAATAGAGACAAGAACTGTAATGCTAACTAGATGATTTGTTAATGCGAAGATTTTATTTTTAACATCTACGTCACCGACATCAAAATAAGGGGTTTTGTCTCTGTCTCCGTTGATGTCTGATTAATGTTTTATGTAACTAATCTTAAAAGAACTACAGTAGAGTGGTTTTTAAGAAAAAGTATTTGGTTCCATTTTCCGGCGATGTTTCAGATACTCCAAATCGCAATGAAATTATGTTTTACATCCTAGCCAGCGGAATACCTGAGGACAGGGCTACCGAAGAAAGAGAAATTGGCGAAAAATATAGAAACCAAGGGGGGAAGGACGCTAGAGGATGAGAGAGATAAAATGAGAGAATTCGTGAGAAAGCGAATAAAAAGATTCGCAAGGATGAAAACAAAATCAGTGCTCGAAAAAATTGACAGCCTTACATGGAGGCCAATATAAAACGCATACAGTTTTACCCTCGGTAGTATTCTTTTATCTGTCAGTCCATGGACATGACTACTGCATTGCTGACAGAGTATGTCTTTTTCATTTTTCTACCCTTCATGAATTGCAGCGCTGAATGATTGCTCGCCTAACCTGTCAGTTAATTTTCTTGCTCTTGACTGATATTTTAGATCTCAAAGTTTAGGTTTTAAAAACCTTCGAATTGCCTGCATTTTAAAATCAACCTAAACCTGACTGAAGTAAATTATTTGAAACTACGGAACTTTAATTAAAACTTTATTAAAATTTTATTTGCCAGTTCAAAATGAATGAATGATTCAACTTTGATTTCATTATTGCCGAGAATGAACGAATGT